>NC_136651.1:14811040-15400056 GCF_949748355.1 Melanostigma gelatinosum
ACACCATCGAGAAAGTTGTCACGGCGAACCCGGACAAGCTGAACAACATCATCGACGAGATGAAGCAGATTCTCACACCCATGGCTCAGAAGTAAGACGAGAACACGGAAAAATCACACGCTCGGCACTTCTGATGGGCATCTTTCACTGTTAGTCGCAGCTCTACGTACAGTAACGATAACGGAAGAATAGGAGAAAACAATAATAGAGCAAAGCAAAATCATGTTACAGGTCAATGTAACACTGACATGGAAGAGATGAGGAATTTTGATTTGACTGTGATTCACAATATTTATGTGGTGGAAGTAATAACATTTGCTTTGAGATTATAATGAATTTCCTCAGGTTTTATTAATACAAAGTTTAGTTATTATTTCTTGGATAAGTTCAACGCAATGAGAAGCTCTGTGAATGCAACTTTATTTAGATTTGTTTTATTTATTTTCTTTTTATTCCCCCCTTATCTACTTGAATTGATATGATGTCATACATTTTTTTTTTATTTACTTTGATTGCATTTTGTTATTATGTAGAATTTAAGCCATGCAACTACAACTTTAGTTGTTGTGTTTCAGAGAACAAGTGATCAAACACTCTCTGGTCCACAAAGTCTTCCTGGACTTCTTCCTGTTCGCACCCGACAAACCCAAAACGGTAAGAAGCCCTTTGACATCTCGCCTGATGTCGTAATATATCTCTCTAGTAATGCTTTGAAGAAGGCTACAGTGTGCTGTAAAATCAATCAAAATGCAACAATTTGACCTATGAAGAAGAGACATTTTACAGGAGCACAAAATGATTTCAAAATAAAAGACAGGTTGATACGTTTATTAAGTGCTGACATGCTTCCTCTCTTTGGTTTGTATTCGCTGTGATGTGAGCAGGAGATGATTGAGTCGATCAGAGAGTCTGTCGTCTACATGGCTCACACGCACGACGGGGCACGAGTGGCAATGCACTGTTTTTGGCACGGGACGGCTAAGGTGTGTACAGACACACACACACACCGACACACAAAGAAGAATGTGCCACCCTTTATGTGGATGTCCAACCAGTGTTGATGGTAAACAGAGCCAATTGAAGCAATACAGTCCTCAGTGCTATATAGACCAAGAAAGCCGACTTCTCCTTCTCCTTTCCACATCAAAGATGGTGAATTGTCCCTTTAAAACAACTCACTGTGGGACAAAGATCCAGAATATTCTAAGAATCTATCAGACTGTATAATTAGTAGATTTGGCCTTTCAATGGTGTACGTTGTTTTTTTCTTTTTTCATGTTTCAGGACAGAAAAGTCATCATCAAAACAATGAAGACCTACATGGTGAAGTTTGCCACGGTGAGTTCTCAATGCCGCTCCTTTCATTCATAATAGAAACAAGCTTTCAATGCTTCATTGGACTTTAGAAAAGATCAGACACTAAATGATTATTCTCCGAGAGGAAAGGTCTGAAACAAGCCTGTCATTGGTCCACAGGGAGAGTATGGACACCTGGTTCTTCTGGCCATGTTCGACTGCGTGGACGACACCAAGCTGGTCAAGCAGGCCGTGCTCTTGGTAAGTGTGAAGTCATGTGGTTCGATGATTGAGATAGCCGCCGCACTTTCCCGAGAAACAATGATTTAAAGAAACCGTCAGGTCAGGGAGAAGAGTTGAAGTTAATGTTGAAAATTCTCGTCTCAACCGTTCAGGAGATCTTGGCGTCTCTGGATGAGGTCATCGGTAATAAATACGGTAAGAAGGTTTTGCTGTACCTGCTGACTCCCAGAGACCCTGCTCACCTGCTGCCGGAGATCATCAAGGTGCTGCAGCAAGGAGACGGAAACGCACACAGGTTTGTGTTGACTCGATCTTCCTAACAAATCCTGTTGCTGGTAAAAAACTAGAGGTATCACACAGCTGTGAGTAACAAAGGGAAGGAAGTACAATGTCCACTGGCATGTAGCACAGAAACACTATAGAAAAACGAGTATCTCATCATAAGTTATTGGAGTACATTTTTGATGACAAACGAGTGATCAGCTCCGCGTTCCTCTCATCAGTAAAAAGGACATGGCGGTTCGGAGGAAGGAGCTGCTGGAAGTCGTCTCCCCCCCGCTGCTGGAGCACCTCCATGACAACGCCGCCACCATGGTGACGGACAAGGCGTCCAGCGTCACCATCAGTGACATCCTGGCGTCGGCCTGCGGGGACCTGCGGCCCGCCATGACGGCCGTGGCTCAGCTGGCCAACCACGAGTTGGTACCAGGAGGGACCAACGGACAGGTACAGAGTGTTCCTGCTGGGATGTCACAAGATGGAGGTTTTTACTAATCCAACTAACAGGGCAGTTGTTCACTCTGAGTTTTTGTTTCTGCTGCAGCTCCACATGGCGGAGCATCCAGCAGGACACCTGGTGCTGAAGTGGTTAATGGAGCAGGACATGACACTGGCCGAGGCCGGCAAGGAAGGTAAAGACACACCTACCAGCCAGCGTAGTGGTCGTTATAAGCCTTTCAGATCACTTCATGTCAGCATGCTATAGAAATTAACATTAGAGAGACTTAAAGTCACCATTAGTCAGAGGCTCGTAAAAAAATATCTTCATGTACTTCTGTTGGCAACTGGGATATAAAATACAATCACAAACACCAGAAAGAATGTTAAAGAGCTTCGCCCGTATGCCTCACACACGAGGGCATCAACAACTGTTGACCCATGGCTCAACCTTCTGGTGCATTAAAATCAGTGAAGCTTTCAAGAGACAAACATCATCGTGTTGGAAAAGTCAGAGTTGAACTATAACGGTGTCTATTGTGTCTCTACCTCACTTGTCGTCTCAGAGCGGTTCGGCAGGATACTGGTGGACACGGTGGGACCAGACAAACTGAAGACCTGGGTCAAAGTCAACAGAGGAGCCATGGTGCTCTGCAGGTCAGTGTGAACACACACACACACACACTGATTACATCATACACTGCTGTTGCATCAAGGATCAGTTCACTCAAATCACAAGCTTCCCTCTGGTAGTGGTTTTACCTCCACCTCACTTGAATTGAGTGGAGCACATTGAGTCTGTGGATTATTTCTGTAACTGTTCAATACTTAATGCAGAACCATCAGAGCCAGTTAAAGCCGAACTACATCTGCATGGAGAGATGCCATTAGAGGGAAGGGAGACACACACCTTTGGTATTTTTGTGGGCAGGCTAGCGTTGTATTTCTCTCTAGAGTCCTCTCCGTAATGTTGTCTTTTAGTGATCGTACGTTGACTGTGAGAAATTGCCCCGAGATACAATATAGCAGCTGCAGCGCTCTCACTTAATGCTGGATCCATTTCACTTAGACTCAGACATGTGAGAATACGGTCCAGGTTAAAAAGTACCAAAGTTACGCTTCAAACTAACTTTATGTAACTGGCCCCTGGTAAGAATCACCCACCAATCTTTATTCTGCATTAATGCCGTAACCTGAATAAAACTTCTTTCATTTCTGCGTGGTCCTGTCAGATAGTTGAAAAACTTGGAATAAAATAAAAGGGGTTTGTGTGATTGTAGGTTGTTTTTTGGGTGTGCCTTCACCAAATATAGTGACTGAAATGTTATAAGCAGCGTTGCAACAGGCAAACACAAAGCTGGAGCCCAATGTGTGTGTGAACTGACTCTTTAACAAGAAATGGTTAAGAGCCATGACATGACATCACATGTAATTTATTGGTTGATATTTGGATATCTGGTCCCAAACTAACCTTTGAGATCTCTGCCTGTGTTTCCGTGCAGCCTCCTGAACAGCTACGACAAGTCTGTGGTGGCAGAGGTGAAGGCGGCGCTGGAGTCCGTCAAAGCAGAGCTCGGCAGCATCAGCAACAATAAAGGAGCTGAAATCCTGCTGGAGAATCTGAACAAGTAGAGACTTTTGATTCCAAAACAGACTTGTGATGGCAAGCGGCATCACTTCCTGTGCAGCTGGGGGTCTTTTTCCCAGAAAACACAGACAAGACTGCGAACGTTTTCATGAAGTGGATACAACCTGAAGCTGTGTGTAAATGTTGAGTTGTATCTGAGTAATAAAATAAAAGGTCTCTCGGGACGAGGAAACAGGTTAGGATACGCAGATGCCTCTTGTGTGCCAGCAGCAACAAAACACATGTAATTCAGTCTGTCAAGCTGCTTTCAATGAAACTTAATATTTTTTCACATTAAAAGCTTTGACAAATAAAACCATCGCTATGGCTGAAGACAACCTAAAGTTTTCCTTGCGGTAATTTGCGTGAACTGGCCCTTTAACGACTGGTTAACACAATGCAACAGTCATCTGTCCTCACGGTTTGTGCCCTTCTGAGTGATTATTGTATCAGCAAATTAAAGATTATTCAAAGTGTAAATCATTTGTCGTAACTAAAATTTGAATATAAACTCCATGAAGTCAGCATACTCACATTTGTACTGCCATTACAGTTGACTCAATCTGGACTTTAACATCTACATTTTGTACTTGTTTTTCTACCATTGGAGAGAACAGCTAGCAGTTTCCCCCTGCTTCCAGTCTTAATGCTAAGCTAGGCTACTCACTTGCTGGCATCCCAAGTACGAATGTAACTCCTTGCAACAAAGCAAATAACTACATCCCAAAATGTTAAACACCGATCACCTCATGATCCATAATGTAGCTTTTAACAAGGAAGTAACAGCAGAGCAACCACTAAAAACCACTGATCCCGTGACACTGATGTCTTAGTATTATCAGTTCTGCTTGAGGATGCAGTGTTAAACATTTCCTGCAATAGTCAAGCGATGACTCAGTGGCTACGTTTATACACACACAGGGAGGGAGCTGCACAGCTTAATGACGACACGATTGAGAGACGACAGGTTTATTATTAGGGAGAGAGACATGGGGAAAAAAGTACAGGTCTTATATCCATCGTCCAGATGTCGGGTCTTCAATTTATGATTTCAGTCCAATTGGCGTTGGCTCTTGAATCCTGGATTGCATGTGAGCTTTGGAGACTAATGGACGGAGGAAGAGTAGAGGTCAGTGATGATGGAGCAACCAGCAGCTTTAGCATGGATGTACAATATGTAGATTAAAAAGAATGTAAGGATGTATGTAGCATTTTGGCAAGTAAAGTAGGAAAGGGAAGACATTTTCTTTTTCAATCTACTCCACACCGCCACCGATGGGGTGACATTTTAAATGGTCTTAACTGAAATCCAGACAGTGGGAGATTTCTCGGCAGGTTATTGGTTCAAACCTCCATGACTCCTGCCGCCACAGGCGTCTGCATGTTAAAATGGCCGCTACAGACTGTCACAGGTCATTTTCGCTTCTGCCTTCCAGACAAATCTCACTGCAGGCGGGACGTCCTCGGCTGAGCGGTGTCCTCGTAGCACTCGGCCAACCTCTTAGCCGCCCTCCTTTTGAAGTGCACCTTGCCGCGGGCCTTGGTGACGGCGGCGTACTCGTGGGACTTGAGCTTGGTGTAGTAGTCGGAGAACTTGTTGTAGAGGATGGAGATGGGCATGCCGTTGAGGATGACGCCGAAGGAGATGCAGGCGAAGGCGAAGATGCGGCCCAGGTTGGTCTCGGGGGTCATGTCGCCGTAACCCACTGTGGTAATACTCACCTGAAGGATGAAAGAGAGAAAGAAAGAATACTTAATACAATGGCACAATAAGATCATAATTTCTCCTTTTTTAAAAAAAATACAGACTGATACATGATAACTTTTTCTACCCAGGGCTCCTTAATGTAATGTGTAATACATATATATTATTTCTTTAATTCACAGGTTCCTGAAATGATTTTTAAAAAGCTGTTTATTTCTAAAAACAGGCTAAAACCATGATTAAAATGTATACATTTTCATACACAATTCACATTTTTTTCCAGTGAATCTACATTCTGTAATCAACTCCTTATTGATGAGTAGTTCATTATTAGTGGCGGGGTACGCCTTTCCTGCAGAGGGATTCACAGGAGACAATGTCTGCATGTACTCTCCTACAGCAGTATTAAAGAGACAGGATGGCTTTTATTGTGAAGCAGTCACGGCAAATGAGATGCATTTGTTACCACGGTTAGCGCTGACGAAGCGGTTCATTTACATCGACAAATATAACCGCTGTTATTTCCATTTTGCTCAAATCCGGCGAGGACCAAACCCTCACCTGATAAACTGTGATCTCAAAGTACCACCCAACAGATTAGAATCAGTCACATCTCTTCTAATTCACCCGGACCGAACGGGTCTCACAAACACCAACATGCCACGCTTATTCAGTCTAGTCAGCATATCTCAGGAAAACCATTCTGAAAAGGTCTGGACCTGCAAGCGGCTGACACTCTCCAAGGGTCTGAGGGTGGCCCAAAGCAGTCGAAATAATCTCGTGACATCACGGCACCACACAACCTGACGTCCACGGTTTGCTGCAGCGCTCAATCTCACTGTAAACGGTGAAGTGACCTCCTGAGGTGTTGCCAGGATGAGTTATGTTTATGTTGTGTGTTTTGGAAAACCTCACCAGCTGAAGGTGATGGTACATACAGAAAGTAGGATGATTGACAGGTTGCTTGGACGTGTGTACATGTTTATGTTTGTGGACTCACGGCGGCCCACCACCACGCGTTCGGCATGGAGGTGAAGTTGGTGTTGTAAACGTCGTGCTCCACGGTGTACACCATGGCGGAAAAGATGGAGATGCCCATACCGATGAAGAGCAGCAAACAGCCCACCTGCACACAAACAAAGGGAATTTTATTTTGAATTTCCCCGTATGTTAACGTCATTACTTCGCTCATAACTGTGAAGCGTGGGAGTCTTAGATCCATTCGCATCTATCCATACAGGCCATGCCCGTTTCTGCACTCACAGATTCTCTGGCATTTTGAACATATGCAACACTTTCTTCACCGCTCTTCCTACAAATTTCATCACTTAAACCCAAGGATAAGAAACTATTCTTTGACACAAGCTGTGGGTACAGGCAGACCTGCTGGTAGCACTGTCTCAGGGTGAAGCCGAAGGCTCTGAGGCCTGTGGAGTGACGAGCCAGCTTCAAGATCCTGAAGATCCGCATCAGACGCATGATCCTCAGAACCTGACCCACCTAGAGAAAAGACAACAGGAGAAAAATGTATGTGGACGAAAAATAAATCGAATCATCTCATCCCAGCCTCTCCCATCACACCCCTTTGTTTTCACCTTTCCAACACGCGACATGGCCTCAATGTCCCCCGAGTGCAGGTGCATGTCCTCGTCCTCGAAGCACTCCAGGAGCATCTGCAGGTAGTGTGGCAGGATGGCGACCATGTCGACGGTGTTCAGCACGCTGCGTACGAAACACTTGAGGTCGGGGGTGGATACCAGGCGCAGCAGGTACTCCAGGGTGAAGAAGCTGATGCAGAACGACTCCACGTACTCGCCATAGAACCTGCCGCTGAGCTGGCCCGACGCAGTCTGTAAGAATAAATAATCAATGATTAAAAGAGTCCCGTTTTTCACTGTTTGACGAAATTGTTTTCTTGTAATGTGTATGATTTGTGAAGTGTGCTCTACTGGGGAAGCTTTTGTTTCTTCTCTCTTCTTCATGTTTTTACACCTTTGCTTTTGATTTCCCATACACACTCACACAAGGTGAAACACACACACCTTGTACTGCGTCTCCTCCACGGTGTTGAGCGTCATGGTGACCAGCGACACCAGCACGAATATGGAGGAGGCGACGGCCATCAGCTTGGCGGTGACCGAGGTGAACGGCTTCTCCATCATGTTCCAGATACTCCTCCGGGTCGGCCCGAAGGTCAAGCCGTCAAATAGCTCCTCGTTTTCCTCCATCTCCAGCTGGATGACACCAGACAGAAATGCATCACATTCACAGAATTGAAACAGAAGAAACTGTTTTTTTTTTAATGGCCAATCATGGAAATTAAATGATTTTTCTTTTTAGAATGTAGTCACTTTCTTCAAGGATAAAACAGTGTTTCAAAAACAGGGAGGACAGACAAACAAAATGTCTAGATCACAAACTAAAACGCATAGAGGAGAAAACTGAATGTCAAGAGAGCACAGCGGTACAACAAACGGCAGCAGAGTGAGACCTCTGTGATGGAAACGTCTGTCTGAATCTGTGCCGAGAAAAAGCTTATTCTCCGCTCTCCATCTGTCAAGACGGCGGCGCAGAGCAGTGATTTATTATGTAGGTCAGCCAGTTTCAGAGTCAGCCAGAAGATTACTAAAAAAATCTCATTGGTACGAATGTAAAAGCATAAACTGCTGAACCACTGAAGCTGGAAGGGGATGACTTCTTGGCATTATTATTTGCAGTATTTTTGGAGCCTGCAGGGGGAAAAGTAATAAGTGCGTAAACAAATAAATAATGAATTACATAGCTAGTTCATAAGGACTATTCACTGACACTGAAAACTGCCTCCAGTGTGTCCTGCAGAATATCCACAGTAAGGAGTTATAGTTAATTTTTTTATAAATTAAATTAAACCCAGCACTACAAATTCTTTTAGCTGTGTCTAATAGGCCAACGTTAGCTAATGTTGCTAGCTCGAGAGAGTCAGTGCGAAACCATCACCGGCATGCTAACTTGCTCACAAGTCACCATTGTTTAGCGTTTTCGCCATCTTGGTTTAGCGCATTAGTATGCTAACATATGCTAATTAGCGCTAAACACAAAGTACAGATGTGGCTGATGGGAATGTCCTCATAGCTTTCAGGTATACGGTCATGCACATGTTGGCGAGATGATGTCACTGGATAAAAAAAGTCAATCACCAAACTAATTTCTATACATCCTGAGGGGACCATGACATTCTGACATTTTGTTCTTGATTGGAGAGCAGAAAGTCTGAAACTCTGAAAATGTACAGACTGTGTTTAAGAGCTCACTAATAATAATAATGTAGCGTACAAAGGACAGTGCATTGGCGAAGGCCGTTTACCAGAACACCACTTGATGTTTTGCTAAATGTGTGGACATGTCAACGACAATTCAGAGATCTGTCGTCAGCAAGTCTCCAGAGTTACAGGCGGGCTACATGCTTCTCTATCACCCTTACAAAACTATATCAATAAATAAAAAACACCTCTGCTATCAGCTGTCTCTGTATCTTCAGTTCCTCGTTCAGCTCGTCCTGCCTCTCTTCGAAGGAGACACGGCAGCAGCGTTGGCTGTTTCTGATTCTGACGCCCCAGTAGTTTATCTCCTCCAGGAAGTTGCGGGGACACAGCTCGTCTTTAATGCACAACACTCCAGTTCTGATGGGGAGGACAGAGAGACAGGAGACAGGAGACAGGAGAACGAGGGTCCAGAATTATTCCAAGGAGTCACATGACGAAGGCGGAAAATCCCTTCCTCGTTCCTCTTACAATGCATTTTATTTGAACCTGTAGAAGTTGAAGATGTTGTGGAAGATTTTAGGGTCCCGGTCGAAGAAGAACTCTTTGCTCTGGACGATGTAGTCGTCGCACAGGTCCAACTTCCTGCTGTGGTCTGTGTACGTGGCCAACTGGCCGATCCGTGTCTTCGGATACCTGGCCGCTAACCTGTAGGGCAAGTAGTACACCTGGAGGAGAGGAAAGCAGGAGAGAATCGCGTGAGCTATAGAATAGGTTAAAACATATATGTATAATGGCAAAGAGGAGAATTAGAACTGTTGGACTCACTAGAAGGCTTTAAAAATAGTTGTTGAGGGTAAAAAAAAAACACAAATTGAACATAAAAGTTGCAGATTATAACCGTGTACACTTTCCCAGAGACCACGGTCTTGTCTTCACATTGCTTGTTTTGCCATTTCATTAACAATAGCATAGAACTGAGAAAAGTTGCAGATCTTCACCTTTGAGAGGCTGGAACCAGAAACTGGTTTGATATTTTTTTTGCTTGATACCTTTCAAAGGAAACGGGAGCGATACAAAGATAAAGTGCAGCTGTAACACACATTGCCAGCAGGAGGCACAAGAGTTGAAATTACAGGAGCTATGTCTTTCTTTGCCTGCAGGAGGCGACATCAACATCCGCTGGTTTATATCTGCAGATTCTGTTACTTTACTTTCCTATGCAGGTGGTGCTGGTCAGCAGGTGTAGAACTGACCTGACAGTGACTGAACAGCTCCCCCTGGTGGACAATGTGCAGCCCGCTCAATGCGAATGAGTGACTTTGCGCGTGAGTTACAATAAGAGATCAGTCCGGTTTTCAACATATCCAGCCGAGCAGCATGTTCGTGGTAGAAGTTGAGTAAAGTTACCGTTCCTCCAACGTTGATGTTGAGAGTGAAGTGTTTTTTCGGAGAGAGCAGCAGGCAGGCGGGAGACACCGGGAGTCGATCCTCCTCGTGTTCATACTCGGCATAAAGATCATAGATGTCTCTGCCCAGATCCTTCACAAACAACAAAACAACTCTGGTGGTGGATTCAGCATTTTAAGCTCGCCTACAAGCTGAATTAGACAAAATGAAAAAGAGATCAAAATAAGCAGAATACAACTGAAAGACTGGGCTAAAGATTAGAACATCCATGCGAATAGTTAAGTATGACTCATGAGATAAATCATAATTAAAGAATGAGAAATCGATATAAAAAAGAAAAAAATGATCAACAAAGAAAGATTTTTTAAATAAATAGAAATCCCAGTTCTGTGATCAAAGATGGTATGTTACCTGCAGGCATTTCTTTTTGTCTTTTATAGTTTCTGATTTCTCTCTGCGTCACACTAAATCAATTTTTAATAATTGTTTTATTAATCATCTAAAACCATTAATGAAGCTCCCCGCTTCTCAAATATCTGAATTTGCTGCTTTACTCTGACTTTTCTTGGGCTGTGGAACATTAATCAATAATGAAAATATATATAAGTAGCAGCACTATCTGTCCATTCATACATCAACAATAACCTAGCCTTGCATTTTGAACACTTTGCTCTGCATTTAACTCGACAGAGGGACGTGATTTTCACTCATTTGAAAACAAAATCCTGTAAAGTGAAGAAAATGAGAGCTTTGAGGAAGCACAGAAAGAACAATAAAAAGAAAACATACGGTCATGTGTTCATGACTTTTGGGGACAATACATCGACTTATATTCATTTCCTGGAGACTTACCCATAACAGCTAGCAGCCTAATCCTAACCCTGAGCTACAGCTAACTATAAACCAAGTCTTCACATTTAAATGTAATCATTTATGTTATGAGGATGTGCATTTTGTCCCCGTAAGGAAGGCGAGTCCCCACAATGCGACTATGTAATCAGATTGGCGTCCCCTTAATTGTATAAATAAAGGACATGTCTGACCTGCATGGAGTTCCATGGCTCAACAAAGGTGTTGGTGAAGTCCAGATAGTCGTCCGCTTCTTTCACAGATTGAGTCCGGCTGCCGTGCTTGTAGCCGGAGAACAAACTCCTGCTTCGGGTTCTGAGGTGGGTCAACATGGTTTCCTCCTGAATCTAAAATCAAATTTAAACTGCTGGGAGAGACATGCTTGCAACTCTCAACACCATCTCATACGTACACAGCTGGTACCTTGCACAGGGGCACAAGACCATTATCACACACACAAGACCACAGCAGCAAATAAACGAGTAGGCATGCATGCAAGGATGGGAAACATTTTCACACTAATTCGGAGAGAAATCATGTCAACATACATACAGCTGACACACACGTACACAGTAATAAGGTAGGAAATGACTCTTGTCCTCTAATGCAGCTGACTGAGATGATGTGGGAGCTTATCCTCTTATTCATCTCTTGATCTCCTGCTCTCCTCCCACTTACTCAAACATCTCAGAACTTTACAAATCTGGTTATCGCGGGGCTTGGCGGTGTAGTGGAAGTCAAATACAATGTATTGCAGAGAAGTGACAACATAAGAGTTTACTACATAATACTAGTGAGAATGTGGAGCTTGGAGCTAAGCACTAAGGATGCTCACAAAATGTACGATACATTTGTCATAATATTCCAGTTAAGAATGACAATAAAGGAAATTCATTAATTTTTTAATTGATAAAGTATTCTGAAAGCTGTTAATTCTGGTGAATATTACCGCCAAGATGTAAAGTACCTCATGTGCAGTGGTTGTTATTAAACCGTAGTTAAGAACTAGCTCGTGTGATGAGACCCATTTTAATTAAATCTCCACTGAATGAACACAACAGCTGGTGCAGCTGGCTCCTTTTTTTTCTCACTGGTTACTTTTTGCAGCTGTTCCAACACTTCAAATCATTGAAACATTGAGATATTTCTTACAGCTCAGTTTATAATAAATGATTTAGGTTTTTTTGTACGGAAGCCCTGAAAGGAAAATTAGAAAGTTGCATTTTTTCCCCCGTTCATGACTGAACAGGTAAAAGGTTTTGCCAGAGTAATCTGTTACTCTTTATTTCCATCTGTGAAAACAGGTAAAATAGTTTTGTTGCAATACTCATTTGGGCCACAAGACGCTCAAGTGCATCACTGACTCGTGTTCTAAATGAGACTAAACGCATTCAGGTTCTAATTTCTCTATGCGCTCTAAACACAAGGTAGGCCTACATTTTTATTTGAGTCTCTAAACTGCATTAGTTATGCAAAATCTGCAGGACAAGAATCGGTGTCTGTTCGTAATCCAAGTTGTATTAACCAATCACGTTCGAGCAGGCTGTGGTTGAACGCAGGTTAATAGACCGCGTGGAGCAGAAAAGAGACTAAATGCATGATGGGAACCTTAGAGGCGTATACGACATCTCTGCCTTCATCCAAGTGAGTGTTTGTTTTTTTGTGCCACTAATGACTCAAGCAGTCTCGCAGGTGGAGATTAATCTACTGCAGTTAAACTGGGATAATGAACTCATGGAGCCGGAAAACAAAAAAAATCAAAACTGTTCCAGTCTGGACCGACGCCATAAACACACTCCTCCGGTTCGTCCCCCGGCTGAGTGACGAGTCAAGAATGGTGATTTGGATGCACAGAGGAGCTTTCAGCTGTATTATTACACACGTTTGATACCCAACAGTGGCTTTTGTTGCACGTTTTTCTGGCTCTACCCGCTACTTGGGACAGATTCTTGAGGAGAGCGGTGCAGCTTGAATTTCTCCACTGATTTGACTCTTCCTCATTCACACTTCTTTATAACTCAACGTGTGGTCTCTTATCAAGTCATGTTTCAGATATTCAAGAGTTGTTGGCAGTAGCACTAAGGAGAATTCTCCGTTAAACTTCTCAGATAGTTTAGCTTCTACAATCGTTCAAACTTTAACAAAGTCTTTAAAATGTACACACAGGTTGAGAAGAACTTAAGTTACTTCTCGTCTCTAATCATCTCGGCACCCTTCAGAATTAGAGTTCTGCTGTTGAGACCTGACCCGTAGGTTTTGTACCACTGAACGAAAGCGCTACCGACACAAGTATATCAGTATTAAAGACAGAATCATTCATCAGCACTTTTTGCATAAGAAATACTTTAGATATGAACTTTTTGACAATACTTTGTCACTTAAGTAGGATTTTTAGATCCATTTATTGAGTTAAGGATCCGAGCACATCTTGCACCCATGGGGCATTGTAATGTTGAACACCCTTTGTCATAAATATCACTATTCTGTCAAATTCAGATTTCCCTTCATTGGACCCAACCTACAACTAACCCAGTATGGGGACGCACCTGTCCGTAGTTTCCACACATGCATGATATTAAAGACAGGATACCGTGTTCTGAACAACGTTGTAGATCAAGTTTTAATTCAAGTGATTTTCAAAATCAGTTTCTTCACAGATACAGAGCGTTGACGTTTTAGTATCCCCCCTCACTGTACAAGGCTAGAAAAAGTTCACAGCAACAGCACACAAACATACAAAATAGTTATTTACCAAATTCAGTTGTGTCGTTTTATTCCCAGCCTTTACTCTCGTTAAATACATCTGACCCCGGTACGATGCCCGACTATAGCAAAAAATTTATTTCAAGTCAAATGTATACAATCTTATTTACACAAGGAACATTTGACAAAGTGCATTGGAGAGTCCTGATTGACGGTCATGTCTTTGAGGGATGTCGGGTAAATATATACAAAGTTTACAAATGCTTTAACCATGGCGATCCTTACGCAGCTTCTATAACAATAAGAATTATGAACACTGGCTGAAAAGCTTGTAAGAATGCACTCCATGAGGTAATGTTGGAAAGAAAAAGAAAAACTAAACAAAAAAATTAAATAAAACTTGTCTCTATGATATTACTGACCGTATATAAATAATCACATCTGAGCCTGTTGAGCAGAGGACTCAAGACAGTTTGGATTAAGTTTCCTCAAAATGACCCCTGACCCCTCTACACAGTCACACGTCCCGTCCGATACAGACTGTTCAGATCCAGTTTGAAATACAGTCCAGCAGAGTCGATCCGTTTGCAGAGAAACGCATCGCGTCTTGAACGCAGAGAGCTCAGTCAGACGTGATTAAAGTGTGGGAATTCACCGCGTTACTCTCAACTGTAGTGAAAAGATGCCGTCGGACTCCTTTGAGAGGGCGGGGCAAAAACGAACATAAACCTCAAAGTTATGGACACGTAATTCATTGTAGTATTCACATAATAAATAACATTTACTCCAGTCATCCTCTCCACAGACGATGACATAATTCACTTCAGAAGGCATGTGGTCGGACTGTAAGGGCTGCTGCAGCTACGGACAAACGTCGGCATGAGAACGAGGTGGCGCCATGCAACGCTACATGTTTCCGTGAAAAAAAAATAAAAATAAAAATAGCCCCAAGTCGATCATGATAAATCGTCCTCTGTGCTCACTATCGAAATCTGGACACAGAGAGGGAGGGGGAGGAGACAAAGAATAGGTTTATTCAGATGGTTTTTGGCTGTTTGTGTGACATCAGCTAAGAGTGGAAGCAGCGAGCATGACTGTCCAAAGAGAAAACCACCAACACCTCTAAACGTTCAGCAACATGATTCATCTCGATCGTTCCCTTTGCAGACAAAGAGAACTCTCTGCTGCAGCTGTGAGGGGACTGCAGTAGGTAGGCGAGAGGCCATCCTGTGTGTCTGTCTGGGTTTAGATTAATCTCTCTAATCTGTGTACAGAGAGATGTGCTCTCAATGCACTCAGGATTACCGAGGGCCACACGCTCACAATGAGAGCGTAGAGGTCAGTGACATCGAGTCTCCGTCATCTGTGCCGGGACGACATTATATAAGCTGCCCAGTTTCTTAAACTACCGTAAATGTCAAACTTAAATCTGTCCTTTATGCAAAATACTTCCCTAACTTACGAAGTGCATTTAGGAGCGTTGCATTAAGCCTCTTAAATTGTGTCCTTGCTCAAGTGTTTAGACTAAGGCTGTCACAGTAGCTACTGTCATAATACAACACATGTGCTAGTAAACACTAACGGTGTTAATGTTGCCAATAACTAAAGGCTGTCCATTTGGAGTTTCCCTTTCCTAAAACATATGTCTTTGTATCGCCTGGTCTTCAAATGCCATAAATTCAGCCATTGACTTATGCTCTAAGAATTATTTCGCTTTTAAGAGACTGGTATGGGTTCCTTAAAAAGTTAGAAGGAAAAGAGTTCTTAAGGACTTTCTAGCAACGCATATTGGACGACTCTAGTAGCTACGGACGAATACTTAGGATGTTTAAAGGATTCCCCTCTGATCGCTTAAGGAAATCCTTCCAGGGATTGTATGCTATGCTCATTAGCCTGAGTGGTTTAATGCAACTGGACACATATTATTTTGTTATCAAAACAAAGAGCTCCTGTTATCATTCAGGAAGGCGTGTCATGATTTTAGGGCAAAGGGCTCTAAAGGTGCTGTAACTGATGGGAGTACATCGAGCCTCCGAGAGGTTTCGGACCCTTCTCTACCCATGATGCACTTTGCTCAGAGGTCGCTTACTCACCGCCGGGTAGGTGTGACCCACGTTGGCGCCGTGCCGGGTGATGTCGATGTCGAGGTCTTCTTCTGTGGTCTTCAGGTAGACGGGGTTGTCAAAGTTCATGCTCTTTTGGTTCCTCAGCTGCCAGTTTCTCCACATCAGGTAGGCGCCCCCCGCCGCCATCGCCAGCAGCACTGAGCCGAGGGACAAAGAAACTACGTCAGATAATCCATAATATTCAGTGTCGGGGCTGACAGGCTTGTGGCTCCCACATGTGTATTAAGGTGTGTGGTTGTATGTAGCCTAGTAAATTGCTTGGCAGAGGGGGTGGGGTGTAGTTATAGTACCAGAAGTGCATTTCAAGCTTTGACGCCAGTATTTGACTACAACCCTTACATGGTACATGTGTCACAATAGTCTTGCGAGTGTGTGTATGCATGTGCATATTTGTGCAAGTGTGTGGGATGTGTACGCACAGACTGGCAGTATGGCCCAGGCAGCAGCAGACCCTCTGGCTGTGGAGTCCACCTGGATCGACGTGCTCACGTTTGCCTCTGAGACAAAACAAACCACAGGGCAACACTTTAAACCCAACACACACACTTTCAGGACATAATGTTCAGTTGGACACGTTGAAAAGGAAGGTTTAGTCAGACTGACATATTCTGTGTCAGATGGTTAGTGTGGGCGTGATCAAAAGGCCTGAAGGGAAGGCTGTCTCTATAAGAGACACCGGGGAAACAGGGCCACAATGATCGTGAGCCTTCATGAGGCCACATATCTAAATGCCCTCTTTTTGGAGTCACCATGAACAGTTAAGATATAATTATTTTGAAAAGAATAAAAAAAATTTGAGTAAACTTGTAAAAACCAAGGAAAACTTGTGTAAAAACAAAACATGATCCAGTCGGAGAGTTTTGGTGTCGGCGGCGAGTGAGCGACATGACTGGCAAACAGCTCGGCTGAAAGACTTCAGGACAAAGAGACAAAACACAGGGTTTGTTAACATGTTCTTCCTGCCAGTCGGTCTGCTCTGCTGCCAAATAGCTTGGTGATGTAACCAACATGCCAACTACAAAATGGTAATGCGTGAAAAAAGAAGACTCAGAGCAAAAATGTGTTAAGTCTCTCTCCATACCAACTTCAGCCCATTGGTTCCTGCTGCAAACAAATCTCTACAGCACAGCTCACAGGAAATTACAAAGTCCTTGAAAGAAATCAAACTATACATGTTTAACATTACCAAGCATTACTCGAACAGGGAAACACATTTCATGTGTTGGGGTGGATTTTCAGCAGCGGATTAACACACATTTGGTGCTCTGAGTATTTCCAGCAGCAGGTCGGTGTGCGTGGGATCGAGCCAAATTAAGCTGCATATTGTGTGTATTGTATTAAGGAACATGTCGCCCAATAAAACAGGCTTATTGAAGAGTTATTAAAATGGCGCTCTATGGCACAGAGGAAGAATACATATCAGGCTTTATTACAAACACAATACTGGTTAGTAGGTTCAGTTAATTACTGGTATTTGTTGACAATAAGCAGAAGAGAATAGAAGTCTGCTGATAATCTATTTTGAAGTTAACATGTTTAAGCACCTCTTTAGGTATTTAGTTGTAGAGCCTGCTAATCCAGGGCTGTAACTTGAGTTTCCATGGAAGAATTAAAAAATAAATAGAAAACTATGCAAGTCTGCAAGATCTTTTTGACCCCTGGTGTGGGCATTCATTCTTTGTTCTGTTGCATTACTGCACACAATCAGATTTGAATCCACCTGTAGCCATAGTGGAACTTTCTTTTGGTAGTTTGTTTGTACTTCCTAGTGTCTGCCACTAGGTGCTGCTCGGCTCATGAGCAGTTCTTGCAGTCAAACCTTCGCTAACGGAGTTCAATGCTAAACTGGATTAATATCCAGAATATCTTCCTCACCAGTAACAATGGATCAGAACATAACATGCTCAACACACTGTGCAGATGCACCCTAAGAGCTCTACAGTGTTGCATGTGCAGCAGGGGGAAGAGAGCAGAACACTTTTACCACCTTGAACACAAAAACGGTCAAACTAACTGAATTAAAGTCACGAGAAGCGCTGTAATCTGAAACAAACAAGAACTCAGTCAACCGTGTGTTGCTGATTAGGGCCCCGTTTCTTGTGAAAGTCAATCACCAACTGCATTTTTCATAGGATTAGGAGAGAGGTAGTGAGCAAACACTTCATTCTAGCACAAGTTCACATTTTAAAACTTGCGAGTCTGAAATATTTGCAGGACTGAGCACTCAGGCTAACATCAGCTGTATGTAGATTTAGCCAAACATACATAGGTTGTGTCTAAACTTAACCGAACACCATGAAACAATCCATCATTAACGTGACAATGGGAGCCGCCTCCCTGATTAGATTCTGGTCTCACAACAGGGACAAACATAACTGACCTGAAACGTTTTGATTCACCAGCTGAGAGACAGAGCTGTACTCTCATCATGGCACACAGCCTGTGTTAATTTGATCTTTGAATAGATTACACAGGAATTGTGATAAAACTCAGAGAAAAACATGACACATTTTTGCAGCGAAAAAGAAAAATCTGAGACAGAAAAAAGGGAAAACGTAGCCCGAGCAGAAATACGAGTAAGAAGGTCGCACTCTGTTATTGGAAACCAGAAGAGCACACTAGCAAGGACACAGCCACAGGTTGTCAACGGTTAAATCAAAGCTAGACGCAAGGCTGAATACAGTTTGTGCTGGAACTCAGTTTACTGCTCACTATAGACTCGAGTTATGGCTCACAACTGTCAGACTTGACTTTGAATAATAGACCAGAGGACAGTTTGAATAGAACGACCCCTTCAATACCAAGTTACAAGTTCAGAATAAGACTTGAATTATTTATCTGAAAAGCACCAAGGCCCACAACACTTCTGAATGTGAGTCATAACCCAACACACAAAGCACAGGCAGAAGCAGTCATTCTGGATATGCTAGACTCAGAATATTAAAAATCTCAGCAGCACTGTGGAAAGAACTTAAATTTCGGCATTATGGCTGATTCGAGAGCAGACGTGGCAAATGCACTGCAACTAAGGCTGCAGCCAAAAACAATTCAAAATGACAGACGTCCAGTTTAACAAATAAAATGGGAAACACCACCCGATTCCACAGTAAGGAAGGAGAAGCGCAACGTGATTCATTTTTGAACACAGCATTCTTTAAAGCCAGTTAGCAGTTAGCTTTGGCAGCAGAGCAGGCGACAGCTGACGGTTTTACCTGGGGGTGGCTGTACCAGAGCTTTCCCATCATCCTTTGAAAGAATGGTGTCAGAGAGCCAAGAGTCACGCTTTTGACAACAAAACAGGCTACAGAAGTTGCTCTATTTTGAAACTGTGCGCGCACACACACACACACACAAAGTAGGCCTTTGAAAATAGACCAGATCTCAGGAGACTAAACTCGTAAATAAACGCGGGATCCATTTTTTGTTCAGCGAGAAAGCAGCAATCACCAAGATAAGACAAGCGCCACATTCCTCACACCACGGACGATATGCACAAACAGAAGCAGCTTTACAGACTGATATGGAGGCAATCCTCAGACACAAACAAAAGCTGGAAAGTGAGCAGCCGACATGCAGAAGGAATCTAACGGGTCTAAAGCCACATCGCACAGTAAACCGCATTGATCACAGCGTCTTTATCAGCAGCTCTACAATCAGGACAGCCAGCTGCAGCAACAATAAAATCCTTGCAGGCGAATCAATGCAGCCTTGATTAGCAGAGTGTTGCTTTGGTTACTGTAAATCCACAGGGCCGTTAGGTCTGCCGTGTAGGAGGTGGAAATGAATGCAGTCATTTTACTGCCAAACTTACAACAGTAAGCACAGTCGAACTCTGACGAAAACGGTTTGCAAAGCCTTTATCGACAGGAAACAGTGCTCAATCAAGTGATCAGTAAGGTGATCAACAAAAGTTTTTTTGTTGATCACCTTCGAGACTGCTGGAAGTTTAATAAGAGATTGGAAAGGACTTTTATTTGATTAGCATGTTTGATTCAGAATAGAGCTTTGATAAAATATTGAAAGAGTGTAAAACCCTTAATCTAAAACGACGGTTCGACTAATGCTGAATAATATCTTAGGAAACAAAGTGTGGAACTAAGTGGAGTCCCAACATCCTCTATTTGATCCTGAGTTTGTTCAGCCTGAAGGAAAGCTCTCTCCAGTTACCTCTAAAGGCTGTTTTTTCAATCCCTCAATGGTAGTTTCAGGATCAACTCCTGAACTGAAGAGCATTGCTTTTTACTTTCTTTCACCAACTGGATTAGAGCCGGCCAAAGCTGCGACCGCACAATGCTCCACAGTTCCTATTCGCTTCAGCTGCAAAATGGGATAAATATGTCAGCTGGCGGTTTAGCAAAGAGCTGCGAGGATTTTGGCTCCGGCCCAACTAGGGAGCAAAGTGGAGGAGCATTCAGCCAGTGACAGGAATCCCTCTTTAACTCCTCCCACACCAGTCTCACATTCAAACAGTATCAGAGATACAGACAGGCGTGTAGACACAGCTGTAGAAACACTCAAAAACTTGCAGAAGTGCCCACGCTCAAGACACTCTCGCTTGGGGAAAAAAAAGAAAAAAATAGTTTGCATGAATCAACATGCTCACAAAGACACCCTAGAGCTGAATGCATGCACTCTCGCACACAGCTCGATTTTATACAGCATGAGAGAGTCTTTATTCCTGCAGAGAAGAGAAACACAGGATGGGTGGTACATTCCGTTATCACAGCAGCGGTAAAAAGCCTGGAGGCAGCTCAGGATTCCCAAACAGCCCATGCGGAGGCGAAGCCAGGCTGCAGGGACCTTCACTACACCAAGACCATTACATCTGTGTAGAGCAGGCAGGCTGCGAAACCTGCTACAGAGCTGGCAAATTGTTATTTGTGCAGAGAGTTCGTCCGTCCCTACCGTACCATATTAATAATTTATTTATAGAGCGCTTTTCACAGACATAAAATCACAAAGTGCTTAACAGAGCAGAAATGTAAAAGCATAAAAAACACAATGTGACCATAGGGTGACTATATTCTGGTGTCATACCTCTATTCCCCTTCTGTTTAAAAAAATTTAAAAAACAAAAACTAGAAATTAGGTCTGGTGTTGTGGTAAAACACATACAATAATGAACTATGGGTGTCTGTATGCCTCAACACAAGTGCTTGTTGAACGGCGTCTGAAACGCCCCTGCACCCGATCATTTCTGAAGCAGACAGACAACCCACTTCACGCTGAGGTGAGAACGCAAGCATGGCGTCAACTTTTCTCTCCAGATCTCTTTTCATGTCACACAACATGTCACTAAGTCTACACTCGACAACTCCATGAAACGTCTTCGAGGAGAGACGGTCTTATATGTGGAATCATCCCCACACTCGTCACCTGTGAGGGAGGCCGTTCAGAAACGAACACAGACTCGCTGTACAAACGGGGTCACTTCAAGCATACAGACACCTTCATTCTGGTTGTAGGCTGAAGTAAACTAAATATGTTGTAAATAGTCCCTGAAATGCCAAGGTAATATGTTGTTGATTCATAAACAAACTAGTAATCCCAGCTAGGGTTTGAAGGAAACTTCCAGTATATTGTCCTATAATTGTGGCCAGTCAGATTATGGGTCATGATACATTCGCATCCCATCTATGTTGTGATAGCTTTCCAAATTAACTTAGTCTCCAAGTCAAAAGTAAACATTTACTTTTGAGCCATGCAAGTAAAGAGACACCTGGGAATTCTACTTATTTAACCAATATACAGCATGGATCTGAGAAACATTTGAGGTAGATATAACTGGAGAAAGATAGCGGTGGACAGGCTGCACAAACTGTCAAGAAACTCTGGAAACAGAGTCTCAGTTCTCACTGGGAAGAAAGTAAAGAAGAGAAGTCTTAAAGGAAACTCTACATGCCAACTAGGCAAACTCATTCAGGCGGGCAGGAGGGACGCAGTCCTTCGTCTATGCCAGTGTCTCGCTCTGCAGTTTGAGTCCAATTAGGAGAGTATGTGCACTGAATTCAGCAAACAGGTTCCCATCAGACGCTGCTTCAGTATGAAGAGGCTAATCTTTGGGCGTGCAGCAAGGAGCCAGCCGTTTAAAGACTGAAAACAACTGGAGCAGAGTAGACAACGTTTCCCAGCAAAGAAAAAGACTGCTGGAGGGCGGGGCTACAGTTTGAGTTTCATTTTTAAAAAAGCAAAAAAAAAAAAAGCTGATTTGATCATATTGAACGCAACATTGAAAGTCATATGAAAACAAGTACTGAAAAGAACTTGAATGCTCAGGTCAAAAGTGACAAACATTTAGTATTAAGCCCAGTCACAAAATCTCGTGGAACAGTGGAGAACGTTCTAGCAGCAGAAGAATTGGTTTTTCGAATGACTTGTTCAGCAGTCACATCCCACTCATGAGTCCAGAGAAGTGTCACGCAAAGACACTTCCAAACAAGAGCTGAGGAGACAGCGCTGCAGCAGAGATGTGGACGCACAGACTTCCCCAAGAAGAAGAAGAAAAAAAAAAAACTGGATCACAACCATCAGCTCAACAGTAGCTAATGCAGACAGACAGCTGGGTTTGTGGCTGGCATGGATACAGAGAGAAGACTTTCAGAGAAACACTCCAGAGAAACATGCTTGAGTGGATGGAAAACAGAGGGAAAAGGGGAGGAGTGAGAAGAAGTCTCCTTTGTTGCATCAAAGCCAGTTTAACCCGAAGAATTAGACTCAAGTAATTCTGTTTCTTACAAATGATCGGTGTTTTGGGGGGGATGAGATCTACAAAAGGCTAAAGGGAGATGCTCCCTTTAGCCTTTTGTTTTTAAATCAATTCTTTAAGAAGCAGCACATTTGAGAGGAGCAGCACAGCAAAGGGAAGACGAAGCAGAGAGGAATGTACAGGAATTGAAATAATGCACATTAGAACGTTGAGCAGCTACGGGTTTATAGTGCGTTTGGTGGTTTAACCTCTCCCAAACATAATCAGCAAAGTCTTCCCATGATGCCATTCACACGGTCCTAAAGGCATCAAAAGGCAAACTAAAAGATCGGTCAGATCGATTATTGGTTAACGGTTTCTATTTAAAACACTCTTCCTTTTCTTGAAACATTTCCTAATGTAACGTTGCAAGTTGTAGCTTGCAACGCTGTGGTCCTGGTTCAGGTGTAAACGTGACATCAATAGGCATATAAAACGTCTTTCACCGGCGAGGTGCCGTGACTCACCAGGTCTGCAGCGATGGCCGTCAGCAGCCAGCTCCTGTCCCTCCGGACACACACAGGTGTATCTGGGCGAGTGTTTGTTGATTTGCGGTGCAGGCAGACACATGTAGCTACAGCCTCCGTTCTCACCTCTCTCTGCGCACCAGTTAGTGCCTGCACACAAGGGTCAACAGCTCCGATGACAGAAATATATGACAAAATCTGTCATTCAACGCATACGATTAAGCCAGTGCTGGAGTTGGCCGATATCTCACACGTATGCATGATAGCGTCGTCACTAAGCTCTTCTGCTACGTTTGTCACATCACAAAGTCTTTTGCTCAGTTATTACGGAACTGTAAATGTTCAAACTTTCCCATTTTTCGGAGTAAATATCAGACTTTTCAAACGCTGATGACCATGTGATAGCAAGTACGCACACAAGACTGTTTCGTCACAAAGCAAAAACCCACTGGTTCCTTCCATAAACCAGTGGCTAGTAGTCAATAATGGCTGCGTGATGCCGACTATTATGATAACAGTTGGTGCTGAATGTACTTTTGTCATGTGGAATTACAGTAATTTATGATTTACTTTCCCTTCATTAAATCACAGCAGAAAAATGAATTTGCTCTGGTGTCTGATTCTGCAGGACTCTAATGATAAGATTTTACAGCTCAATAATCATTCATGTCCATCCTCTCAGCAGGTTCTTACCAGACAGCTGGATCAGCTCGTGGTACACTATGATGTCCTGGGGGTCATTCAGGTTGCTGGCCAGCGTCACCACGTCAGCGCCCGTGAACTTGTTTGCGCCGTAGATGGCTTTATTCTCGCCATCTGTCCAGAAGACTCTATCCTGGAGAGACAGGAAGCGAAAGCACATTGTCATCAAGTTGACGAGCGAGAGTTCCGCCCCGGAAACTTCTAGCCATATGCCGTTAGCAACAAGTTGCTGTGGTAAGGACAGCAAGCTGATTTGGCGGGCAAGTCGGTTTTCCAGGAGATTGAGAAGAAGTTGAGCGGTAGTCTTTTTAAAAATTCCCTTTCAAAATATGACGTTTACATGTTTATACCCCAAAACAAAAAAGACAGGTTAGAAGTTGGACCACATTTATATTAGGTGGAAATAGAAAGCAAAACATGGTTTTAATAAAACTATAGCCAGGCGTTAACCAGCAGACATCATTGTTAGTGGGGCTGTCCTTAACATTCGGCCATTAGAGTTTTCAGATACACGGTGTGATCCACCAAGGGCAGCTGATTTCAAGACGTTTTTAAACATGCTTTATAGCTGAATAAAATCATTAAAGGTTTGCTGTTTGGCGTAAAGTGGTCATAAAACAGTCCCGAGTTGCTTTAAGTCTCTCATCTTGACATTAAGATAAAATCAAACATTTGTTTGATAAAATAAGTTTTAGTCTTGTAAATAGTGAAGCTGCAACATCCCTATTTTTTGCAGTTTCAGACTTTTCAAAGTCATCTAGAACAGAGGTTCCCAAACTTTTGAGAATATGTCCCACTACGTACCAAACCAATGTCCCCAAGTACCAGCTTGTACTGTCGATACCAACAATGTAACAA
The DNA here is from genome assembly GCF_949748355.1 of Melanostigma gelatinosum. Lineage (NCBI taxonomy): Eukaryota > Metazoa > Chordata > Actinopteri > Perciformes > Zoarcidae > Melanostigma > Melanostigma gelatinosum. The sequence goes on from NC_136651.1 coordinate 14,835,728, forward strand.
CCTCTCCTTTGCCGTTCCTCTGGCCCTGTGACGGTAAATCAGATTGATGTAGCAATGTAGTTAGCGCCGTCAGTTTTCTAGAAGTGGCGCCGCACCACTCGTCTACAGCGCCAACAGGTTTATGTGTCACTCTGAACCGTCGGGCCAGCGTCGTCACCCGCCTCTCCACTGCTCTATGGACCTTGTAACTATTTCAAAATGCAACATTCTGCTTTTATTAACGAATCTCACTGAGATTAGATACCGCCAACGTTACTAGCTCATGCCATGTCAGAGGTCATGTCCAACCAAATTTTATTTCTGACGTATTTTAATGATTAACGAATTTTCACATAATTGTAGTGTTATTTGTTTAAATAACTTGTCCATGAAATTAAACAATTTATGAGTTTTAATTTCAGGAAATGGGCCAGTTGGAGAGAGAATGTTTGGGAATCACTGCTCTAGTGTACGGCAGGCAGTAAATTGAGCTGTGATTCTGCATTAAAATCTCACGACACTTCATTGTTTGCACAGCCCTGACTCAGGATTGTCAAGACGGCCCTTTGTGCATAGCATGATGGTCCGGCGTGTGAGAGGGAACAGCGCAGCAGTACCTCAAACACAGTGAGAGCGAAGGGATGCGCCAGGTATTCTGGAGACTGGAGTACTTTCTTCCTGTTGTCTCCGTTCAGGTCGACGCTACAGAGCATGTGGAGCTTCGAGTCGACCCAGTACAACCTGCCTTTGATCAGATCTGGGAGGAAGACGAAGCGTAAAAAGAAATGGGAGAGGAGAGCGTCAGAGAAGGCAAGATGTGAAAGATGGAGATTGACGAAATAACAGAAGGGTGGATTGTAAATGGGAAACAGGGGAGTGGAAAAAACGACAGGGCAGAAAAAGAGTGACAGAATAATTACACATGGTAGGAAAGAAAGGAGCGATATAAGGGATGAAGCCCAGATGAACATTGAATATAAGTGTTGACAAGAAATGAGAGCAGGGAGTGGAAGAATAGAGGGATGAAGGAACACAGAAAGAAGATGCGGCATGGCGGGTAGAGATAAGGAAGAAAGAAAAGAGGGAGAGAAAATCTAAATCAATACAACATTTCATTAGAGAGGACAAATCGATGGCTTTTCTACAGCGACAACGCACGGAGAGGAAGAAAAAGAGACTCAACAAAAGGAGCATTGTGACATTGGATGTATGGATACAATGTAAATACTGAAGTTGAAGTCCAACAGTTTCTTAATTTGAATCACCGCAAGTATAAGCACTGCAATAAACTAAAGCAGCAGTTGAAACAAGGTGGTGAACTAAATTGAAGGGGAAGATACAATTTAAACACCAAGGAGTGCACATTTAGGATGCAGTGTAACTGCTGAGAACAAGTGTATAAACTAGCTGAATAAGCAGCTCCAAGAGGACGACGCGACATAATGAATTTAACTATAGCTGCTGTTTAACAGCCCATTATGTTGAATATTATTGTTCTTCTGATGGAACAGCAGGGAAGAAAAAATATGTGCCGTGATGGTAGAAGCATACGTCTGGATGAGTCATTGGTTCCTACCCAGGGTGATGCCATTAGGCCACTGGATGTCCGTCGCCACCAGAACCTGTCTGCCCACTCCGTTCATACCAGACTTTTCAATCTTGGCTGGCTCGCCCCAGTCAGACCAGTACAGAAACCTACAGCACCAACACAAACGGAGCTGTAAATTTACAGATGACCGTTAAACGGTTTTCACCCGACGGCAAAACACAAACTTTGTCACCCACCCAGACAGCGGATCCACAGCGATCGATGCCGGTTCTTTGAGGCCACTGTTGAACAGAACTTTCTGCTTGGTGCCGTTGAAGTTTGCTACAGAAATGGTTTTGGTGCCGAGATCAGACCAGTACAAGTTTTTGTAGATCCAGTCCACGGCGATTCCCACGGGAGTCTGGACGTTGTCGATCACTTTGTTGTGGGTGCCGACGTCCCCTCGTTTGTCCAGCACAGTGCTGTGAGCAAGACGTTCAGTTTAATCATCACGTGGCACTAAGTCACGGGATCACCAAAGTGTTTAAGATTCATCCTGAGGGGGCATGCATGCGTGTACCACATTTAATAGGAAGCAGTCTAAAATATGTTGCGCTATGGACCAACTAACTAAACTGCTATTTGCAGAGCCACACCACGTGTCTGTAATCTACCTATACACGGCCCTCTGGCCCAGGTCGGCCCAGAAGAGCATCTGCTGATTGAAGTCTGCATCCAGAGCCACCGTGTTCCTCTGCTGCTCCACAATCTGAGTGTACTCCTTCCTCTCCAGACCCAGACGGCGGATGTCACGGCGGTTGGTGAAGATCAGGCAGGGCTCCTTACCTGAGGAGGGAGAACGAGGTTAAATAAGAGAGAACGTCAACCCGTCTTCACAATGCAACTCAGGTTGCACCGTTTCACTGGCTGACGCTGGACACAGTCACAACTTTTAGACCCGATGAATCTTTGATTGAAAAGGTCTTTAGTGGAATCAAAGGTTTTAAATCATGTTAGTGTGTGAGCTCATTCTTTTCTAGCCTTTCATGTTATCCAGAATCAGTTTGAACAGATTTGTTGGCCACATATAACCAGGATATCATTTTAGAAACAATAAATACACATTAGTGTCATTTCTGATGGAGATCATGCAGATGTTTGATAGAAGAGTAACTATTATAAATAAGAGTTCATAGGATTAGATGACAAGTAATTTGGAAAACAAAGAACCATCAGACTGAAAGACAGTGATGTCTTTGTCAACAGGCAACACAATTGTCCTGTTACTGCAGAAATGACCAAACAGCATGTGATCACACGAGAGGCTGACATCTACATCAGTAGGACAACTCCAGAGCCTTCTTTGAGGACATGAGTTTTTGTTATTTTCTTAAATCAATTAAAGACACTCTTACTTGATATTTTAGGTTCATTTCTACTTTTATCATGTACTTGCCCACATTTTCAAAGCTGCTTTTAAGATTTAAACTATTAATCCTCAGTTTAAATACAGACTTCTTTGTGTATGAAGCCGGTGGTTCTCAATCAGGTGGGCAAAACTATACATCTAAAATAAGAATATTTCTACCAAACAAACGTATGATTTGCAATTTTCTCCATTAGGTTTTAATACGATTCTAATAATTTTGCTTATGCAGGTCTCCTTATTTTAATAACCAGGAAACAGTTTCAGGCAGCAACGGTGTATTCTGAGCCATTGACTCACCGACGGCCTTGCAGACTCCGGTGGTCGGATCCATCTGGTAGCCGTTATGGCATTCACACTTGTAACCGCCCTTCAGGTTGATGCAGATCTGACTACAGATTCCGGGGTTCAAACACTCATTGATGTCTGCAAACAGAGAGAAACGAGAAGATGGAGGGATGAGGAAGAGAACACAAGAGGGAATACAGCTGGTATCTGAAGTGTTTAATAATCAAGTCTGCTGAATGCTTAAATTTGGGAAATCAGACATTTGCACACTGCCTGCTGCAACCCAAACACTATTTAAAACATCCCCATGATTCCTATTGCATGAGATTGTGAACTGGGGTAGACAAAGTGACAATCCTACCCAACTATAAATGTTGGTTTTCCCAGAACGCTCTTTAGCAGCAAGCTGCTCTCAGAATTAAAAGTAAATTTACACATTTGGGGAGTTTATACCTGGGAGCAGATTAAGCGCTTGTGCAACCAGTGGGATTCATTCCTGATGAGATTACACACATTCCCAATATCCAAAGCAGTGCTTGAGGCCAAGATTTGCTCAATAAAAAGTGTGAGTTAAGTGCCTCCATAACAGAAGATTTCTATTTTTGAAAAAAACCAAACAGAAAAATCACATTACAAGCTGAGGCCAGAATAGCACTACCAGCCAGAAGTGAACAACACCAGTCTACAGTATGTGTGGCATGTCACTGAGCAACAATGAGCTGTGGTATTCTTTTCCCTGGAAAAGAAAAATATGAGTCAAGAAAATGTTTTACACATCTGACTAGGGCTGTAGAAACTGTGCGTTGTCTTTTACCTTTTAAGTTTCCATTTAGTTTTCAAATAAGCTTTGAAAGTCTGTCATCAATACTTTGAGGATTTATTTCATTAATAAAATAAATGTTAACTGAAGATATCCTAGTTTGGGTAAAGTGATTCATCAGACTAAGTGATTTGGTCCTTAATTCAACTTCAATGAAGATAACGTGTCTGTGCGTGCCGCAAGCGGGCGAGCAAACAGTTGTTGGACCAGAGTCAAAATGTTTTTTAAACTGCAAAAAAATATGGATTGAAGCACAATATATTTTCAGATAAAACTATGTCCATTTTGGAAATCATTACATCCACCTTCCCCCCCCCCCATACACTGTCTGTTGGACTTCACAACTAGGGTTGGGTACCGAAACTCTGTGCCAATATGGAACCGGTTCCTATACGTCCAGTATCTACCGGACCGAAACGTAACGCAGATTTCGGTGCTTGAGCCGATTGAAATACTTTTTTTACACTACTCTGATAACTGTCCTGGCAGCAGGACTCGGTCCTCCGCTCCTCACTCATAGTATTACTACAACTGGGTACTTAGCGCTGCCGCTCATAAGCACAACACAGGCACGCGAAAGCTTCTTCTTCTCCTCCTTTGAGGCGATAGTGACGACGAATTGCCGCATTACCGCCACCAACTGGTAAAATAAAATAAGTCAATAGACGTGTCGTATTTTGCCAGAGAAGGAAAATATGCTCATATTGCTGCAAAATAATTGCTGAAGTTTGTAGTTTTAGTGTGTGTACAGAGTGTGTGTTTTGTATTTTATATTTATTTAAGTATACTGTAAACTGTTAACAGTTAAAATATTGTTCAATTTGAAGAAAAGTATCGGTTCAGGCACCGGTATCGGAAAAAACCCAAACGATACCCAACCCTATTCACAACGCTCTGCAGCTATTGGAAATGTAGGGATCACATGAGTCAGAAACAATTCTATGCAGCCACCACAGGAATATAAACCAAATCTCCCAACACGTCTGAAAATTAGATATAGAGGTGAAGTAACAGTGTATCGCATGTCGTGGACAAAGCAAACTTACACAATTTGAGAACCAACTTGGGATGCGAAAAAGGCAGGAACACAAGCCTGTCACGTCCTTGTCGGGGACACGTCACAACACATAACGTTACCATTATAAGGTGTGTGGTCAACTGCGTCCCAGACCAGCTCGACAAGTGGTTTGAGTGAACGAATAATGCGTCTTTGTGGTCGTTCACAGCTGTCCACTTGTGATCCGATCACCCAAGATGCATTTTAAAACAAAGTATAAACAGTTGATGTGTCTGGTGCCCAATTGGATCCAAGTGGGCCCTCCATCAGCTCTGAACAAATGCTGCTTCATAAACACCAGAGAAGGCTTTGATGATTTTTTTTTAATGCAAACAAATCTCTGTAGGGTGCTTTCCATAATGTCAGACGCAATAATCCAAGCCTGTCAAAAACTAGCTCTTAGTGGACGTGCATTGACTGGTGAGAGTTTCCTTGAGCGCTTACACTACTAATACCCTTCTAATTCCCTTCAGACATGAATGCAATGTAAAGGTTACCTACCGCCACAGGTCTTGTAGTCTATGAGCTGAAGTCCAGGTGTGCAGTCACACTCAAAGCTAATCACCATGTCCTTGCAGATGTGAGAGCAGCCGCCGTTGTTCAGGAGACACTCGTTTAGATCTGAAGCACATGAAGGAAACGGGGCTTTGTTGTAGCTTTAAGAAGACAGTTATGACAACAAGAGACAACTATCTGAAAGAGTCATCCTGTCAGTCAATTAACAGCTCTAACGCTACAACTGATTTTTGGTATTATTCAGGCATCGACAGTTGAGACAAGAACAGAGCGATGATACAACGAACAGACGGTGGATTCAAACCGATAGTACAAGGACGTTGCAGTATGGTCCAATATGCATACTTTGACCATTAAATACTAAAATAAGTTGACATTTTGTGATGCTATTTTGTGTGCCTGATTGAGTCTGTAAGGTCAAGGTCTGTACCATTTTACTCTGTCCCCTTTAACAGAAACTGGGGGGGTGGGGGGGGAGGCAGCGCACAAATAGATGGGAAATTCAGCTCATCACTAACTGTACAACATTACACTTTTTAAATTTTAGTTATTTGATCTATTGAAATTGTTAATTTACATAAAATGCCAATCTTTCTCTCCGATTGAGTGGCAGTACGATTTAGACTCCGGCGTTCAGTATTCTCACTGTGGAAAGCATCACCACTTTTGGCCGAGTTCTTTGATCCATGAAGGAGAATTATTTAGAAGTACCAGTCGTTCTCACACTGAAGTGCAGGAGGCATTTTTATTTTAAAAATCCACATACTATCAGCACAAAGCAATGTGCAATAGAGAGGAATGTCATGTAGGTTTACCCCATTTGCCCTCATTCAGGTATGGACACTTTCCTGCCCACAGAAAAGGACATCTGAACTAATTAGAAAGGAATTGGTCTCGGTATCAGTGGCCCGTCTTCTTTCTTGGCTTTGGTGTAAAGCACCAAAGTACAGAATCAGCGTTCTGGGATTTCAACCTCAGATATTTCTAGTTCAAACTGTGTCATGTTGCTGACATTTAGAGCTGCCAGCTTTTTTAAACAAGTGACATTTGCAGCTTACAGTAGACAAACACTGCGGGTTGATCACAGCTCAAACTACAAGACCGTTCACGATTACAGACCCAGATTTTTGTATATTTATATTCTATTTGCATCAAACATGTCGACCAGTCAATATTTGTTCTGCTAGTTAGTTGGGAGGGTTGTGAAAATATTCCAATAACCATCTGCAACAGTTCGTCTTAAAACAAAGCTTTCCTGTGGAAGCACACCACTCTGCATCTCTTCAGTTAGTAGTCGCTCACGTAGGCTCGACTTAACAAAACCTAAAACCTCAGTGACAACAAGTCCCCAGGAAGCTTCACACAGTTTGCCTAAACGCATGTAGAAGGCAAATCTCAAACATCTTTGAGTTGTGTGATTCTGAGGCTGCAATGTTGGTAAAAAAGCTGAATATCAATCAAACATCCAGAACATTGACAAAACAGCTGAAAAATACATTTGCCGCCTCCTTTGTATGCTTCTGCCAACCATTTAAGTTGCAGGTTACATCAACGTCGATCGAAAAATGTCATTAGCATATAAATACTTCAGTTATTGCCAAGACCTTTTAACCACTGAAGTCTGATCAGTTCATATGGATGTTTGTGCCAGATTTGCTTTTTCTACTCACTGCATTCCTTGATGGGTTCGTCGCTCCAGTCAGGACAGTCTCGGGCCTTGTTGCACACTTTGCTCATTTCGATACACTCCCCACTGCGACACTTGAACTTCTCTGGTCCGTTGCACTGGGTCACTGTGGAGAGACTCAACAAGCTTTATTACAATGCAACATTGTAATCCTTAAACACAAAACTATCCTTCCTAATCTCAAGTAAAGGGCTTCTAATGCGTCACTGGAAATCAGGACAGAACTAATTTTACAGCTGCTCTGCTGTCTGTGTAGGACCAAGAAAGCGGTTTGCATCCAGTCTTTAGTCTAATCGACCAACAGATCCACTGAGTGCAGTATTGATTGCACGAAAGAAAATCATTTCTTTTGAGTGAGATGAGAAGATCAATGCATTTTCAAAAATGTCCATTCCTTTAGGGTTCACATATTCATTAAAGCACCAAACTTTTCAACCTTCTGTGAACTTTAGCACGTGAGACAGCAGATGCTTCAATGTGTGAAAAGATATATTGTAAGTTAGATATACCTCATCATGTTTTGAGCATTGCCAACAAACATGCAAGCGTCTGAGTGAGAATCTGCAACAAACTTGTAACTCTTTAAAGTCAGTTTCCAAAACAAAGATTTATGCTCCCGGAGCAAGAATGAACAAACTCGGACACAAAATAACCAGGCGGGTTTTTGGTACATCTTTCTGAAAGAGCACAGAATAGACAAAAACAGAAGAAAAAAAAAAAAACACAGCAATGGATTCTTGGAAAGAGCCTTCCCGACATCAAACAGTGAACTGACACTCTGCTTTTGTACCCGAGCACAAGCTGAGGTGGATTGTGATGTTTTTTTTTTTCTTTGGTCTACACATCTTTACTCTTGCAGCATCTACAGTACACGAAACACACACACTGAGCTTCTGAACCTCAGGACAGCCTGAGGTAGAATGTATAAAAAGAAACTCTTCCAAAGAGAAGAAACAATGTTTCTGAAATTTCTGCATTTCTGCATTGTCTTGGTTCGCTGACTCCTTTACCAACTCTGTTTGGCAGAGTGGATGCAGGCTGTGTGAGACAAGTTCACTAAATCCTTCTGACTAATTTCTTAACACGCCGATGGACTGGATTCTTAGAGGTAAGACTCTTCTGAGCCATCTAGTCTATTTGTGACCTTGTTGTCTTGGGTAGAACTAGACAGGCAAGCTACTCCATACCACCAGTATTGTACTGGTACTAGTATTTTAAACCGATGATTAATGAGCACCTGACAATGCCCTGATAATTAAAACAGAAACTGCATTTGCAAAGCTACACACAGCACTTACTGTTCTTGCAGTTGACTTCGTCTGATCCATCGGCGCAGTCTCTGAAGCCGTTGCACTGTCTGTTGCCCAGGATACAGTTCCCATCTTCACATTTGAACTGATCCGTTCCACAAGTGCGTACAGCTGCAAAGGACAAACACCAGAGTTACACATGAAAGTAGTGCATTATTCATTTGTTCATTCAAATCATGCATCAAACAACTATTGTAATATCGTCATTTATCAATAAAAGAAAGCCAAACATTGTGAGGATGTGTGCTTTTCTTACATCTACGTTTTGGTAGACGTAAGAAAAGCTGTTGGTCGGACATCAAACTCTTAGAAACTCTGGGTTCTATGACATTGACAGCTGTCCCGTCTTCCCAGCATGGAATAATTTAGAGATAACTGGACAGAAATATAATTGAAGATGGCTTGAGAGTGATCCATTATGTGCTGCACTTCCATTCCATCCATTTGACATTACTCGATATCAGCTTTTTCATAACGGCTGAATTTCTTCAGTTTTAATTGAAACCCTTCAAATGAACCCCCAATACTGATCTTTCGCTTGACAATATAAGCAATTCTAAACATTTCAGCTGATTTACACAGATTACGTACACTGTACAAATCTGGAAACTTGCTTGTGACCGATACAGAATTAAATCCCCTTTTTCTACGTTAATTAAAAGCATCTTTGATTTCAGGCCCACGTCACATCCAAACACATGAATCCCCGACTCACTTATCTGGCAAGCTTAAGTATATCCCTGAAAGGAAGCTCAACACATACAAACAGACAAACTCAACTCAATCACGCTGCCGTGGTAACACAAATTAAAGTGGTTAAGACCTGAAATGCGGCATTTTTAGTGCGACAGCAGGTCTGTACATACGACAGTTGGCTTCGTCGCTGCCGTCCTTGCAGTCGGGGTCTCCATCACACCTCCACTTCTTGTGAATACACTCTCCTGAGCGGCACTGCATCTCACTGGACGAACACTTGGCCGGCGGCGTCGGGTGACGGCCGCAACGAGCCGGAGACTCGTCCGACTGGTCCTGCAGGGGACAGACGCAAGAACGTGATCAGATTTAACCTGAAACACCAAGTTATTTGGAATTGTAAAGATAATATAATCATGTTAATGAGTTTGTCGGCATGCTCCAATGTGTTTTAGTCTTTTGTCTTAAGACCAGAGAACGATTCTGTGCACCGGTCTGATCTTTGGCTTAATATCAAGCTTTACAATATTAGATTGTGACGAGTTTCCAGGATTTGCACAGTTATCAGATACCGAAGGAAAGAGCCAACGCCATTAACAGAGAAGTCAAACAATGCGGTCGACCCATGTTTGATTGCCAGGTAATCTGGAGGATGTGCAGGGCCGAAATGAGAGCTTTTAGGACTCAGATATCACACTCTTACCAATTTAATTGGAATCAAAACTCTGCCATCAGATCAAATGGGATTAAGAGGAGCAGCAGGAGGAGTTACTCACACTTTCATCATCGCATAAAGTCACTGACTCATGTGGGAGCAGAGTTGTGCGTGAGAATGCGTTTGTGTCTGAACGGTTAACACTGACGCAGGACTGTGACCGTCACATTACAACACAGCGGTCGAAATATTTGTGTGCGCAAGCATTTGCGTCAGTTTTTTTCCCTCATTGTCCTGCGAGGCCGTCAGTGATAACCACACAGCCAATTAACAGGCACCGGGCAAACTGCAGACTCAGTGGAACTTGTTGTGCCGCGTGTGAAAACGTGATGGGAGTGTCAAAGTCAATGAATGCGCGTGTGTGTAAGGCAGGTCAATAAACAGGGTGTTGTAAAAATTCCACTTGCAGAACTGGTATGTGTGCCCAGGGATAGCATACAGGACAGTTTGTTATGGTGAGGCGAAATCTACTCTAAAAATAAGTGCTGCCACATTATTATTATTATTTTATCACAAAATAATGTAGCAACAGTCCAGAAAGCGATGAAATATGAAAACATATTTCTAATGCAAGTTCAAAAAGGACATGTTTGGAAATGCATTATACTCAACTGTATGATTTTGTATTTTAAAACGTATATACCATTATCTTTGACAATCATTGTATTCTTTAAGTACAACTTGGGCTTTTACTCTGCATATTGCTTTCCATTTACATAGATTGAAACCGCTGAAATAAAACTCAAACTAGAATTAACGCCTCGCGGTTACATGCCAACCAGTCGAGTTTACGCCCTTTTTCAGAGAGCGCTGCTAAGAAGAGGACAATAGCCAGAGCAATAGGCTTTGTCACACATAAATAAAAACAATGAGTTTGCTTTGGTAAGACGAAGGGCACTAGAGACTACTGTCAAGCCGTTTCCCCTGATCCATGCACCTTGCCAGTGGGGGAACATTGTGCCAGATGCAGCTGCTCTTCTGCCACACTAGTCACCCCAGGTTAAAGGTCCGAGTGAGGACAGTTGGAGCCAAACCTTAATTTAACCTTCAGCAACACTAATCCCCATGACAACATATTGCTCTTGCAGAAGTCTTGAGTCCAGGCTTGAGACTAGGAGATGGACCCCGAGGCCCTGAAAAAGACTTGCTCGACGAAATTAGGCTGGCTGAGGACACATCCACTCCCACATCTTCTTGTCATGCCACTCTAGTGCATCAGTGATAATTATCAACCATTCAATCAGGCTTCTCAGTCCAAATCTGCCGCCATTAATAACTGCATGACTGAAATAAAGGGCATCGCTACAATTCACAATGACTATTATCCAGGACAGGTAAATGAAATTCCTTCTTCCGTCCTCGATAATGAAAGAATGTCTTAATAACTTTGGAAAAATGGATTTACAAGTCGTGGACCAGAGTGTGTGTATGTTTGTCATTTTGTGGTACCTCCTCTTACCTGGCAGTCAACATCGTCATCACACACCCAGCTGGCCGGGATGCACGATGAGTTTCCACACTGGAACTCACTGGGACCGCAGGAGGATGGCGCGCACTCCACCTCGTCGGAGCCGTCGCCACAGTCGTCCTCGCCGTTACACACAAAGTTACGGGAGATGCAGCGCCCGCTGGCGCACGTGAACTCGTTCGGGGCACAGGTGATGTTGCCTGGAGGCAGTGGGGGGGGGGGGGGAGCACCGTGTGAGAGTTAAGAGCTCAGTCCAAAATATATGTACACACACCATTTTTTTACAGCAAGCTCAAGGTCAGTCTGATGTCTGATTGTTTAACAATTTACCAGGACTCATTACATTTTTAAAGCAGTTTTACCGTTTTGTCACTTTCCAAATTGTATTCAAGTCATCTCTAAAGATGAGCTTTTTGCTGCTGCAGTAATAGGACATAAGAGTTGTATGGCTGGGTGGCCAAAGGTATATGGACACTGTAATAAGTGGGTTCCATGCAACTTCATTGAAAAATACTTTCAGCAAACAACGTCTTACTGAAGCTCTGATATGATGTCATGGGATGCCATTATTCAAATAAGTCAGTTTGTCTAATTTCTGCCTGACTTGATTTGCTCAGTCAAGCAAAAGTGCTTTTAGTAGCCGTGTAGGCCTCACAAAGCAAGGCTGCAGAGTACTGAAGCAAGTAAAAATCACATTATGTCGCGGTTGGAACAGTAAATAGTTCCAAACAGCCCGAACAAAAACAAACATCTTTGTCAGAAGCTTCATGTCACGCGTTTGCATGGACTAGCAGCAGCACACAAGCTTGCGATTACCATGCATAGTTCGAAGGTTGCGTAATGCTACGCGTACTCTGGTTGGATGGTGACGCAGTGGAAGAGCACTCACCACTTGGCATCGGCAGATGCCAGGACAACACTACATGTCTGAATAGTGCCAGCTGTAAATATTGGTAGAGAAGGAATAATGGCCGGGGGCAGTTTATTATAGTTTGAGCTCAATAGTTCCAATGAAGAGAAATCAAATGCTACAGAATACAATGATATTTAGATAGTGTGCTTCCTATGTGTGTTTGACCCATTTCTGTTTCGACATAATAAATCCCCTGTGCACAAAACCAGGTCGATAAACGGTTTTCCCAGTTTGGTGTGTGAGAACCCGACTGCTCTGCACATCCAAAACCTTTTGTATGACCGGGAACACCAACTACGAGCTAGGCCTTTTCACTCAACTGTGATGTGCCACGTTTGCACTTCGCTGCCAAAAAACACGCACTACACTAAAAGATCCTGGTACAGAGATTTGATGTCAACAACGAGACCGCAATTAAATGTCTCCTCATACTATGCAGCTGATTACACCGATTAGCATCTTCAGCGAGAGAAGATATTAATCAGCATCTCTTACTGCTGTAGTATTAAAATCTACATAGAGATGATTCACAAACACCATATACAGCACTGGCTTCAGTCCTGATACAACTCCTTGTACTAACTCAACATTGGCATATTACAGATGGAACGTCCTATTCATTGACGCAATAACATCTTCCATCTACAGCAGTAATGGCAACCCAATGTTGTCATTAATCATTACCAATTATCTGCCAAGTAAAATTGTCCTTTTTGTTTTTAATTCTATGTGTATAAACTATTTTTTCTTCTTTTGAAGTTCATATTTCTCCTCTGGAGGGAGGTGATGGGAAAATGTTGCCGGACCGCCTTACTAAGAAATTGGATGGACGTCGACAATTTACCAGCATGCTACAGGCTGCTGTCATCCAATTATTGTAGTTTACAGTTCGTCCAGGCAGAGCTCTGCGCAAAAGGCTGTCAGTGTGTTTATGCTGCACAGTGTTTAGGATAAACAGCTAGAGGACGAGAAGTAATTGATTCACACGTCCATAAACTGTTTCAGTGCTTTAGTATTTTGATCACCTCTGGAAGAAAAGTCATTGCACTGCTCCAAGCTTGTGTTTCTTTGCAAAAGGTTGTCTGTTCCTTCGACAATACGAATCAGACAGAAGGGTAAACAGCACGGCTGCCGCTTTAAAGAGGCTATAATTGGACTCCAGAATGATTTAATCTGAATGTCATTAAGTGAACAACTTCTTTCTGCATTCTAAAACAGAGGCCTCGCCCTATAAACAAAGGCATCACAGCAACAGTTACATTTCAAAGTTTTGTCCAAATGCAGCAACTATAATTATGTAGCATTTTTTTGCAGCTCTCATCCCATTATCTATGGTGCCAATAGGCCGGTCAATTGTTTGAAGGGATGTTCAGGCAATCTGCTTTAACTAAAGGTCACTAAAGTGTCATGTGACCGCATCGTAGGTCATCGCATGCCTTTGCCTTCTAGTCCCATGTTAATGTGTGCTTGTCCACCTACCACAGTTGACCTCGTCCTCGCCGTTGTCACAGTCCTTCTCTCCGTCACATTTCCAGAAGACGGGGATACACTGAGTGGAGCCCGCGCCGCAGCTAAACTCGTTCACACGACACGTCCTCATGTCTGCACGGACAAAAACACAAAACAACGCATGTATACCAAAAGGAAAGCATTTAAGAGAAGCAATGTTATGCAGATCTAAAAAACAAAACAAAAAAAAACTGGCTACTAGGGTCGGACATTTTCAGAGTGTATTTTGTTTATTCATGACTAAAAACTCTAAGAGCTTGTGGACTATAGCCAGCTCTCCGCTCAAACACATCTCTCAGCTGACACTACACTGCTTGTTGGGCTGGCTGTACAAAAAGCTTCTTCATACTTCTCTAAGCAGAGTTTAAAGTACAAACTTAATAACGTCAGATAGAAAATGACTGCTAGATTCTAACAGATATCGATAGATTCTAGGCCAAAGTGAACCGACTGCAGCTGTATCAAATTCAGTTTAAATAAGAATCATACCCGAGAGGTTAAATGTGTGCAGAGCTGTTAAAATAAATAAAATGAAGCAACATGTTCAAGCAGCATCATATATATATGGCGTCGTCGCACAGCTGCAGTGGCTCTACTTGTTGCCTATCGAGTGCATTTCCTCCCATGATAGCAGTGCCAAAAATAAGACAGAACAAGGACACAGCATGTGAGACTTTTGGAAAAAGTTGGAAATAACAAGTAGCCTTTGGCAGATTAATGGTGATGTTCAGCTACGAGTTACCCGTCACACAGAAAGAGATGGAGAACATAAAGTCCTCACTTCTGTTAACTCAATATTCAGACAACCAGAACTGCAAGCTGTTACATATCCAGTTTGCTGGAGCATCAACAGATGAGGTTGAGAAAATCATATTTATACAACGATGTCTCTCTCCAGTAAATGGTATTAAAGATAGTATGTTTGTTAATGAAAAAGGTAAAAAGGATTTTCTGTCCAGATAAGGGACATAATATCCATGTTTAATATAAGTCACCTGGAGGTCTTCCTGCATCATTAGCAAACATTTTATCTGAGCATACATATTCATCCCACAGTGCTTGTTTCCATAAAGTTTCAGCTTCCAGACCCGGGTTGCCTCTTATCCCAGCAATCGTACACAGTGGAGGGAGATAACGAGCAGCGAGCCACAGAACATCGGACGGCACCGTGATAAGAGCGGCTCAATTGAGCGCCACATGAAGGGGAATACAAAAGCAGAATTATTGACTACGAGGATGTAGTCGTTGATAACAGCCAGGTAACAATAGGCTGCCATATTTCTGAATCCAGTTTGGTTCAGTACTTACAATCAAGTCACTGTAGGACACTAGATACTGCATCACACCCATCTCGTCTAACTGGACCAGTTTACTGATCTATTCTAGATACATGCTACTTGATGAAATCAAGGTCACACTTATCGGATGTTTCATTTTTTTCTTCATCAAACTATAAAAGCAAGAAATTGAAATAGTAAGTTTCTGTAGTCAGAAAAGGACTTTCTGATTTATGTATTGAATATATGATCAAAGTATAAGCAAAAAAAATAAAATGAGACTTCACATTTGTTAATACTAAATACCATGGTTGGTATTTTGGTAGCTTTTCTTCTCACAAAAGAGATGTAAACAGTGTGAGACTGTAAACAAACAGATGGTCAGCTAAAACCCAGGTTTAAACTAGAGTTCATGGCGGCCTGAAATCCTGCTTGTATTTCTATGGAGGACTAAGTGAACAGAAGCTGAGGCTCACTTCTGTTCATTCAACACCGACGCAAGACAACTGACGTGAACACGACCACGCCACAAACTGCCTGGAGACACACTTTAGATTCCATTCCCAGCTGCCAAGTCATGTGCAACAGCTGATCAAACACTACGGTGATATAACAGCTATAGTAGCTGGGTTGACCTGCACGTACACTACTGCAGCTATGGCTGGAACTTAACAACCTCTTAAAATACACACCCACAGTAGACTACAAACTGGAATGCTGGTGATGACCTTTAGTTAACCCACACACACACACTTCCAAGTGCATGTGGAAACACAGGTTGTATTATTTAATCTAAACAAGCACAGACTTATGTCAGAAAGTCAACACCTCTAAAGAGGGAAAGGTCAAATGGCAGGCCACTTCATTATCGTAGAATAACGTACATGCATGACATTAACCCAGAAACAAAAGTGAAAATGGTAAACTCGGGGAAAGTTGGAGGAAAAGATTATCAGGAGAAGCCATAATAAGCTGATAAAGGCTAGTATTGTTTGTCCGTTTGAACTGGGATGAATTTGATTTAAACTTTAGATTACAACTTTTTAAAAGCATTTTGAGAACTATTTAGGTTCTACATCTCATGGCCATTTAACGGCAATATGAACTGGAAAAGCCTCGTTTGTAGTGAATAAACATTGCTCTGAGGTATTGGGAGATCACAAGGTCACTTATTGCATTTGTGCTGCTGGCGAAGGCACGCACATGTTGAACGAATAAATTAGCCCCGACTCAAAGAAAACGCGTTCTCTTTTCTGCCAGGGGGTAGAAAAGTTATTTTTGCTTTGTTTTCAAGTTTGTGCACCTGTTGGTGACACTGCAGCACAAACCAAAGAGGACTGCTCTGTGAAAAACAGCTGGAGTACAACCATGTCACACGCACATATCTGCACCCCCAGGAAATTTCAGTTCACAAACACTGAGATGAAGTGTGGATAACTCAGGTTCTACTTTATATTTCATGTCTGGCTCAAGAATTGGTTGCATTATCTTTGCATTTGTTCTCATTCTCTCCCAACTGAAAAGGCATCTTAGATTTCACGCTAGCTGAGACAACACTAAAGAGGAGGAGTTAGGACACTGCAGACCAGTGACCATCCTACACAAACAAGCAGTTTTTAAATAGCCAAGATACCGTCAGTCTCCACCGCAATCTATTCATTCACTTCACCCAGATTTTAAAAAAAAAATGGCTCTGGTGCCAAAAGTGAGTTGAGATTGACCCAAAGCACAAATAGGCAATGGTCACCAGTTGATCTCCTTGTACGCACTCAGTCACTTGTTAAATTAAATGCCTGATGCCCCACAAAGTAACACTACTGAAATAGTCTTTAAAGAAAGCTGCTGGCAGCTTGTCTTTTCTACTGCTAAGATGTATGGAATAAAAAATAAAAAAAACACACATCTCATCAACCCATCTTCTTTTTTCTCCACTGGTACCGGTTTCATCATGAGCTTTATTTACTTACAGTACCTTTAGTATGCTTAAAAAATGTTTTAAGCATCGAGGAAGACATCATGAGGCATGAATATCAAACAAACATGCGTTTTATGAAGCGCTTTCATTTTCCCTGATGTTTGTCTTTGTACCCGAGGAGACGCCATAGTCTATTTCTTCACAACACAGGCGAGAGATTCTCATTAAAACAGACTTCAGTGAACACTTTCTATCATCTCTCATCAGATTCCTACAATCACCCCAGCAAGTACCTCACATCACAGCGAGAACATTTAAAGCTCAGCAGCTCTCCTTAGGTCCGTTCAAACCACTTGCAGTATACATATACTGTGTGGGCAGCTCACAGGAGACCCAACATGACCACTTTTAAGTGGCTCTCTGAATTTTGGATGTAAAATCTTAATCTGCAAGTAACTAATAACTACAGCGGTCAGATAAATGTCTGAGTTTAAAAGCTGCATTTAGTGTGAAATGTACAATATTTTCCTATGAAATGTAGTGGAACTACACTATAAAATGATGGTATAAATACCTAAAATCTAGGTGTGTGATGCAGCAATAGCATTGAAGTTACATGCTTTTACACACGTGTGTGTGTATATATCTATATATACATACAGCGGGCCAGCCATGCGAGCTTGCCTCACTGGTTAGCTCAGTCACCACTGTTACTGATTGCACCATTAGCTGTGAGCCGTCACCATGTTGAGCCGCGTGGCGGGAAAAGATGTGCAGACAATATTTTATTCGCCACCATTAAAATCAGCAAAAAGAGGCCATATATTCAACCTGCTGCTGATGACATTTGCATATTTGCAGGAAGCCATTGCTTTCAGTTCACACCTACTGTATGAGGTATGAAAAATTATTGCAAAATACAATTTTGAGGGGGAAAAAAAAGAAATTTGTTTTAGCATTATAGTTTAAGGCCGGATTTAATAAAGGATAAGGACTTTAACCAAGATTAAGTATATTTGCAAAAGTCTCAAGCAAGCCTCCCACAAGTGGATTGACAGTGTACTGAAATGAATAAAACTCAAAGACTGCCAGAAAAATAAATGCAAAACTCAAGTTCCCAAGTTCATCTTGGAAAGCAGTAATGTACATTTAGTGATGGGAAAAATATTCAAGCATGATATATAAATTAAGACTTTGTGGCAAACAGGTTTCCATCATAAACTCTGAACAAAATCTGTAATGAAACACGAGGCTTTCACAAGAGGAAACGTCTACTCACGGCAGATTTCTACGCTCTCGTCGGACCCATCCTCGCAGTCTGGCTCCCCATCACAGTGCCACCGTTTCGGGACACATTGGCCGTTGCGACACACAAAGTCCGCCTCCGCACATGTCTTTCTCACTGGATTGGGAGAGAAACGAGATAGATTCATTAAAATGGCGAAGAGGAGACAGACATGTTCTTCAATAAAACATTGTCACATCAAAGAAACAAACTCATGAATAATAGGAAGAGAAGGGGGAAAAGACCAAAGCTATACTCTCCACACCTCATGAATAGCACTACACCCAGCCAGAGCCTCCATCAGGTGAAAAGGTCACGAGTTTAGAATCTGATTAAGGAGAGCCCAAGCACCACATTTGCAATCAAAATGCATTCAAAACTGTCCTCTGGAGATTTGATTGCTGTATGAATTTTCCATCAAAAAGGAGGAAGATCATTGAAAACACATGCAACATATAAAGTGACAAAAAGAAACTCAGTCTTGACTATAAGGTAGATTATGTTTGGATTTTTTTTTCTGTTTTCATATCTTGTTCAACATAACTCTACTGAAGCAGCTTAAGCGAACGTTAAAGTTAGCTTCACAATGCGTCAAAGTAAATTGGAGAGTTTGACAACTCTGTTTTACTGTTGGCCATCAGGCTCAACTATTGAACTTCCTGTTGTACATCAACGGCCGACAGTTTTTTGTTCAGCCAACTCGCAAAATGAACTACAAGTAAATAGGTCTGCAACAGCATATATGGAGCTGCAAACATAATGGCAAACAACCAAACCCTCTACCTCCTGCAGCTTAAAGACAAACGTGGACAACTTGAAATCTCACAACACAAGTGAATCCCCTCTACACTGGGTTTTGGTGTCTCCTCTCCTTCCCTCAGTCTCTGACCAGAATACAAACATAAGAAACGACCAACTCCCAATTTGCGCCACCAGCAAGTCGCAGCGGGCCTCATTAACAACCTTTTGTGAATTCATTTTGGATGCTTATCTTTCACACGTCTCAGTTGAAAGTCAAAGCATCTCTGCTCTCCCACTGAGCGAATAGCAGACAAGACCCAAACGCAGCAGTATGTCTGTGGCTGTGAGAGTGAAACTGATTATGGGCAGAGACGGCCACAATCTGTTTTAATCCATCACTACGGTCATTGGAAAAGTAATTTGATTGGCTTTTGGCGCAAACTCACCACCCTCCACGTTTACGTCTTGATAAATTTAGTAAGATAAGATGTTCATTTCAACATCACTAATTACGCTAACTTTGCACACGCTTGTTGGGCTTCATTAACATCAGGAACTGCTGTGGAAACTTTACATTAATTTCCTGACGGAAATCCTGTATCAGAGGGGGGGGGGGGGGTCTTCTGCTTATCAGGATCTTCCCTCCTTCAGCCCTGCAGTACGATAAGCTGTTTTTTCTCCCCCTCCACTCCTTGCTTTCTTCCTTTATCCTCACTCACTTCACTTGTTCTTCCTCCTTCCCAGTCTCATATGACCCAGATAGATTAGGGACAAAAGAAAATAGAGAAAGATCTGAAATCTATTGGACACACAACTCTGTCATATCTATATTTAGCTCTGCTCCATCTGCTACCTTCCCACCACCAGGTCATTCTGTCCCAAAGGATGCTGGGAAGTCTCCTGATGGGGCCAAGCTAACATGGTGGGTTCTCAGACTGAATATCAGCCGACATCTGTATGGACTTTTTAATGTTTCTAAACGATGACTTAAATAAATGTACAGTTTGGTATTGAAAGTATGGCCGAGTGCAACAGCTTGTCAAACTATGCAAGGGCATTAGCCACCAAACATCAAGAATGCACCCTGAAGTCCCAGCATTAGTGGCCAGATCTCTACATGCATTTGGTGGAGAAATCTACCGTGTACAATTACACCAGTGAGAAATAACGAGCAGACAAGTCACTAGATGCTTCCAACTACATTATCTGTGGTCATAAACAGAACGTTAAATACCATGACAGACTCTTGAGTTTGAAGTTAGTTTAAAAACGGGAGATACAGGCCTTTGTTGCTGCTGGTGGTAAGAAGAGGCTTAAAGACTTAGACCCTATGCTGCGCCAATAACTCGAGGGAGAAGAGAAAAAAAATAAAAAAAAATAAAAAAAATAAATAAAAAAGACTCCTTGCATCAGTCTTACCGATGGAAAAACTTAATCTGGCACCCTGTGAGTCAGACACTATTTCCAACTTAATTTCCATCGTTCCCTTTGGCAACCACGCTCAATGGGAACCAAGATGGATTGTCATCAATTCGCCCACATGAACTGTGTTAATACGATACATTTCCAGCCCACATACAGCAGCAATGGAAAGGGCAACTGATCCACAAAAAGACCCGCACAAACTGAAACATGCCAACATTCATGAATTGTCACAACTTTAAGAGGCAAATAAGTAAAAAGAGGCATGAACGATAATTAAAAAGGATGCGTTCAATTTTTATGATTGTCAAAAACTCCCAAGAAATGAACAAAACTAAAAATGTGTAAGTCCTCCTGTCGGAACATAGCAGGCGGTGCATGTGTGAGCGGAGCGTGTTTAGCATCTCACCGCAGGAGTTCTCGTCACTGCCATCGGTGCAGTCCTCGTCTCCGTCACACTGCCAGACGGACGGGATGCAGCGACCGTTCCCACACTGAAACTGGCTGGCCTCGCATTCTGTCCTCGTCCCTGCAGAGGAAGACGCACACAGAGGGGGTATGAGGAAAACTCAAGTGATTATAGTGCAAAATGTATTCAGAATTTACCATTTGTTTCAAGTAATTTGCTTTTTGTTTAGTCCTGGAAAGATTCCCTGCAGTGCTGTAGCTAAAAACAAACTGCTTTTAAAAGTACACTTCTGTTAACAACCACCTTGACAATCAAGAATTGTGGTGAAACAACCACCATCCAGCTCCACTTTCATCATACTGGCTGAAACATCTCTTTATAAACAATGCACAGCAGAGAGCCAGCATCCTCCTATTGTGTTACAGCACTTAGAAACACACTGCTGATGTCTGAACACTCCCCTGTGTTTGCAACTGAAGACGATGTGACATCCATATTTAATGGAGAGCTAAAGATCAGTGTCCTGAAAATGTCTACTGGCCAACATCTGTTCAACTGTCTGAACAATATTCAAGGAGGGAGAAAGAAAACAGCTATCGTCGATCTCAGTCACAGCACCAATTGATCGTCTGGTAAATACAAAAGAGTGAAATTACAGTAGAAACTAAATAGTGACAAGATTTAATTCTCCTTCAACAAGAAAGAAGGTAGTTTTTGTAGTGCAGCATGCAGCCTTAACATATCACCGTCTGACCTCGACAGTCGTGTTAGTCTGTCCAGGTGGGTAAATGAAGCACACTGATAATAACATCCCAGGAGAGTTTGCAGATGCAGCTGAATCACTGAAGAGGTCACATGTTGCCTGTCAAAACGTTTTGGCTGCAAGGAGACACAAAAATGATTTGGGGGCCAAAGGGAGTAAAGGTACTAAACAGAGATTGTTAGTCAGGATGGAAAAAGCTTTTAAAATGCATTTAGTCTCTGAAACGCCGTTATGAAGGAAACAGTTTTAAGTGGGTCAGCAGTTCCTTTAGGGAGAGAAACATTCCCTCTTGATTAGATTTGAACCTGAGGCGCCTCGGGCCTTTAACTGAGCCAGCAACACAACTGAAGTCCTGCATTAATTAAATGGTGCCCAAGTTATACAATCTATGGTTCTGCTGACTGTAGCTGGTGCCACTTTGGAACCTCTAGTCATAGAATGTGGTTTCAGCTTCACAAACACCACTGTACAGAGACCATGTTTGGGTTTAGGACTGTTGGCTGGTACAAGTCCACTTACTTCACAGCACAGGAGGTAGATAGAGAGCCAACAGCCTGCAGACTTCCATTCAACCAAGACTACACCAGCTGTAGACCAGTCATGTTACAGAGGAGTGTGCCGACCTTTCATCCACATTGACCATTTCAAGCGCCACAATCAAAGCATTATGCATCACAGCATACCTACCAGCATTTTAAAATCCAGACTAAATGAGACACCAAACTTGTCGATTACCTCCACAGGTGAGGAAATCCTTCCTCAGTAAGAGTTCATCCTGCTCACCATGTGACTAGTAAATAAACTCAATAGCAAAGAGTGCTGCAGCTAAATATGGCTGACCGGCTGCAACAGATGCTGGTTCTCATTATTCCAACATGTCAGGAGATAAAATATGAAGAGTTGACTATAAATTCCTGGAGCGCAGAGAGCCATCTTTCAAGTTAAAAAGCCAAAAATAAATAGTTTTGAGAGATAAGAATTAAAGGCTCAAGTTTGAGTCATTGTGTACACAGACATATTTGCAATACACAACATGAGGGTTTGGGTAAAATTGCAACAATATAAGAGCCTGGGTTCTGCAAAACAATGAAACAGAGCAGTCAGCAATTATCAGAGACCAAAACGTTGGGGCAGAGGGAACTACAGGGCCTAACTAGTTAAAACAGAATGGAGGATTGTGTGGAAGATTTTACTACTTCTTTTTCTCATTTCATACCGACATGTAATATCCTCGCATTAACCACTGGATCATTGGAATTATCCTCATTTTAATACATTTCAGTTAGTCATTGCCAAGCGCATCTCCCTTCGTTGTGGCCAGCAAGTCGGTCCTAACATCCATACAGCACAACTGTGTTAGTGTTAGAAGATCTGCTACAGATACGATTACCCATAAGCCAAAAAATAGAGTTATCCAACTACTCCTTCTAAAATCTATTTACATTATGTTTTGTAAAAGACAGAATTATCTGACCAAGACCTTTCCATGTAAAGAGGAAACCGACAAATGAGTCAAAGCACACAGAGAAACTTCCTTTATTTTTAAAACTAAAAAGACAACACTAATTAAATAAAGTGCTTCGAGAGGCTCTCTGCCATTCGTGCAGTGGGTTGAGCTCAGAGGTGCTCTGGGATTTCACTGAAATGTTTGAAAAGCATTGCCAAATAAAAATGTTACAGTAATTGAACTGAAGTACAGTTTTGCAAGCTTTTGATCAGAGTATCCCACTGTTAATGTAAGCTGGGCCTCCACATGACGCAAATAAGCCAGAAACAAACTACAAACTGAGGGAAAGGACCACCGACATCAGTTATGCTGCAAAAAGCACAAACGTGCACATATTAGACAAGCCAGGCGCAAACAAACTAGTCATCGTCACGAGTTGTTACAGAAGGGAAATATTTCACTTAAACCATAAAAGTCCTGACTCATCTCATCAGCTTGACCGGCTGACGCACAGATAATGATCATATAAAGAGCCTCAAGCGCCCAGTGACTGCTTAGACCTGCGCTGATCAAAAACAAATCACCGTGTGAACTACAGAAGTATCGTAAAGGGTAAAGCAGGCTCTTTCAGATGGAACAAGGTACATTTTTTAGCCGTTAAATTTGCTGAGTCGATATTCACCCTGGTTTTTATAGTTTACAACGACAGCAATTTGAGCTGGGCTAAACCTTTTCGGCATTTAACTAAAGCCAGTTCTCAAAAATGTCTAAACCAAGCAGCCATTTAGGAAAGAGGTTTCCTAAATAACATACACTCTAAGCTTTGCTACTTGAACGTTGATAGTTTGAGTGTCAGTACACAATAAATCTGACAATGAATGAAAGCTTTCAATACTTGGATTTTTAAAATTAACAATTAGTTTGATCAAAAATGTCAAAACATGGAAACATTTTGACTTGCATTTGTGGAAGTTTAAACAGTCATCATTACAAGACAGCAGAGTTTAGTGAGCAGACATTCAGGGATTCTGAAATACACTAAAGGGGATGCATTACACACTCAAATCTTGTTGAATTAGCACCTGTTCTGGTTCACTGATATTACAATTACTACTTAATAATAAACAAGGTGCAACATGCAAAGCCACTGTAACAGAGAACCCAATTCTGCAAAGAACTGTATAGGTTACCCTGTTTCTTTAAGGGTGTATTCTCTGGGGTTACCATCTTAGCGTCTCAAAAGAAACTCATTGACTTGCTGTCTGGAAAACTGCACACCCTGCACTTTGAGCCAGTCAGCAAAATAACAGACTTCAATAGTAACTTGAAGTAGGCTATATAAACCTGTACAATAGTATTCTCCTTCTCCCTGCAGTGTCACTCAATTGTTGGCTGAACTTTCAAACTGATCCCACACAAGGACTGAGGAAGCTTTCAGCCCTTTGTCTTGCAAAAGAATGCTGAACGGCATTGCTGCTATGCCTTCAATTTCTCTTTTTTGTTGTGGGTTTGCATACATTATTGCAAGATTAGGTCATGATGTGCTGGCTCTAGTTGTGTTCTAACACTATTTCTCCTGTGGCTGCAGACTACCATTTGCAAAGTTGAAACTTCAAAAATGTGATTTAAAAACATATTTAGAGAACAGGTATAGTGCATGGGTGGCTGTTTGGGTCCATTTTTCAGGTTATGCACTTTGTCAGATCGCAACAATATCAGAATCACTATATGTATGCTGGCATTTGTTGAAATATTAAAAAAAAAATGTTCCCGCAATGTTATGACTTCTTAAAACTAAAACATTCTCATTATGACTCAAAATTAAATAATCTTCTTGCCGACAGTGACCCTAGAACACTCACTGGTGCATGAAAGTAAATGTTGATAAAAAAGGTTTACATTAACCTCAAAGGCCAATTATCTTGAGACAGGAAGGTATGACTTTAAAATCAGATTATTTCAAAAGATACCATTTCCGCTGCTAATACTCTGTTTCAACAGGCGTGGAGCTGCAATGAACAGTATCTCCCAAAATAGTAGATCAATGCGCGCTATAGAAATGCTGTCACACTGGAGGTCATGGTAATGCAATTTTCCCCAGTAACAGAAATGGTTGCCGTATCCTCCTCCTCCTCCCTCCGCCCCCCCCCCCCCTGTGTGTGTCCACCACTCCGCCCACTTCAAAAACCAAGCTGCACACCCCCCCCCCCCCTTTTGGCTTAGGATTTGAGTCTCTCATCGTATCACAGTAACTGTGGAGGAAAATACATCTATTTTAATCAGGCCAGCGTTGCTGCTGCTATCGCTATCTAATTTGTGTTACGTCTTGTTCAAATAGGCTCACACAATCTTAGTCTGTGTGCATGTGGTTTGGAGCGGAGACGAGGTGGTGGGTGTATGCTACGAGGAGAGTGTTTACATTACAAGCACTACAATTTTGATTCTGTGTCATCTGACTTTTTCTACAGTAGGAATTGAAAAGCCTGAAATCTCTGCAAGACACAAGTAGCCCAACACAGCTCTCTGCCTCTGAGCAGTTTCATAATGTAGCCTGCCTGCAAACTACTGCTGAAATTATTATTAACTGCAGCAATAGAACTGTGCCAATGTTTTGTACAGAGCCCATGTATTGGGGGCCAGAAAGGAACCTCCACAATGTGAGCAATCAGGCCTGAGCAAGGGCCATCATACTACATATCACAGTCCTGCAATTCTATCTCCAAGAACTCAGACATTTAGTTTAACGGCTCATAAAATCTGCTACACTACTACCAAACTCAATAGACTGGACAATATTTGTGGCATAAGCTAGGGTGAAACACACATTATAGGCAAGTGCAAGCTAACTAAAAATCATGATTTAACGACATATAGACCCAGAAAGATCTTTTATATATATATATATCTTTTTTTACTAAGCGATAAACAGTCCTGGAGCAGGGTTAGTTAGCAAAACGACATGACTGCTACTTAAACTTTACTCTCCTTATATTAAGGATGTGAAGTGGTTCTGAAACAGTCAATTAATCAAGTTTAAAAAAAAAACAAAAAAAAAAAAACAACTGTTTAATCAAGCGAAAACAAGAACATTTTTTGCTTCCAGGTTGGACTTCTGAAGGGCTGCGCCAACAACTAGTCAGTATAGTTTATTAGTCATCAGAAGTCACTGCTGCAAACTGCTCTTCAAGCACAGCCAGCTGGCAATACTTATATTAACCTTGGTCACTTAATTAGGCCCTCATTGAGATCACCTGCGGCCAGTAATTGGCCGCGCGGCAACTCCTCGCCCTCCATGCCCCCAACTGACGCTACACTACCGGGACTGCGGTGCTCCAACCTACCCCTGTTTCATAGCGCTATGTCAAGCCACTGTAACACCCCCCCCCCCCCCCCCCCTCTTTCCTTTTCCCTGCCATCCCTCTGTCGGCTTCCACTTCAGGAATAAATTGGCAGCCTCGCTGGGGGTGGTGAAGGCAGTAGACAATCCCACAGTGTAAGTGAATGAGAAATCAGGACATGCTACAGAAGCTAAGACTGCACAAGAAGCATGAGTTTATTCGTAAGGGCTGCGTGTCTGTTTCAGGGTGAAATGAATTAGCCACAGGGCTAATTGAGCATAGATGAGTGGCGACAAGCACGAACGTCAGATATACAGCAGGCGACAGAAACCACACGGGCCTCTCCATCCCCCCTTTTCCCTTTCATTTCCAGAGAGAGCAAAAAACTCGAGCATAATACATTACTAATTTAAAAAGACTAATACATTCATTTGAAATACATTGTAAGCTCACAAAGCAGAACAAGTCTCATTTTAGCCCCCAAAAGAAGTTATTTGGGAGTTTCTTTGCTAAGGAAGAGGCGCAAGGTTGCCTAGCCCAAGGTGTAGCCAAGCACGGTCATTCCGTCAAGGAGCAGCCAAGACAGGTGTACAAGCTGGGCAATGTTAGCCAACCTCACAGGAGACATGGTGCGTGTTTCCCAGCGCCTTGAGTCTCAAACGCGCAAATACGCACGCATAAGCGCACAAATAGAGATGCATAAGGGGACAAATACACAAACATACGAGGACTCGAGACTTACCGTGGACGTCAATGCAGTGCTGGAGACATATTAGCATCGGCAGCAGAAGGATCCCCGGTGCGAACGTAACCATTTCTCGCAGCGTAACGTGCGGGTTGCTAGCTGAGCGCTCGCGGGCTGCCTGCCTGCCTTTCTTTCTTTCTTGCTGGCTCGCGCTGGCCTGCTTTCGTCTTTGAGTCGGTCAGTTCACGCGCAAACCACACATGCAGAAGAGAACCGCCGCTCCTGCAGACACAACCCGACCGATCAGCAACACGCAGTGAGACTGAAACAGAGATACGGCTGCCGCGCAGACCACGCGCCTTTTGATCTCGCTCTACA
The DNA here is from genome assembly GCF_949748355.1 of Melanostigma gelatinosum. NCBI lineage: Eukaryota > Metazoa > Chordata > Actinopteri > Perciformes > Zoarcidae > Melanostigma > Melanostigma gelatinosum. The sequence continues at coordinate 14,863,297 of NC_136651.1, forward strand.
ACCACGCGCCGTGGGGGCCGTCCGAGCTCCCGGTCACTCCTCTCAAGCTGAAACCCATTCCCTTAAATTGACGTTGACGAGCGGACCCGGTAACCGGTTTGTTAGTGGTGCAACACAGAGCCCGTCACAGCTGAGGACGGTTTTATTTTTCCTCCTTCAGTAGGCTACGTCTTGGAACATTGTTAACCCTTCACTGTCCGCATGAAATAATAAAATAATAAAGTAGACTACTCACATACAGATAGGGGAACATCTTAAAGGAAGTGTATGTAAACAATGACATCGTTTAGCAATCAAATCTATTCTGACATTGAAATAGATAGATTCAATTTTGTTAATTTATCAATTACTCAGGAACAGATGCAATACACAGGGCGTGATTAAACTGCTTCTACCCAAAGGGACTTCTTTTATTTCCTGATTTGCATACTAATAACATTGCATCACCTTCAGCCACAAAGGTGCACTTACTTGTGGTGGAAATCTGTAAACGTCCACACAGCAGCGATATACTGTACTGTAATTGCACACGAAAGCTCCACCGGGACAGCATTAGTTTCCCATAAACATTTCCTTCTCATTTGATGACTTTAGTTCCTTTCTAAACTAAAATATCCACAAACATGAACAGAAGTAACCACAATTAAGTGAGCCCTATGTTTTGCTAAACAGTGGCCACTGTGACCAGAAGTGTTGATTGAAGGACAAGGTCATATGAAATCCACATTCCCCAAGATTCTCTGACGTTCCTGTCAAACAGGACTTGTGGGCGTACACTCACTCACACTTGGCACACTTTGTGTGAGGAGGCTCAGGCTGTTGCCGGGCGGTAAAGCTAAAGACCTTGGATGTACAGCATCTTCATATAAGGATGAGAACAATTGGTCCAGGCCGTCAGAGACACTGTGTCTTCAAGGCTTATAGGTGTAAGAAATTTGAGCAAAAAACTGTAGTTAGTAGATATAATAAAAGTGTTTAATAATTCATAATTAATAATTCATAATTAGTCATAATCATAAGGGTTTTGGGAATGCATAATTAAGATAAACATAAAGTGATGTAGGAATAGTAGCTAAAAGACATGAAGCTGCTGCCAAGTTGCAGAAGTTTAACTTTCACACTGAAGGATTATTATAGAAGGGATTAAAACGTAACTGACGGTCATTGAATGTGTTAGTAAACTCAGGGACAGAAAGGCAGACAGGCGAATACACTCCTGGAAGTTAGCCAATAGGAATCGGGATAAACGGAAGAGGAGGTGTTTCGAACAGATGTGGGTGGTTTAATTTCAAGTCTTTTTCTCGCTCCCGAAAATGCTCGCAGAGGACAGACGTGTTTTATACCTGAGGAGCTGAGTAGAGTTTTTTGCAAATGGGGTTTTATTGTTTTAATATTTCATAGGAGTATGTACTCCAATGTTTAACTGTAATCGTACTTGCATCAGTGGAATTAAATCCTTTTAACTGTAAATCAGTTTCGGTAACGTTTTTAGCGCCGTGTGACTGAAAAGCTATCAGTCCACGTGTGCTGGCCTGCTCCACTTTCATTGTGAGGAGATTTTTCCCTCCACATAGGTATAAAGTTGAAACAAGTGGAAGATGAATTTAACTGTTTTGGTGGAGACAGTATCAATGTGTGCTCTCCATACTGAAGACTTCTGTGACAGTCAGATTTATGTTGTTGAAATAAACATATGATACAGTAAGGACAACTGAGGCTGATTGAGTTTTACTCTATTATTCATCAAAAGCGAAGACTGAAAATTGAAGAAGATCAAGTTATCATTTTGGCAACTATAGAATTAAAGTGTCTATAACAGTTCAAAAGCGTGTGTTTAGTTTTGATTTTATTTTATTTTTCAAAGAGTGAAAATCCCGTAACCAAACTCAGCTCTAACATGTTCTTCCCTCTGTTTGTCTGATGCCATTTCTCCACATTTTGATCACCAGGCCTTTTGGATTTTCCAGAGGGCTGCGTGCTGCCAGGTTTCATAGGCTCGCATCAGTTCTTATCAGAGGATTGAGCCTCATCTTCAGTGATGGCTGATGCCTGCTGATACACCCCAAGGCTCATTCTGTCCCAGATTTTTACATCCCCCCCCCAAAAACACACACACACACAAACTGCTGTAAAATTCTCTATGAGGAAGAGTCTCCGTCTCCCTGTGACTGTCAGTATCTCTTTCTTGCAGTCACCTCAACACACACACACACACACACACCGATGGCAGATCTAACGGTTTGAAATCCAGTCTCTTATAAAATACAACTGTGGAAAATCATTATTTGCAAGCTCACTGTCAGGGACCTGAACAGTGAGGACGACTCCAGAAATCTAAACCCAACCGCTCTTCTTATTTCACTTGATAATCAGCTCTGTAACTGCTGGGAAGAACAAGCGCATTGCAGAAACAAGAGTGTTTTTAATTTCCCATGGAAAACAATGGTCACAATATATCTGCAGGGGAGATGCGGTTGTTGATCAGTAAAACATACCAGAATTGTGTTAGTTTGAAGGCCTGCCATAACCAAAAACACTACAAACATTTTTTGAAACATTTTGGATATTGTAATGTTTCACCCTCGGTTAAACGCTGTTAGCTCTGTCAGCACTGTTTTCAGCACCGATAGCTGCCAGCTCAGCCGTCGCCACATTGATAGCTGTGTGAAGGCGATAGATTTCTTCTGAATTTATCACCTTTAGAAAATGCTTTCAAATAAAAAGAAAAAAAAACGGAGCATGCCACTGTGATAACCAGTCGGTGGATTGGTTGCTTTAGAGAAGCTAATGAGTTTGTGCGCTGTCAAAAACCTCTAAATAAACATGGCAGCTAGATGTCACACCATAGTATCAACCTGCACTCAACCCAAGGTGAACATGTACAGTACCAGATGGCTCCATTTAAGCCACTTTTCCTCCCACATGCATGTTTGAACTGTAATTGTAGTGTCAGTGTCGTGTGGGAACACAGCAAGAATAATTTGGTTTTCTATGTAAGACATCCCAGTTATTTGCTAGATGACAATGTTCCTTTAATAGGACTACAGTCACCAAGGTGATTCTGTCTTTGCAAAGGACCAGTGCAACATACATTAGCTTCAAGGCTTTACACGTAATTACTTGGAAACAGTTGATTTTCTAATGCCTGTCCCTGCAGAGTGGCTCACAGCTGGACAACGGAGAAGAATGTCGAGTAAGCGTCCAGCAGTGCAATGAAACAGCAGCTGTATGGTTGGTTATATTAAAAAGAAACAAGCTAAAACAGAGAGTCATCGCTTACAAAAGGGGGGGAAAAACGAAGGAACTCAGCTTCAGATGGATTATAAAACAAGGCCCGGCAGGGTTTTAGCTTTTCATTTTCATCTCATCATGTTAAAATCCAGCAGTGAAGCAACACTTTTAAGGCAGAGAAGTGCACACAGCCCACAGATATCAACACGTCCTCAGACCAAACAGCTTTATCCTCGTCTCACCAGGAGGCAGCGGGGGCTCTAACCACTGGCTGCAAGCAGATACACCCTCAGATCAGGGCCATGTTTCTGAAGACGTTTGTGGGAGCTTCTTTATCTCCCTGTGGGGGAGGGCTGGTAGTCCACTTTTTATTTTCTCTAGCCCTGCGAGACGGCAGAAGGAAGAGGAGGTAATGCTGAGACTTAATACCACACTAGACTGATTCATCGTGTGCAAAATGAGCCGCAACCTTGTAAAAAACGAGTAGGCCTACAATGATTGGTACCACAACATTGAAATATATAAAGTAATGTCTTTCACTTAAATGATAAGTAGATAACAAAAAAGAGTATACTGTATAGAGCACAGTGATGGTGGAATAAAACAGAAACACATGGGAAATGTCAAAAAAAAGAATGCACAGTTGCTTATATATCCATGAAGTTTAATTCATGGATGGGTGGACCATATTTAGATTGCATTGATTTCACGAGTGATCAGTTTGGAAACGTGCTGTGGTCTCTGTGTGGCCTCGTAAGTGCTGTTCAGCACCACAGACAGCGACACTCAAAGCTGGTTACGCTCATCTGGAAATTTAGCATCTTCTCGGGTTGTTGCTACCTCCTAATGAAGCAAGCAGCAAGGAACTGAAGTTGTGTGCATGTATACAGCTGCCCTTACAAAGTATGTACTGTTGCATGCAGTATGCATTCAATTTCGACAAACTACTTCGTCACAACGTGGCACCTTGAACTTTGACCCTCTTGCTTATATATCCGCTGTGCAGAGGATTGTGGATCAGATGCAAGGCATGCTGGCTTGTATACTGCAAACTGCGACCGGATGTGGTCGGACATCCTGGTGTATTTGGCATACTGCATTTCCATTCTAAAGCACAGTATGCACGTGTTAGAAAAATTCACTCGAGACTGGTGTAAAAATCATTCATCAATGGACATTTATTCTTTGCAAAGAAGGAGACAGGGTTGATTCACATACAGAATGTACATCAAGACCGCTCGAAGATCTGTCTCCGAGTCTCTGATATTTATACTCAGTAAACAACATGCAGTGGGCTGGCACAAGGTAACACACACACATTTCGCGTTTCACACAGGCGTCTACGTATCTGGATACTTTAACTATTTGTTCTAGTACAAAGGTTACTTTGTCGTAGATCATGGTCGCAAATCAGCCCTGCGTAAGTATTGACGCTTTCTGCACGTTTGTTATCATTCTTATTCAGGACAAACAGCTGAAGTGTTCTTTCGGCAATCAACTGTTTCTTAATAGATTCAACATTTGCTGAAGACCTAGTGTCAGTGAAAGTTCTCACAAGGACACAGGCCTTAAACACTACAGAGGAGATGAGCTTCTGTTAAATCACATTCTTTAATCATTGAAACGCATACTAATTAGTCATTTAGATTTTTCCCAACAGTACGATTCTTTATTATCATGCTTTATTGTCAGTATCGTTTAACACTATGTTTTGGTTTTGTAAGAGGAAATGAGAAGGAAAAAGCAATTTGTTCGCATCCTGTTTGTCTTCACCCTAAAATTTCACATGTACAGTTGAACAAGTATTCAGAGTATTATTTGACCCCGGCTCATCGACGGACCAATAACCACCTGCCACGGATCGAGACCTGAAGTGCAAGGCCATATCGTGAGCCTGCTTCCCATAACCACTTTGCAACAGCAGTGTATCGACTTCAAAGACCGTTACCAGTCCCACTGGGAGGACATCTGAGGCCAGCTGAGGACCCCAAAATTCACGAGGGCAATACTCAATGTAAAAAGTAGTCACATTCGCTACACTGTCTTCTTTCCTACACAGGTTTGGTTTTGCAAGAAATATATGAAAATAAGCAACGCACTTTACTGGTTTGGTTTCATCCCCTTAAGTGAGGATTGTAAATCGAATATCTTTGGGCTTGGAGAATCTTTTTGAAGTGCTGACATATAACGGAGTAAATAAACAATTGATTAATAAAATAATTATTAAATAGAATACTTTTTAAAAACTAATAAATAAATAATAATCTATCATTCAACAAGTTATTAGTGGTCTTACTCAAGATCAGTCCGCAGTCTATGTACATTATGAAGCTCAAACCTGTGACACTCAGGAAGCTGCAACCTTTTTAGATACACAAATTTAAAAAAGACCAAACAGAAGGCTCCGAGTAATCCTTTATACACTCTCAACATATATTTCTGTAGAAAACAATATATTTACATTTTTTTTACAGTACTTACAGATAAATATATAGTGATGTACAACATTAAAGTCAGTGCTGTGCAAACTGTATTTGCAGAATGTCAACGTTTTAGCAGTTGAGAATGAATTTCTTCATGATCAATCTGACAATTTGCACCCTTACAGTCTGGTTTCATTTCTTGTTAATAGGTGAGATGTTTTCTACCCTCCAAGGACTTTGCAAGAGAAAAGCACAACATATCGAAGCGTTACAAGCCCCTGAAATCGCAATTACAGTTTTTGGACTTGGTGCATGTGTAAATAAATACGTGTTGCCCATTGATCACACAGAGACAACTGAAGTCTGGACGACAGACTTGTTTTACATTTGTGAAACATAATGACGTTGCCATCCTCTCATAACAGTCCCATACCGGTCCAGCTGTTGGCAGTAGCACCCACAAGTCAGTTTTAGGTCTGCTCACAATAAAATAAAAAAAAAGTTCTTTATGACACGTTGGATTGAGCCTGAACATTATTCTTGTCTGAATGAATGATCCAGCTAACGTAAGCATCCTCTGCATTATACTCTGATAGTCAGAGATGACCTTCCTCTAGAACAATCTACTCCTTTCTTGACGGTCATTCCAGATTGTAACTACAAGTGTGCACAGTGCGCACAATGTAACGTCACTTTTAAAATCTCATTAATTTACTCATCCGGGTTCCGGTAAAAACATTCAATATCAACAGTATCATTACTTGTAATCATTACTTATTTCAACCTCTCTTTTCAATTGCTATCTTTTTTTTGGTTGAGTAATATATTACTATGTTCTATTATTCTACTTTTGTGTCACATCAACTCGCTTTTGGGAGTTGATATACGTCACGCGATCAGGGACTTGTGTGGGCACACCGGGACAGACCCAAAGGAACCACAGGTAAACCCACATCCCACATGAAGCTGGGGGATTTTCTTTTTGCCACATGGTGTCGCAGCGCCCCATTGAGGACAAATTACATCACACTGGCTCATGTATTGTGCTTCAGCGCTACCATTACACGCTTCCCCGATGACACTGAATGGGCTTGCATAAAGCAGCAGGAATGCTTCAGAAACAGAGCAGTTACAGTAACTGATGTTTTCAGTGCACAGAAGAGGATTAGGATGGCTTGCTGTGTGTAAATAATGTTCCATTAACTGTAAGGTTACTGTGGTTGCTGTTAAACATGAAGCGTGATGGCATATTCTGGTGCAACAGCAGGTCTTCTCCCCTGAACACTGTGAGGGATGATGTGTTCTGATTTACTGTGACAGTTATTTCATCCGTGCGAGTGACTTTATCTCCACGCGCCGTTGCTCGACGGAGATGGATTTCACTTGCAGAGAAGGCCCCGACTCGCCGCTACTCTTCGGTTTGACTGCGTTGATCAGAAGCTCAGCGTCTTTGTGTAGGGCTTCTGCAGGCAGAGCGAGCCGTGGTGAGGAAGCGGGTGGCTGTAGTAGTGTTCGATCACAGCAGACAGAGTGGGGAAGGTGACGTCGTTGTCCAGAAACATACGGTCCACCTGGCAAAAACACCAACAGCGAACCAAAGGACTTCAATATTGCAAATGATACGCAGTCGTTCTGCCTAATCTCTGCACATAAATTATTAGAATTGTATGAATACAGCGGCGAGCTTCTCACCTCTTCAAACAGTCGGTAGTTCCGGGCTTTGCCTATACTGACATCCCACACCACCAACACCTGGCAAACACACCAGAAAGATTATATTAGTCGTCAGGATCAGGTGATGTTTTGACTCAAATGTCCTATTAGTAACACAGACTTTAGTTATTAAGATATCAGAACATAAGATTTCCCGTTTCTGTTAACCTGTAATGACTTTCATATAAACTGTATGACTACAACAAACATTTGATTATCGCATAATACTCATTTTGTCTTACACCTGCATTCCCCTGCATTAGTAGACTACTCTAAATAAATAAATAAATATAAATATATCCCACATAGGGTACTTGGTTGAAAAGTCCTAGCTTGTGACTTATCATATTATTTTCATTTGAATACAATAAGACAAGTTAACTTATATTGTATTTGTTATTATAACATTACCCTTGATGTTTTGGTTCCTGAGTTTCGGATGCAGTACAGTCCGTCCTGTGGAGGGATGGGGCTCTCTCCGAACAACCTGCGGGTACAAACATCATCTCAGGTTATTAATAGAGACACTTACTGTCAACATCATCGCTATGAACGGTGGTGAACTAATACCGCAAATGACTAACGACTGAACAATGTAGAGACTAATGTTACGGCAGATCTGCTTCATAAATAAAGACCTATGATAAAATAATAATAATAAAATGAAACGAAGCACTAGATGGCAGGAATGCTCTGCAAAGCAGCAGGGCTGTGGCCTGCTGAAGGGACATTTCAGGTTCAACTTCTGCATTACAAGGAAACGTGTATCCGTCTTACTTTTCTATGAAGCTGGTTTCGGTCGTATCAATGAACACGGAGTCTGGCAGCTGCACCTGCAGATAGAAACACCAGGTTAAACACACTGCGTTTATTGGAGCGCTGATGTTAGTGATCGTGTTGTAATCAGTACGCCTGGTCAGTTATGTTGTTTGTGCGCCCTCACGTCAACAAAATAAAGTGTCTTGTGGTGTGAGCAGCACTTCAACTCTCTTCAAGTCTTGTAGTCTGCAGGAGGCTTAACGCATCTATATGCGCAGCGGTTGTGCGGCCTGCAGCTCAATATCAGTTGTGACATCACTTACGTTCTCGTAGTCGTCGTCAGACTCCTCTCCGCTGCAGTGTTTGTCCGAGTCTCGCTTCCTCTTGAACTCTGCGGGCACCTCGTCTCCCGACGAACGGAAGCTCTGGCCGTCTGGAGATGCTCTTCTGGGGGGGAAAATGCACCTTAGTGTGGTAGCTTCAACCTGATTGACCTTTTGTTTTTCTACATGATTGCTCTCTAAAGAATTCTGTGTCGAGTGTTTTGTGCGTTTGAGTCCAACTTACTGCAGCGGGGTTCCCGGCGGCTTGGACTTGGCTGAAGGCAGCGGGGGTTTGACTGTGGGCGAAGGAGGTTTGGGCGGCACTGGCTTGTTGTGAAGTCCAGGTTTAAGTAGAGGAGAGAGCGGAGGGTGGCCAGGCAGCGGTGGGTGACTGCAGGACGTCTTGCTGAGGGACGGGGAGTCTGACGTCACAGGCCTGAGGGAGGACCCTCCGATGTTATACTGAGGAGGTAGGCTCGGCTTGCTGCGGGGGTTGCCCACTGATTTGATACCTCCAGCAATAGGGGAGCAGTGGGCGGGACTATTTAAGACCATCCTGGTCTCTAATTGGTCACAGATGAGCAGAGTGGCGGGGGACTGGACCGACACGGCCGGCATAGGCCTCCAGTCTCTCTCGTCGTTCCCAGGCCCCCCAACAGACGTCACCCTGCACTGGGGGGCTCTCTTTACGTTGGGGGGAGGAGGAGTCGGGGGGGTGGGCGACAAGGACTTGTGCAGGTGGGGGGCGAAGGGGAGTGGAGGAGGCGGGCCTTTGTGAGAGTCCTTCAGTAAGGAGGGAGGGGGGAAACAGGGCGGGGGCTTTCTGGGGAGCGGGCTGGTTGGGATTCTGTGGAGCAGCGGGATGGGAGGAGGTGGGGCTTTGTGGAAACCTGGACTGGAGTCTTGACGGAGATTAAATGAAACCGGCACCGGGGGAGGGGGGTAGGAGGGGGGCGGCCCCGTAGGTCGACCTAAAAATGTTTAAAAAAAAAGAAAAAAAAAAAAAAAAAGAAGAGAAAGGAATCAGGCTGGTTTCTTAGTTTTGGATTTCTTTCCATATACCTTTATCGAACAGTACATCCTGATAGGTATAGTTTTTTTTCCACGTAGCATTTTTTCTTTACTAATTATTTTGTATTGACATAAACCCCATTAACTTCCTGGATGCGTTTAAAAGAAACACACACACAGGAAATTACAAACTCCACTATTAATGTACTTCTAGTAGTATTTCCCACTATTGTCCTCGCTTCCTTCAACACAGTTGTTTGTCACTTTCACCTCAGCTTGTATAAAATTTTCAAGAACTCCACGTTCGTATGATAAGTAACAAAAACACTGTGGGGTCTCGGTGTCCGGATGTGACCTTTGACCTCATTACTATCAGTTCTGATGTCACCGATGTAACAGTCGAAGTTCAGTGTGCCGTTTCCTCCATCGTAACGGACTGTATACGTACGAGTCAGCTAGAGGGGGGTGTGTGTGGGTGTGCGTCTCACCTGTCGATGTTGACGAACAGTCGCTGTCTGGCTCCAGATAGTCGTCCTCATCGTCGTCATCATCATCTCCATATTCTACACACAGAAAGACCAGATACCACAGTGTAATGACACACGAGTACAACGTGTGAGTCACTGCATGTACGGCAGTCATTTACATGGTCTCACCATCTGCCGCGTTATCGACGTGGTGTTTGATATCCATGGGCTCCTCAATCGTGCCATAGAAATTATCGGCGTCTGAATCGGAGTCACTATGACAACAAAGAAAAGGTTCTCGTGAAAACGTGATATTCAGAAAAAGGTTTGAACAGCCAGTTCAAGTTGATTTGATTGGCTGTAGGTTCATGACATTGAATAAATAAATGCCAACACTCGCCCATCTGCTCCTTCAAACTAGCCGTCATTGCTAAAAGCTAGTTTTCGAGGTAGCTTCAAACATTACGATGATCATCTAGTTCTTTTTGTAACTTAAATGTTTCTTTTGTTATTCATTATGTCATTTACATTATGCCAGTTTGCAAGCTCGCCAAAAGCTCACATGTCATCCAAAAACATTTATGCTTCTTTTTTGTTTTCAGTCATGTTGAACTACTTTATGAGATGCAGTCATGAATGCTGCAGGCTATTATAAAATGCAAAGAAGTTGGCATCATATCTCATAAAAATATGTTTTCTTCAACCACAAAAACAAATCAGGCTCCCTGAGCAGCACAGGCACTCAATATAATGAAAAGCTATTAAATGTCCCTGATATCGATATGTGTTATGAATTAAAAACGTTCTGTATATCACAGTGTGACACTTAGAGTATACAGTGTGCATTACCTCGGAATGTGGGACTCTTTTCTCTCGTTATAGTGATCTATCTCCCGCCGCAGGAATCGCATCCATTTCTGTAAAAGCAATAACAATACAGAGTGTAAAGATTTTTAGCAGATGAGAGGACAGGTACACTCGGTGAGCCAATAATTGTCTATCCGACACTTAAATAGCTCAAGGCATAAAAGCTACTCTGGCAGTTTAAAAGTATTCTCACAAGGTGTCAATACATATATTTGGAAATGTGCAGAGTACGCGCGTGGTTGCTCTCACCCTCCTCTCGTCCTCGCTGGCCGCAGAGAAAAGCCACGTCCTGTGTTTCTTACTGAAGTGGACGATCTTGAAGGGAAACACATTGCTGGACGTCGTCTCCTCTGCTGCCCTCATCACTCTGTGGAAGAGGATGAATGCGTTACGCACGGACACATTTGTAAAGCGCTTCAGGATAGAAGCCCTGCGTGCAAATGCTTTACATTTAAATGCAAACACACCCACAAGCTCACGCCTGGAACTCAAGCCAAGTTCATTGAATATGAGTTCAATGTAAGCATGTACATTCACATAAAACAAACAAAAAAAAAGGATATTTTGGGTATTGATGAAGTGCAGACTTGTATACAGCGGTAACCACTTACACAGGTGGTTAACAAACTGGGAGTCTGGAAGTATGCTGAAAAACATGACTGAATGTGGACTCATCAGATGCACTGACCTGTTGTAGCCGTTGAGCGAGAACGCCCCCTGCGGTGCAGGAGAGGTACTGCTCTTAAAGTAGTACACGCAGCCCTTGTGGATGATGATGTACCTCAGCGGCCCTGTAAAGCAGGCAATAGGTATTGAGATAATCTGGGGTTAAAACACAGTCTCGGACATGCTCATTCTGTCCACCCACACTTGATCGTGTTGTTGTGAACTCACATTTCATGAGGCTGAACTGGCTGCCTCCCTTCTTGTGGAGGTATCCCGAAGTGGAAACTCCCCCGGGCATGGTGAGGAGGTTCTGAGCCCCGATGGCCGGCATCGGCAGCGGCCAGCACATCTCTGGAGACGACATGGTTCTGCCAGAGAGGAAAAGAGAGGAGCGTTCGTTATTATTGTTGAATCGCTGCGTGACAGATCTACCAGTTGGCTCAGGTGTCGCATAAAATCTTCAGGATAAAATAAGAAAAACAAGACATTTGAAGATCCAGAGAGGATTCAAACTCACAACCTCTCTGTTGTTGTCACAGCTCTGCCACTACTATGCTGTCACTCTATGTCTCACTCACCTAATCAGCCCATTCAGTGCACCTGCTAGTCACACCCACCTCATCAGCTCATCACGCTCACCTGCCCACTCTGCTGCACCTATTAGACCCCAGTCTCACACACACACTCACTGCCAGATCGTTCTCCGCTTCCATGCAAGACCTTCCAGCAAATACCCGTGGACTGATTCCCCGTTGCCGACCCTGCCTGTTTTGGGCTACCCCGCCTTGCCTCTGCCCCGGTAACTCACTCTGCCTTCTGTCCTCGACCACGAGATCCTGCCGCTGTTTCCCTGTGATTTTCTACCTGTTGTGTCCAGAGGAAAATAAAGCGTTGATTCAAACTATCCCTGGTGTTTGTCGTTCTGCTCCTGGGTCCTTACTGTACCCGTTACAGTTGTGGGTTTAAATCTGCTTCCAGCTAACCTACATTATTTATTCAAATAAGCGCAGTAGTTCATGAGAAAGAAGTAAAAACCTTAAAGCCTTACAATTGTTGTTTCCAATCAATTGTCAAGTGAGCAAACTTTTGAAATGTTGCAAAAAAATAAATGGAAGTTAGCCTTACCATCAACTGGTATTGGGGGAGTAAACAAGGCTGCGCACTTTCTGGAGAAGTTTGCGGTACATGCTCCGTTTTACGCATGGCTGTAATCCGCCAGTAAACCAGTAGAAGAAGAGGTTGCGAATTGAAAACAATTAGGTTTGTATTGCTCTGTCATGTCCGCTAGAATTGGCCATGTTTCATGAATACAATATAAATAAATAGCGGGGAACACGCAAACAGCGCAAACAGCTGATCGGTCACGTAGTCCAATGTTCGCTAACGATGGAACTTATTTGGCAAGTCGTTTCCATGATCCATTTATCTCATCCACTCTTTTTCGATAAAGTCGAAAACAAACTCAAATAGAAACGTGACATTGGTAAAGTGGTTTCAACACACCGATGATATGACGCTATAAATGGCAACATCCTTACAGGCCCCTTGTACACCGTCATGTTGGGCTGTCCCACATGGGAGATTGAAAGTGGGTGAAACCTCTGGTTGTAAAATCTAAATCCCCAGACCTTAGATCACATCCAAACACAAACTGCTGTGACGTTTAGGACCAAATTCTCACAATGCTACGACCGTGTCCAGATACTGTCTCTCACGACACAAAAAAAATCTGAACTGACTTTGTTTTCATTCTTATGTTTAGATAAAATGTGAGATGTCAGAAATCCAGCATGCATGATTCACCCATCAGGTGTGTGTTACTGTATGTTGAGTGCATTCATAAATGCTTATGGAAAGCAGGAGCTTTTCTATAATCCAATTTTAACAATGGCTGGTGCTATGAACAGTTACCTTATATATATATATATATATATATATATATATATATATATATATATACACACACTGGGAAAAAATGCATACGGTATTCACTACATTCTCTTAAAAGTGGGATCATCTTTAATTTTTCTCTCAATCTCAAACTATTTTTTTCTCATGAAAGTCATCTACTTACACCGTCCTGTTCAGGCGTGACCTGCTCAGGTGTTGCCTACCTCCTGTTGAGCCTCCTGCTGATGAGCGCTCTCCCTCAACAGGCTGGCTGTGGAGGCTTACACTGTGGACGCTAACGCCGGCAGTAGGTCCATGACAGAGACGAATCAGACTCCTTTTCTCTCTGTCCTCACTGCTGCGTCTCATCAAAAAAACAAACTGCGAGGGAACTGTCTCTCTGGTTTTCTGCCTCATCTGATCACGCTCTCTTTTTCATTTCACTCTGATGCTGTCTCCGTCCTTGCCTCTCTCTCTCTCTCTCGCTCTCGCTCTCTTTGTTGATTTCCATCTCTATCGCCCTCCCTTCCACATAAACACACTCAAACGGAGATAGTGTACTTACGTATACACACACACACACACACACACACAGTTCAGACAGGAAACACATGTGTTCAAAGCTTCTGTATTAGGTGTGTGTGTGTGTGTGTGACAGAGAGAGCAGTTGTCAAAATAAACATCTCAAGTAAAGTTAGTCGTCCTCTAATGTGTTTATGTGTTACTTCCAGTTTATCAACAGCATCTACCGGCCTCAGAGGGAGCGAGAGGGAGTGGTGTGTGTGTGTGTGTGTGTGTTAACCAAGGAATGAGGAACTCCACATTTACCCGGATTTCTTGCCAAATTCCACTCCCTTTCACTGAGATAAAAAGCTGCAGGGACGGTTGTTTGGCTGTACACTGAAACACATCTGTCTTCTCCACACCGCTTTCATGTGTGAAGTGAAGTTGACATGCAGCGACTGGCAGGCTGGCATGTGATACGATTGCACTTCAGTGATTCTTCATGTCAAAGTCAGTTTACGCGCGCAACCAATCAGCGAAGAGCCTGCTGTCGCAACAGGGATGAGGCACGATGACTCGTACAGATGGGGATAACAGCGAACACTTGTGGACGGTCCGTCCTCAAAAACATTCATGTTGTTGCGCTTGGCTGTACACACAAAAAGTCTTGACTATCCCCTTTCTCTTTCGAATTCGATCTCTCTTTAAACAGTCTGTTGCAGTTTGCACTTCCCCCAACTGTGAAGAAGCACAAAAGCCACATCAGCATTTGAAACAGCATTTATGAGCAAAACTAACTTTTTTCAATAGAATTGTGCAACCAGTGGCTTTGCTACCTTTGGCTCCACTTTTGTGAACTTTTACATGAAAGTTTGGGCTGTTGAACAAGCCACTTGGCAATGAATATGCAATAAAAAAAATCATCGAATAATTTATGTTCACCAAGTCTGGCCAGTAAACGAGCGATGTCACCGGTCTTACACCCTGCTCCAAAGATTCCAACCAAGCACTCTCATTTTGAGTTGTTGGCAAAATGTGCAATGTTGCATCATGCTTCGAGAATCAAAATAGAGGGAATAAGAAACATGGGAGTGTGTACAGAGAGAGGGAGTGAGAACAGAAAGACATAATGCATCACAGGGGTGGAGCTGCTGCTTGTTTTTGACCCTTGAGTGAACTGTGTGTGTGTGTGTGTGTGTGTGTGAGGACTTCAAGAAGATGTACAGAGGCTATCATATGGGTGTGTTACTGATAACCATTGAACGCAAGCCACAACACACACACATACACACAGATAATTTAAAGTTCAGTAAACTTCATTTCAGTCTGAGGGAGGTCAAAGTTCACCAGCTGCTTATCATCGATACAGAGATTTCCTGGAGTCCTAGTGAATCAACATGATGGCATTCTGACCGTGCACTTCCATGTTTTCTGTAGGAAGTGGCCTGAAAGTCTACGCCTCAGCAACTTTTCCATCAACAGAAGAGAGAGATGTGGTCAGGAGGGACATCTGACAACCTCAACTGCTGTCACTGCTTACATAACAACTGCCACTGTTGACAGTGCGCACGCTATCTGTTACTTTTCAACTGTAATGTCAGTGTCTTTCACTGTTTACAGTTCATCTGCTTCAGTGTGTACATACTTATCCTTCAAATTCAAATTCCAACTGCTTCTGGATCTTACGCTTCGATCCCTTTCAGTGCTTCAATGAATGATAGCCTATTGTTGTCAGAGTCACTATTTAAATAGATTTACAATTGTAAGAATATCAATATATGAGAAATAAACTAATAATATTACAATTACATAGCAATTATGATCTATATGTATTCTTTTACAAGAATCATAAATAATCATATTATTTTATAATATCTGATATTTTTAAACTATGACTCCGTTCTCTCCTGACTTTTTTATTTAAATATTTTGTATTTTATGTATTAGTTGTATTTTCTCAGCGTATCTTTGTCTTTGTTCTGAATAATAATATTAATTAACAATAAAAATGTAATTCTCTGGCAACATGTGCAAAAACTCTCCCCCCCCCCCCCGAAAAATACAAAACAAAAACATATTTGGAAAACAGTAAAGAGTGGAAAAGGAAAAGGGAACCCTGTGAATGAGATCCATGTACGTAGATTCACTCATGTTTGCCCAAATAAGCTCTTGTGTAAGATGAGGTCACTTCCTCCACTCAGAGGAAATGCTAAATGAAACAGTGACATGCAATCTTTCTCTGTCTCTGTTTACCCAAACAATTTCTTCTGACTGCAACATGAAGCCACCAACATGAGAAGCTGCTGCACGTAAAGCGTATACAGTCCGCAGGTCACATTTACTTCTCCTTACATTGTAATTGTCATGACAAGAGTACTCTTAATATGCTGAGAAACTCCATGTAGGAAACAACAACAGTAAGAAATGACTCATTCAACTTTGGTGCATTTACTGAGAATGATCAGGTGTCCGAGACATTAGACTTTGTTGAGTGTGTTTTACTCACACAAACACACTCTATAAAATCTATTCCAAGGCAAATAGTACCACTGGTACAGGCGATGCAATGTGAAAACCATTAATCTGTAAATATCGTAATTCATCTCGCATTATCTCGCGACCCATTGGGGGTCTGGACCCCCAGGTTGAAAACCACTGATCTAGAGTGTAAAAGTACAGCTTTGAACCCGCTCACCACACAGCATTTTCAATTTTTTTTTTTTTCTTTTTTTAAGTTCTCCATCGTGAACTGCAGTTTGTGAGCGAGAGATGCTAATCGGAGTGCAGCTGTTTGTCAGGAAGGGAAGCACATACCAGACCCATTCAAACACATTTCCTCCCTGGACACACAGATACAGACACAGACGTAAAACTACGTCTGTGTTCAACAGGGATTTAAAGCGGCATTCATTTTTGAGATTTGTAATTCTGTGATGTGGCTGCAGAGCACACGGCCAGATCGACGACTGATTGACTGCAATAACAAGCTAGATGACAGCTTGTGAGTAATGACGGGCAGGTGATGGGGTGGGACTCTGACCAACATGAGAGGATAATCTCCTGAGCTTTTCTGACGAGATCACGGAAGCTGCTAGACTAGAGAGAAACCTCAATTTCTGACATGTCCCCCCATCCCTAAGAGCCTTTCTGGGAGGCCACGGAGCCTGGAAGTCCCTACAGAGGCCACAAAACACTTTACAACCCAGTGATGTTGTGTGTTGAAAAAAGGCTTTTCTAAGAATGTCTCTTTTCTGAGTTTGCAGACCTCTTATCAGTGTCTGTTGTCTCTTACAAAGAAGAAGGAAGGCCACCTTGGAACAGTTGACTGACCAGAAAAACTGAAATAGAAACTTGCACAGCTGTGTGACGGAAAGCCCCTGATGAATCACATCGCAGGACAGTATGTGTTTTGAGACCAGAAAAATTATTTCTGTATCTGCTGCTTCTGAATTTACTCCAATTCAATAATTTCACGTGAACACAGTGCATGTTTACGTCTGGAGGCCTATGGTCAATGCACTACCTCTACGGAAAATCCCATTTCGCTCCACTGACAAAGACTTTGCATGTAACTGTAGATATTTTATCATTTCCATCTTCAACCATGAATCGAGTTTGACTGATTCTAGCATCTTTTTGGAAGGACAGCATGCAAAACTCGAAAAAAACACCACATTTTAAAAACTCAGAGAAAGATTGTAACTGTAAGTGTTCGGGAAACATCAGCACACACATGTCAAGGGGTTTCTATAGATTCAGAGTCACCAATCAGCTGATCCATCACCATTAAGTCTGCGCGATACGGCAGAAAGCTCTGAAGTGTTTAGGATCTTCCAACTGTGTGTATATGAATGTGTATCTACTTACTTATGGGCCAAACATCTATTGAAGTTTAACATCTGTGATGGTATGAGACACAGCTGCCAGGTGTGTGTGTGTGTATGTGTGTGTGGCTAACCAATTCCCTTTCAGTGCAAAGAGCAAAGTGCGTGCTTAAAGCTCAGTGCTGATCTTCAAGCACGCACCGCCTGAATCAACACGCGGAAAACACACAACCCCCGAGCAGATCTAAAGGTCTCAGGTAAACCGCTGTCCGAGCTGCAGCGCAGGCAATAAAAACTCCGGCCCAGGAAACTGAAACCGCCAGATAGAGCGTGCTTTTTCTTCCTGTTCCCCCTCGACAGCCAACCGCAGCGGTTCCTCCACTGCTGTTCAGCTTCACACGTTCACTGGCACTTTGAACACATGAATAGAAACTACGGAGTTTGGAGGTTTAGAGAAGTTTATCTGAACTCTGGAGTGTTTGCTATTGCGCTTTGGTTTATTCACCCAGATGGATGATTGACACCCTTGCGACTGAACACTAAAGGGAAATCATCAGAAAATCGGAATAATGACTTTTTAAAATACATTTTCATGGTATTGAAATATTGATTGTTGTTACAGGTAATGTCAGCGTGTGGTTATGAGTCAGATAATTCATCAAACAAGATATGGACGACGTAGGTCTCATAACATCAACAAACAGACACAGATTTTCTGTGTCTGTAAAGTTTTGCAAGAATCAAAAGAACTCCATACGTTTTGTTTTTTTCGGCCAAAATTGTGATTTTGGTGTTGGACTTTATTTGCAAATAGCTTGTTAGTTAGTTAGTTAGTTTGTACACTAACCGTTAATAAAGTGAAGTGACTCACAGTGTTCTAGTCCACAGGAACGGTCACACTTCTGGCTAGAGTAAGGATTCCTTTCAACACACACACACACACACACACACACACACACACACACACACACACACCTACACACACACACACACACACACACACACACACACACACACAAAAAGAAATCTGTCTGAAATAAAAACCACAAAGATAAGAAAAATACTCTGACAGTAGATTCGAGCGAGATCTGTAAACAGGCAGAGAACGAGCGAATCAGAGGCAGGAAGAGAGTGTTAAGATTCTGCTCTCACTGCATGCCCACCCTCCCTCCCCCCCGACACAGGGTCGAGAATGAGAACACATTTCCTGTAAATGAACCTTGCTGAGGAGTCACCGTGGCAATAACTGACAGCTGACGTGATTGGAGCCCCATCGTGGAATCTTATCTCCACTGGAAAATAAAATGTTTGTGTCCTTCAGTTGAAAAACCACCAGACAGACGTGGTTTGTGTCTGATGCCGGCCTCAGGCTTTGTTTAGATATTCCAGTTTTGACCAAAAACTTGAAAACTGAAGTCGTCACCTAACCTTTTGCTGCATATATGAACCAAACCCCTTTGCGACATTGCCACTTTGTACTTTACTCAAGCAGGACCCTGCGTTAGGGGGAGAATTAAATGTAGCACCTTCAAAGGTATTTTGGTGGTCACGCAGATGTCAATTGTCTGCCCAAATATGTGCCTCTATTGTGGGAAGCAAAGCTGTCAACTCCCCCACAGTGTGATATATGAGTATTTTCTCTCAATTAACCTGTTGCTCACATCTCAGACATGAATTCTCTTCAAGGAGACATATCATGCTCATTTTTAAGTTCATACTTGTGTTTTGGGTTTCAACTGCAACATGTTTACATGCTTTCATTTTCAAAAAAAACCCGTAAATGCTCCGTTTTAGCGCCTGCCTCTTTATGCCCTCCTGATTTATTCTGATCTATGACTAGAACAACTTTAAAATACGCGGAGCTTTATCTCAAATCTATCCTCAGGTTCTAACCTTCAGAGGATGTATAAAATAAAATAAAAAATAAAAACTGGTACATGGGTCTCTTAGAGATAACCCTTCCCTTTGGATTAAACTGGGCAGAACACAATTATGACCATTCATTAATATGCCCACAAACATCTGGTAGATCCAAAATGAGGATATGACCAACTGCACAGCCTACTTGTGTGTGAAATTATGTATTTTGCAATGTGGTGAAATTCGGCCTCCTGTAATTCAGAATAATGACCTAAAAGTACACAGGTTGAATTCTTTTAGTTTCTATACAGTGTTTCTGTTTGTCTGCACACTAACGGAGTACATAAAGTACAGTATGTATACCTGTTGCTGCTGCAGTGTAGGCATTGCTTGAAATGGACATCGCTCGGTACTGGTCAAATGAACAATGTGGGTCAACAGCACAAGAGAACAAGAGGATGAAATAGTAATGTGAAAAGATTGAAAGATAACTTCACTGAGGAGAATCTCAAACTAAAATGTACAGGCTTCACCTGTCTTGGTCAAGGAAATCCTTCAGTTGCTTCATTAACCTTTTGTAAAGCGGAAGAAACTTTACCAAATCAAACAATTACCAATACAGATGACGTAAACTTACAGCGGATTGGTTTTAGCAAAGCACACACCTACGTTGATAACAAAGAACCACGAGATGATTCCTGAAACCAGAAGCTATCCCAGATACAGAAAGAAACCAACCTAACAGGTCTTACAACTGGCAGGTAAGAACAACCTCCAGTCAACTTTTCTGGGAATACAATCGATACATAAAGTAACAACGAGTGCACATCAGAGACGAGACCAACAACAAAAGATGAAGTCAACAGCACAAAGTGTGAGAGTGAAGATTGAACTTACATGGAATCCCTCTGTTCTCGAATACACATCCTGACGCTCGGCTTGCTGCTACGCGCAAACGACTTCTTCTTCCTCATGGATGGAGCGGACATGGCGGCGGACATGGCGGCGGCAGCACGGCGCAATTTACCACCATACTTTTTAAACGACGGCGGACAGGCGCAGGGTCGGACAGAGGATGGAACGGATAGAGATGCAGATTCAAGATTAGACCGGCAAGATTTGGAAAAACTAGAGGGAATGCAGATACATGCAAGAAAAGATTGAAGTAAATATGAATAGAGTGATTGGAAATGGAAAAATGAAATGAAGTAGTGGACGGACGGGAAGATAGAACAACGAGTCGTTTTGGTCTGATGTCTGAAGGAAGTCTGCTGGAGGTCTGAACCCCTGATACTCTGCCACTGGTTTCCTGAAGAGGCCTCCTCCTTTAGCCCCGACTTCTCATTGGTCGACATGGCTGCAGCATGTTCCTTCCTGTTTCCTCAGAGCTAGTATGTGATTGGCTGCCGGATACAACCCGCACCACTACACACACACACACACACACACACACACACACACGCCTCGCACTGTCAGGCACAGCGGACCTGAGAAAGCGGCCGGGGGACTTTCCGTCCCTTAAGAGTGGAACAAGACAGTGGTCCTGCACACACGCAACCCCCCCACACACACACATTCACTTCTATCGACATGGTTACAAATGACCTGAACATGACCTGAAACGTACCTGCGTTAGGCTGCATGAGATCTGAAATGAGTACTGCAACTTTCGGTGAACACAGAAGTCTATTTTGAAAAGACACTATGCATGAAACTACAGTCGAAAACTGACACACCGCTGCTGACACGTGCAACACTGATGCAAGAGGGGTACGTAGAGCGGCATGAGCTTCGGGTCATTGACCAAGTGTCGGTATTTGTTAATATATTTGTATTTTGATATTGCCTTGTGTTTTTTGGTATATATTGTCTTCTTGCCTTTCTGTCTGATGTTAAGCACTTTGAATGACAGGTGCTATACAAACACAGTTGCCTTGCCTTATAAGCATCTAACAATCTTGTGTACACCCTCAACATTTTAAAAGCATATACAACTTATAAATATCAACATCTTAAAAACTGGGAATGGAGTCATTCGGCTGGAAGACCAGTGGTCTTACACTGAATCCCGAGCAGACTGCCAGTTGTGAAGAAGACAGCAGCGAGTCCAGTTCGTTTGATTGACCCTCTTTGACATTGTGCGCACTGTGATGGAATTTGTACAGTTTTCTTTCTCTTCAAACCATAATAGCGACTCAGTTTTTTTTTGCCGTTTGCACAATGTGAGTGTACCTGTGTTAAATGACAAAGAAGAACACAGCAGCGCAAAGTCTTAATTTGATTGCAAGACCTCAAAGGTTTCCAAGTCTAACTTTAGTGTGAGGTGTCTCACTAAAGTTAGACTTTGAAACCACATGAAGAGCAGGTTCTCTTGCTGCTGCTGCTGAGCTGAATCAACAGGTTTGACATTGAGGGCCAACAGAGGCTGCGTCAGATGGAATACACTTCTTTTTACAGCAACTTTTAACAGAACGGTTGTTCATGGCTTTCAGCAGGCGCCTTAAAGCAACAGAATGACGATCGTTGCGGGAGGGAAGGGAGAACATTTACTCATAGAGATAGAGTTTTATTTATGGAATCCATTGCCACTCCATTGCCACTCCATTGCCAAATTTGAGCATCTTTTTAGTGTGATTCAACCACAACTATTTGATAGAAACACAAAAATAGAAAAAAAGTCCTCATGTGTGTCATGTCAATCTTTTGAAGCCTCATTATGTTTGTTAAGAGGGTATTGAGGTGCGTTAGAAGCCTCATCCAATGTGGGGTATCTTGTGAGGATTTATGACGCATTCATGAGTCAACTAAACAAGTGTTAAGAAAGGCTATGTCACTCCTTGTCTGACTTTTCTTTATTTAGGGTCGCTCGGCCAACACGCTACTGTAGATGAATCAGGCTGTGTGTGGTTGCATTGCGTATCTCGATCATGTGGTCGTCTAGCACCCGGGAAAGATCACCATCAGCGACTACTCACACAGTTTCTCGCATTGTTTTGCACATGGCTGACAATCAACTTCGTCAAATGCAAGTCTAAAAAAAGCCACTGTGATGCATTTGCCTACGGCGGTTGACCGAGAGGGAGTTTGATCAGAAGCATCCTGTCTTAATCGTCCTGTTCTGGATTGCGTTAAGATTGTTGCTGGAGGGGGCTGATCGGTCAATCAGTTTCTTTTTCAAGGTAAATTAAACAATTCCATATTTGGAAAATAATTGCTGGCCCATATTTGGCCATTACAGCGCTTTCTTTTTTTTTTACGTCAAGTAAAACTAACAGTAACAGCGTCATTATTGGGGAGGTTAAGTAAAGCCTTGTTCAGCACTGACATGTCTACCCAGCTTTTCTGGTTGTCCAGCTTATCTCTCCGGATCCAACAATCGGTCCATTAAAACAAAAACAGAACATCTGTGGAGAGCGTGCTTCACACAGCAAGCGCTTCAGAAAACCTTGAAGTCATTAGCTACCCTTTAAAACTGAAAATAAAAAGCACACTTCTTAGAAAAAGTCTTGTTAAAATGTTGAACAGACCGATCAACAAAATAATTGCTCGCCCATATTTGGGCATTACAGCTTATTTTTAAACCGGAGTGGTGATCATTCAGACCAAAAGCGGAAACAAAGCCTCAACCAGCAGTTTTTGACTTTAAGACCTAATATCTTTTTTTGCAGCATATCGCTGCAAAAAAGAAGAAGCAAAAGCAAAAGTTTTGATGCAAAAGTACCTCCAGCTTTATTTGTCTTGAACTGATGAGTGTGTTACTGCAATGACTGGCAAGTTTGCTGGTTACCCACATATGCTTTGGCATCACATGTCACCTATGATCAAACGAATAAAGGTAAACACGTTCAGTTCAGATTCCAGCGTCTATATACAGTATGAGCCCACTAGGACGATTTGCAGGAACACACAGCAGAGACACATGGAGTGTTCAGTGTGATATATGATTTACCATATTAGTGAGGACTACTGGTTCCTGTTACAGTGAACCATCTGCCCAGTATGAAACCGCACGCTCTATGTTTGTCAGCGAGACAGCTGGCAGTGCAGTCACTGGTGTTCTCCTGCTGGTGTTCATTCTCCATTTTATCAATGCTTGTTGAGAATCTCAAACTTCTAACAAAAAAGTCTTGCATTTTTTCTTACCAACAGAAATGGAAAAATACAGGAAGTAATCATCAACGCATGAACCTCAAAGTTACAAACAGTTTAGCGGTGACAGAGCCCTGCTGATGGAACTGGACACAGTTTCTCTTTTGTTTTATTTCCTTCCTTTTAATCCCCCTTCTCTTTTCCACCTCATCTAATACTGTGTTTTTTTTACTCCCTCTCTACTTCCTCCTCTCCTTTCCTACCTGTATGTGTAGCACACACATTATCTTTTCAGATGGCCACGAGGTGAAATCAGGCCATCGTAGAGACATGCATTCTTATTGTGACCTGGCCATGGCATTGCTGTCCTCGAACAGAGAACCACCTGATTCAGCTGGAGGATACCAGAACCCTGCCTCAATCGTTCTTCTTGGCTTCTCCATGTTTACATCGAGGAAACATGTCGTAGAGCAGGGGTCTCAAACTCCCGGGCCGCGGGCCGAATGCGGCCCGCCACATCATTTTATGTGGCCCGCGAATCCGCCAGCAAATGAGACCCCTGTCGTACAGGGTGTCAAACTAGATGAAAAGAGGCAAAAGAAATTGGACACCGTGTTGTTTTTTGTGAGAACATTGTGAGGGGTTTCAGATGCAGGGTGGCGGATGTCTTCCACGATGATACACTACACAGGGTAAATAGCAGTTGGTATGTCCAGGTGGTTCACATCTGTTGGCCATTAATAATCAGGCTGCAATGTTACCTATCCAAGCTTTAACTTCACCAGAGAGATTCCGGAGGGCGACATTTGTTTAACAATGGTGACACTGTTGTACACACAGTCCAGACCAGAACAGCATTAACTGACCAGGAGTCAGTTGACGGCATCTAGCGTCGATGAACAGAGACAAGGCTGATGATTCCCGTCCCAATACAGTACACAACTACTTGTTATCATGTGACAGACGTTCCACAGTTTGACGTGGCTGAAAGCTCAGAAAAATAGTAAGTGGACTTGAGAGCTCAGACTATTTTGTTACGCACTATTCCCCAACGTAAAAAGTAACTTACACGCTCATATTCATTTGAATTGTATATTAAAAAGTAGCCTGCTGGGGGTTATGACTTAATCAACCCCTGTATATTGGCGCAGCAGAGTTTAATGAGTTAAATCCAACCCGAAATACATTTTACCACTTAACATTCACATGTCGATAAAAAAGGCCTATGCCACAAAACATATGGCTTCCATTTTTAAAAGAGACAGCAACAGGATGATCGCCACTGAAACACACAACCCTGCACTCTAACTGGCTTCACATGGCTCCATATAAACCAGATCTTTATAACCTTGTTACCACAAACTATTCAATAAAAATAAAAGCGTGAAAACAGATCAACACACAACTGTGACCCCAGTGCTTCCACCAGTATAGTTTAGCATGGCAGCAACACCAACTGCTTTGAGTGACACTTCAGTAGGACGCTGGAAAATCGTAATCAGAAATATGAATAAGGATATTTTGTGACATCAATATATAACACAGTATGATAAATGGGTTCAAAGCTGATCCCCATTCAGTAGTGATTATCATATTTTGTCAGGGTAGGCCTGTTGTATTTGGGTTTAGACTGTAGAAGCGTTTTTGACGGCAGTGACATGTACAAACAGATATGATTCCATTTTGTTAAATATGTCATTTTTTACACTTGAAGTCTATTTTTGTCGTATTTAGTGAAGCACAATCTGCAGATAGAGAGCTGTTTAAATCACACAAATATCCCGCTGCATTTGTTTTGAAGTTATTAACCGTACGGATCAAGGCTTTCCAGTCTGTCTGTGAGCTCGGATGTCAGCGTGGATTGGATGACAGAACGCGTACGTCACACTCACGTCTCGCCTCCCAGTTAGCCTGCCAAAGTGCTGTGCATGGATCTGTATTATGAGTGATTTTTGGTATTGGAACACTAGATGGTCTTATACAGTGGCGGCTGGTGGAAAATGTTCTAGGTAGGGCCATCCTATCAATTTCAGCAAACATCCCAGTATGATTTAATGCAAAAAAATTTAAGTATCAAACACGCATAATTACTTGGCAGTTAAATATTTAACATTTATTCCAACACGAAAACAATCAGTAAATAACACTTATATAATATAATATGACATGTTCATTTATTGAGATGCCCCTATGGACCTTGTTATAGGAGGTAAAGATCAGGAGAAGTAAACATGAAGTGTAATTATGAATACTGATGTTAAATTAAGCTATGATGAGTTTTCACTGTTAATTTAACATCTCTATTACATGTTGATGCCTCCATGACCAAGTTAAGCAGATGAGACTGAGGACAACTATGTAGAAGAAAAGATGTTCACTTTGCATAATATGTAGCTTGACAGAGTTCTCCATGTGTGTCCTGGTGTTCTCATGTTTCCTTACCTCCTCATCCCTCACTCCCTACCCTGGTGTTCTCATGTTTCCTTACCTCCTCATCCCTCACTCCCTACCCTGGTGTTCTCATGTTTCCTTACCTCCTCATCCCTCACTCCCGTAACTGTCCGTGCTGGATCCGTCCCCGTTGTTTTAAAAAGCTAAATAAATGATTAGCATGACGTCATCCAGCTAGCCAAACCTGTCTGGTGTACAGCTAGTACAGAAGCTTCGCATGTACTGCTTCCCTTTCCCGCGAGTCTGCTGTCTGATTGTGAGGTCATGCTGATCTGATATCAGCTCTTTGGCTGCAGAATCTCCTCAAAGTTCTCCTCTCAAACGGGTCTTGGAGGAGCAGTGCTCGCGCTGGCGCGGGCGCCTGTAGAGACTTCTCCTGACGAGAACGCGCAGCGAGGGGGGCCTGATCGTTCTGGCCCACAGCTGAATCTATTTGAGGGCGCTGATTGGCTAAATTGTATGTCACTCATTTATATCTTGAATCAGCAATTGGCTAAACTGCTTCATAGACCCGTCTCTTTTGGGCCAAAACGATCAGGCCGCCAAGCTGCGCGTTCTCAGAGTGTCGTGCAGACAGACAGAGAGCACGAGCAGAGAGCACACAGGCGGAGAGGACGAGCAGGAAATGCATATATTTTACGCAGATATCATATTTTACACACATTACTGGGTACATTCCACAGTTCAAAAACACAAATATTGACAATTTGTATAATTTTTTTTTTTTTTTTGTGTGGCTCATGGTGGGTCCAGGCCCCATGGCCCTCTATTGACCAGCCACCACTATATATTTTAAATCACCTGTTTTACATCCAAAACACAAGAGAATAAATAATGTGTTTAGCCAGCCATGAATTCAAGGCTAAGTGGTGGCATGTCATTTGCTAACAGCATCATTTTTGGGGAGATTAAATAAAGCACTGACATGTCTTCCGAACTTTATTGTGTATCTTTTCTCTCCGGATCCAAGAATTGGTTCATTAAAACAAAAACAGAACATACAACCTGAAGGACTTGCATATCTGTTGAGAGCATGCTTCACACAGAACACCTAAGCCACTAGCTACCCTTTAAAACAGAAAATAAAAAGCACACGTCTTGGATAAAGTCTTGTAAAAATGTTTAATTAAACTCACCCATGGAGTGCTGCGTCAGCTGTGTAGCTCTTCTGTCTGTGTCCGTCTGTGTCATCAGTGGTTTGAGCCCTGCTGAACTCCGCTTCAGGCTTCTGCCCGCTTCACTTCTTGGCGTGGCGCTTCAGAGCTACTGCATGAAGTGTCATGACACCCTCCCTTCAACCACAAGAGAAACTGACTGCAGCGCTCTTACAAACACAGACAGGCAGACATACAAACCATTGAGCACAAAAATAAGAAACATGGCTCAAGCAGCACGTTTTACCTCGTTACATTAACAACGCTGTGCCCCCATTTTCTTACTTAGGTGACTTGAATTCTCACCAGATATTTAAAAAAAAGCTGTGCGAACATTTTGTATATCCGTGGATCAAGTTTCACTGGCTGCAGCCAGAACATCATGACTAACTTCCCCTTTACAGAGTAGACGGACCACTCCTTCTAACATCTGGTCAGCAATTATATCACACACACACACACACACACACACACACACACACACACACACACACACACACACACACACACACACACACACACACACACACACACACACACACACACACACACACACACAATGGTTAACCTGTACTTTATGACCACGCGTGTGTGTGTGGTGACTAAAAAGCATGGATGCAAAAAAATGTTAAAACATAAAGTTTGCCCTAAAAGTGTCACTATGGTCATTAAAATCAGTGAGGTTCATCCTCTGGGGAGCCGTGAATCAAGTGTTTCCATGAAAGTGTCTTCCACAGCCTACTATAACTCACATGTCACATGTCTTGTGACTCGAGTAAACGTAAAAGCACTTGTCTAAAAGTGCAGATAAAAGTAAAAAGCGCATTATTTACTTCAATGTGTAGCGGTTTTCTTCTTCTCTGGTGCAGGCGGCGGTGAAAGTGGATGGCGGCTGTTTGCTACCGGAGGCCTGCTGGAGTCTGAGCTGAAGCAGTATCTGATGAACCGGCATGATGTTGTCTGATTTTGTGCGTAATCTGACCCGGTGGCACTGAGCGTTAAGGATACCTATAGAGCCAATCTTCTCGCTGGTGGTCTTGATTTCTTATGTAGGTCATAAAGAGCATTAAACTGAGACTGCTTCATAACCAGTTCAAAGTTCCTCATAACTTCAGCCGGTTGCGTCGACCATGAACTACGCTTGTTTGTGTAAAAGGCAGACGGCACATCCTTCAGTACCATTTATGGGGTCAATTTTTGTCATTGTAGAATTTTAAAAGCAGTCATTTGACAGGAAGAGTATATTTACTTCTTTGTCAGAGCACAGGGAGTAATCACACAGTCCATGTGAGTGCAGCTCTACAGTGAACGAAGCTGAACTCTCCTCCATCGCAGCTCGTCTGCGTGCAGCGGCTGTCTAGTCTGGCCTTTGTGCTGGTTTAGAGAAATTGGATCACTTTGCCACAGGATAAACATATCCATCTTCAAAAACAATAAACTTTAAATGTTGACTTGAAGCCACAGACACACACACACACACCTACACACACACACACACACACACACACACACACACACACACACACACGCACGCACCCTAACTGAGAAGCTAAAATGAGAGATTGAAATACCTTTGCTTGGATGAGCAAACATGTGGGGATACTGACTTGCTGGGTTTAAGCTTGTGCCTCATGTAGCTGCTTGATTTAACAGAAAGCCAGAGACTTCTAGAGGAAACCATGGACATGCCCATGCAGCATGGTGACCACAGCTGCTTCAGGAGCAATAAAAAAAGAGGACAGAAGAGATAAAAGCAAGAGCAAAGTACACACAAAGAATCTCCACTGCAGTTACCGGTCACGAATATGTTCCGGCTGGGCTTATCTTGTTTGCTTTGTGGGAAGTACTGCCAACGACTCCCTGTGAAATGTTGTGGTTTTGGAACGGTTTCATTTTCGTTCAACCATTTTGAAAAACAGCTCCACAACAGAACCAGCCTGACCAACCAGAGTAGACACAGCACATGGCATTACAACCGCTCGTTATAGTTCCTACAGCTCTGCAGTAACGTCGGCCAGTCTGCTCCGCCATATGAACCTCACTGCCTCAGAATTAAAGTGGTAACCCACAAACCTCTCAGCTTTATTTAGTTTCCCCCTTCTTTGGTGCACAGCTCTCTCTGCCGTGTGTCTGCAATGAGGCTTTATGGGAAAGCAAGAAAGAGTGCACACTCGGGCCTACTTTCGTCCTCACACAGGGAGATTCCAAATATGCAGACTTCACTTACTTTTCATTAGAAAGGTATTCACACAGAGAAGTCTTGTGTTTTTACCACACATATATGAAACCCCAATTTCTTATCTAGTTGCTGATGCTAATATAATACAGACGTACATCCTGCATTTATACAATGTGGGTGTGCATGTTTTGTGCATATGTTTCATCGTGAAAGTGCCGGCAATGTCACAATAATGTAAAGCTGTCACACTGTAATTAGAAAGATACATTGTGAATGACTTTTTACGTTTGTGTGTTGTTTCTTACACATGTGTGTTGAAATCGACTGAGGTCAGTGTCAACCACACACCTGCCATGGGAGTCATGGGGGCTTCAGTCAGTGGTGTGACTACGACTTCTTTGATGAGACAAAACAATATTCAAATAAATTGTTGCTTTGAAAGATACAAAAACCCAACATATTTGTGTGTGGGAGTTACCATGCAATGACTGATTTGCATGTTGCAGTTTTTTTCTGAAGAAGGGGCTCTGGGGGATAGAAAGGTGTAGGTGTATATGCAAACATGTGGCGCATACATGTGGGGAGGTGGGTGTATGTAGAGGTACTGCAGGTATGGGAACAGGTGGGTATAGAAACTGCTCAGGTTTCTCATTGTTATTTAAGGACTGCATTTGTACAGTATGATGATGATTTATGATGATGCTTTTCATTCACGTTGACTTCTACAATTCCTTCTGTTTGCAGAAATTTGTGGGTTTGGAAATTTGGTTGCTGCAGCAGCAAAAGCACAGCAATTCAACAAACAGAGAAAGTAACAACACCATTTAGTGCACATCAATTTACTGTACGCAGGCTGAACAAAACACTACAACAAACCCTTTGAATAAACCCACTGTGCATCCTCAGCTGAACCTGAAAATGCAGCGTCGACACTTTTTTCTTACAGCACATAGATTTATATATAATGATGCTGTAGTTTCCAGTTCTAACCTTTAAACACCACAGGGATCAATACTTGGACCACTTTTGTTCTGTGCGTGTTGCTTCTTTGTCACATCTTGACAAAATGTGACACAGATTTATCATTTCTATGCTGACGACACACAAATCTATCTTCCTTCCGGCCCACATACAACATGTTTGGATGTTTGCCATTCATTTCTATGGCTGGACAATTTGTCATAGCTGCACGGTCAACACTGTTTGTGATCCATCTCGATGAATCATTATTTAACTGTTCTGATATTTAACTAAAAGTAGATTGAGTTTAAGAAAGACACGTTGAGAATTGAATGGGAAGGTAAATATATTGTAGGCATCATTTTGCCGCTTTGAACTAACATCAACAGTCAAAGATGGAAAAATTGTTGCATGGTTTTAAAATCACCTTCAGTTTTTAAAACATTTTTACTCAGCTGGATGGGATGACATCTGCATTAGTTTAACAAGTGGCTTTCAAATTTCAAAGGTATATTTAGTGCCAACATAGTTGTCTGAAGGTAATTTCTGTGGGGGGGGGGGGGGTGGGGGCAGGTTGATATATGTATTTGCGTGTGGTTGAGTGCGAGTGTGAGTGTTTCCATGTACACAAGAAGACATACGACATACATCAAAATAACCACAGCACTGGTGACTTCCCGTACTCGCACACTATGCAAAAATGTCTGCTGTGTCAGATTCTGACCACTGAGGCCTTTATCAATCTGTCCATCCGTCCATCTTTTTATAGAAGAGTATGTGAATTCATGCATGTGCATACATATTTTCCAAAATACAAAACTTTACAGAGTGATAGTGTAGTTACCACGACAGATAAAATATGTAGAGCAGCATAATCAAGGTTAATTTGTTGTGATACATGCATCTTATGTCCAGTCTATGGTTGAACAAAGTAATTGTTGTTTAACTAAAATCACAAAGATTTCAACTTCTAATAGCAACTGCTGAAGGGTAACAATGTGTCTTGTAATGTGGGAAGTAAAGATCATGATCACGCTTTATTTTTTACCAATGAAAGAAATGAGAGTTTGCGTTGGAGGCACACCAGCAAGTGGAACAGAGGCTGGACAAGAAGGGACATCAGGACTTGGCCTCTCTATTTGAATCACTGAAACAAATCGGATATGTAGGTCACGATTCGGAGATCTGGAACCAGGCTTGTTGTGTGCAAAACATGTCTTGTTAAGTTCAGCCTAGAATGCAAGGTCCCGTCACCTGGAACAAGACCGAGAACCAGCTGTTCAGGTTGATTCGGTTGTTTGGTTCGCCTCAGAGTTTAATTGACAGCTTTCACACCAGCCTAAATGAACGTCCCCAAGCAGAAAACTGCACCATCTTGAAAATGCCACACCATTATGTGCTCTCCTCTCTGTTTTACTGTTTGTCTTTCTCTTAAGACTCTTGCAGTCTAACAATGATCTTTCACTTTTGACATGCTCGCTAACAACCGCTGCAAACATGTTACAAGTGTAACCACCAGTGGCCTCTTCAGACAATAAACACTCTTCTGCGCTGGCTAAACTCTACCTGTTCTAAACCCACAACTCATTTACACTTCTGATGTGACTGAACTATATCATGCATTTGACAACTACTTTATAATCATTTAACCCAACCAATGTTGCGTATTGCTCCTTTCATTGACGTATGATGCATTCAGAAAAAAAACCCTGAGCATTCTGGAATTCCAAAGAAGCTGCATAAAAATAAATGTGTGTGCGTGATTCGTGTTTAGAAGTTTCAAGCATCACAGCAAGAAATAGAGTTTTGGTAGTTTGAGTTGTTGTTTCAGTGTTTGCTTGCATAAAACCACATCAGCACGAGCTTGGGATTCCAAAGAAGCTGCATAAAAATAAATGTATACGTGCGTGTCAGAGCATAGAGCCAGTGTGTCTTTGCGTGTGGACTATAGGTATTGTACGTGTGTGTGTTAAAAAGGATGTTGCTGTTTCCCCCGTAGTGACAGCAACAAGCGGCCGTCCCACGTCGTCACATTGCTGCTCCTCCCACGCTTCTCGCAGAGAGGAACACACAGTGCTATTATTATCACTGACAGGAAACATGCTGAACCACACCAGCGAACTCAGCCAACTCTCACTCGGTGTCTTTGTCTCTCGGTCTCTGACTCATCTCTTCCTTTCTGTTGTTTGGCTGATGCCCTTCCAGCTCTCTTTCTCTCTGTCTTTCTGTCTCTGTGACTTTCTGTTTATCAGAAAGCGTATCTCCCCCCTTTGTCTTGGTATATCTCTCTTCATGCATTCTGTCTGTCAACTTTTTGTCGGCCTTGTTTCTGTTACTGTAACTCAAAATGCCCCTCGCTGTACTTCCTTGTTGATTGTTGAGGGTTGGAGATATATGCCTGTGAGGCTTCTGCTGCCACCTGAATATATCCATCTGTCCATCCATCCATCTTCTGTGTCCTTCAGCTGAAAGGCGACAGTACCACCTCAATACAGGCAAATTCTATGTTTGTGGTGAACAAAGCATAAAAACATTTCAAAGGCTCAACACCGTGAAGAGGAGCTGCTCTCTTTTGTTCTTCGTGATATGTAACACATCTGATAGTAAACTCTGATTCCAGCTCGTCGTTAATGTTGGACAGGATTTCTGCAGGTCTAAATGCTTCAATTCCATAATGTCATACATTTGTCTTGCATGAGCCCATGATTTCAACATCAGTAATACATCAGATTCATGTTTAGAAGTTGTAAGCAAGAATAATCCTCCTAAAGTGATTTTCTTTCCACTGATTAACAGAATAAAAATGTGAAAAAGGGTATTTAGTAGAGTTTTGGTAGTTTGAGTTGTTGTTTCAGTGTTTCCTTGCATAAAAACCACACCAACCTATTGTTAGTGTATTAGCGACCTTTGCCCCAGGTGGGATTTGATGCCACATTCAGTTTTTGTCTCACTTCCTTCAGCACTTCCGACTATAAGATTAGGCTGACGGACAGTGGCGGCTGGTCAATAGAGGGGCATGGCCCCACCATGAGCCACACATGGCTCCTCCTGTGTGCTCTCTGCTCGTGCTCTCTGTCTGTGTGCACGACACTCTGAGAATGCGCAGCTTGGCGGCCTGATCGTTTTGGCCCAAAAGAGACGGGTCTATGAAGCAGTTTAGCCAATTGCTGATTCAAGATATAAATGAGTGACATACAATTTAGCCAATCAGCGCCCTCAAATAGATTCAGCTTGGGGCCAGAACGATCAGGCCCCCCTCGCTGCGCGTTCTCGTCAGGAGAAGTCTCGACAGGCGCCCGCGCCAGCGCGAGCACTCCTCCTCCAAGACCCGTTTGAGAGGAGAACTTTGAGGAGATTCTGCAGCCAAAGAGCTGATATCAGATCAGCCTGACCTCACAATCAGACAGCAGACTCGCGGGAAAGGGAAGCAGTACATGCGGAGCTTCTGTACTAGCTGTACACCAGACAGGTTTGGC
Organism: Melanostigma gelatinosum; assembly: GCF_949748355.1. Lineage (NCBI taxonomy): Eukaryota > Metazoa > Chordata > Actinopteri > Perciformes > Zoarcidae > Melanostigma > Melanostigma gelatinosum. Next base: position 14,897,144 of record NC_136651.1, read on the forward strand.
TAGCTGGATGACATCATGCTAATCATTTATTTAGCTTTTTAAAACAACGGGGACGGATCCAGCACGGACAGTTACGGGAGTGAGGGATGAGGAGGTAAGGAAACATGAGAACACCAGGGTAGGGAGTGAGGGATGAGGAGGTAAGGAAACATGAGAACACCAGGACACACATGAGAACTCTGTCAAGCTACATATTCGGCAAAGTGAACATCTTTTCTTCTACACAGCTGTCCTCAGTCTCATCTGCTTAACTTGGTCATGGAGGCATCAACATGTAATAGAGATGTTAATTTAACAGTGAAAACTCATCATAGCTTAATTTAACATCAGTATTCATAATTACACTTCATGTTTACTTCTCCTGATCTTTACCTCCTATAACAAGGTCCATAGGGGCATCTCAATAAATGAACATGTTATATTATATTATATAAGTGTTATTTACTGATTGTTTTCGTGTTGGAATACATGTTAAATATTTACCTGCCAAGTAATAATGCGTGTTTGATACTTACATTTTTTTGCATTAAATCATACTGGGATGTTTGCTGAAATTGATAAGATGGCCCTACCTAGAACATTTTCCACCAGCGCCACTGCTGACGGAGGAAACTTAATTCCGCTCACACTCCTTGAACTTTACACTTGAAGAATGTTTAGTTCACACCGGCAACATGACAAAAGTATGTGAAGTTATGGCCTTTATGTGGATCATATAATGCTTTTGAAACAAAACATTTTGAGTAACAATCATTCAACCCACATGATTTGTTTGACCTGCTTACTGAGGCTTCTGGGAGCTGTGAAGAGGTGGATGCTGCCCTCTGGTGGCTAGTGGGGTATAAGGCCCAAAAGAATAAAACTGTCCCATGAACAGCAAATTAAAATGTCAACGTAGAACAAAAAATAGCCTCATCTAGTGGCAAATTACATGAACTCCACACCAGCTATAATTCCACAACTTCAACACTACTTCATACAGACTACACTGTCAAATGATTCACTCAGACAATTTAGACAGGGATGACAATATGTACTTTGTATACTCTACAAATGCTAGAGGTAGACCTCAATACGCACACGGCTTTCAAATGTTTTTTTAAAAACCCAGTTCCAGTTTTGTGCAAAACCCAAAACGTAACAGTCAGAACAGTCTGATAAAAGAATATAAGCTAGAATAGTACAATGTTAAATTACAACAACAGCAGCGATGCAAATGAAGTGTAACAATATTATCGTACACAGAGCGGACTAGAATCCCAATGCACGACACAGAGACTGTCAGGAAGAGTTCATGTTTGTGAGCTTTATACAGTAGGACTAACTTGGGAAACGAGCAGCAGGTGAGTAGTGGGCGGGAATATCAGGTGGGAAAGGGGTTACTGCAGGTCAACAGGGAGAGGCGGGAGTTGGGATGACATGGAGCGTTAGCATGGCAAAGAAACACCCCAATAAGTGTCAAATTCTAAAATAATTACTTTAGAGATAATTTGTCGAATTTGTTTCACTTTGAATGCAAACATACTGAAGCCGCTCAGCACATGAAATGTGTCAAATGAGATCCATCCACCTCTCTCTCTCTCTCTCTCTCTCTCTCTCTCTCTCTCTCTCTCTCTCTCTCTCTCTCTCTCTCTCTCTCTCTCTCTCTCTCCCCCCCTCAGGCTCTTAAAAAAATATCTTTACAAGCTTTGCTAAAACTCAGGAAATTGAACAAAGCCCAACTAGAAAACCACCACAGTGATTCACATGGTAGCTTTGTGGAGCCAGTGCAGCATCAAATAAAATGGGGGAAAACCCAACAAAAGACAGTGTTTCCTCTCATGAAACTTTCACACACTGAGTTTGTCCTGTAAACACCATTACAGTGTGACCTGTCTAGTGTTAAGCAGGAAGCTAATCTCTGAAAAGCTCTCACTCTGCACTGCATGGTGCAGTTAATAATATAAAAGGCATAATTGTCAATTAATGTGATGGAAAATTGACTAATTGACTAATTAGTTGACTAATTTGACTAATTAATTGACTAATAACTGATTTAGGTAACTTGTTTGCACACGATCTAATTTTCCTTCTCTGTAACTTAGTTGATGTGTTTTTTTAAGACCAGATCTTAAAGATTCAAACATAACAGCTGTAGATACACTTCACCTCAACCTGCATCAAGTGTGAAGTTTCATCTTTGTCCTAAAGCCAGAATACCACACACACAGTAGTAGTAGGTGGCAGATGTGCGGGGCCTCCACCCAAACCCTCCTCTGGCTGCTCACAGGACCAGACTCAGACCTGACATTACAGAGTGTATATTTAGCTCTCTGTCTGTGGAATACTCTCATGTCAACCGCTGCATGGAAAGTCTCACACTGGACGTCTACACACAAGTATCTCTGCATTAATGAGATCTCAGTCTGTAAATTATGAATGCAATATTAGTCCAACACTAACATGTAAAGACACAATGTAAACTTACATCAACAAATAATTTTGTTAGTGAACTAATAATATTTAGTGTAAAAATATACAAAGTATACATGGGTTGCCGGAACAATGGCATGGCATCAACACGAGGAGCCAAAGCCACCAAGCTGAGGCTAACGTTCACCATGTAACTACAATATAGTGCAGACAATGGGAATCATTGATATATGCTACTAAATGTCATATTGCTGTAGCATCAACGTATAAACTCTTGTCAAGCTAATGCCAACAAACTTAGCAAATCATAATGAATGAAAATCCTATAAACGTACGAAACATTTAGATTATTGTCCTGGATGAAGCATGTAGACAGCTGCATGTATTTGTGATGAAAAGTTGATTTATTTCTAAATGTTCATTCTCTTATTAAAGTACTCTTTTCCTCTCTAAATCATATGTTTACTGCCTGTTAAGATTCATACGTCCACAAAATGACTTGTGGAGTTTAAAATAGACTTGTCTGGGAAAGTCATTTTAGCAGCACTCTTCAGTGCCGTTACTCACGTAATGATGACATTCAAAATCATGTTATTACCTTTGATTTTGTGAAAATAACAAGCAAAAACATGACATCTTTAAAAAAATGTTTGTACAGTGAAGTATTTTTGGGAGGAAACTTCCCCTGAGTCTGACCTCAACCTCTGCTGACAACACAGAGGATCTGAACCCCCCACTCGCATAAACAAAAGGTGAGGATTTCCAATTAATGCAAAATATGTCATCATCTGTGCAAGCCAGACACGGTGAAAATAGACCGGCAGCTGTCTGTTCCTTCTCTCCATGTTTTCCTGTCTTGCTGTCATTTGTCCTTTGCTTCTCCCACATCCCCCCCCCCTCTTCACTCCTTCTCCTTCTCAAACTGTTGATTCTCTCAGCTTCAGATGAAGTGGAAAAGTTGACTTTGTTTTTGTTCACTAATGCCCAATTTGCTGACCTGTCCTGCTGCCAGGTTTCAGATTTTGGAAGACGGCAAAACAATCTAACTTTAGCTCAGTGTGATGGGCTGTGTGTCTTTTTCTTCCATACCAGTGAGATTAGTTTTAGCTGTCACATAACATATTTCACCACAATCAAACCTGTCGTTATTTCTCAGCAAAAAAAACAAGACTGTGAAACTGTCAGCCATGCTTACATGCGAGTCTGTAAAAGCTCACTACACTAGAGTGCGGCTCAGGGCGCATTTTTCTGTTCAAACCCAACCCGAGTCTGAGAGTAGCAACCGAGCCAGACCTGAACTTTCTGTTTTTAATGTATACGTCCCAAGGCTGACACAGTTATTTTTAGTTACGGGTAAAAATAACACCCAAACAACATCTGTCCAGCTTCATCCTGCACTGCAAAACTGATCTGGTGGAAATTGCATTGTACATAAATCTCAGTCTATATCTTTAGACTCACAGAGTAAGGTTATTGTAGGTCAGTAGCTCCACGGCACCACAAGGGAGAAATACAGGCCACAGATCCAGAAGTGTGCCCATGTAAGGTCACTTCCTCTCCCAGAAACAGGGCCTCCTGGCTGGGCTCGCCGACTGGGAGTGCCATGGCACAATAACCTTACTCTGTGAGTCTAAACATATAGACTGAGATTCATGGTACAATGCAATTGCACTTTTGTTTGACGCTAAATGCGCCGATGGTGATTAAATTGGTCTGATGGTTACAGATGCTATCAACATGTGCTGAGCGTTCAGGAGAGAGCTAGCAGGCTAATAACGTTAGCGAATAACATTTATAGACCATCCTACATACATTCTGTTATCCGTCATGTTTAAGAACATATGTGCGTCCTGTACTGAAAATGTTTATTCCCGTTTGTGTAGTGCGGTATGGGATGCTGATGAGCTTGTAGCGGGTTAAATGAACCTGCTCGAGCGGTGGATGCAGCCCTTAAACTAGCTGTGCCACCAAAAAAGAGTTGTGGGATTTTAAAAAGTCCTACAACAAACTCCAGATAAGCTAACACTTTGCAGTTGAAAAATAAACTTGTTTCGTGGACTAACAATGTAGAGGAGGCACTAATCATAAAATACCTGAAATAAATAATTTAGGTTTATTATTTAATACATTTTTACTTATCAGCTGACTTAGATAGCAGTATATCTGTACTAAGAAAATAATCTGACAATAAATTGCACTCTAATAACAAGTGTCACTTGTTTCGTGCAGGGTTCAGACTAGATTAAACCACCCCACCCGACTTACAGTAATGAACTCACCCATGTCTACTGTAAAGCCAGCTGTTCTGGGAAATGACTGTAAACCCACTGATACAGCCGAGACTGACTCAGCTGTAACCCCATTTACCCCACACTGGTCTCTGTACTGTCCCATGGTTTGGGAGTTTTACACATTTTCAGACCTGCTGTAAATGCATCAGTGAGGTTCACACATGCGTTGTCATTTACCACTGACCACCAGAGTGCTGAACTGTGCCTTCGTAGACCAGTCAGCACATTTCTACCAATAAAACGTAAATGTGACGCCCACCAATGTGTTGTCACGTGTCTGGTAATGTATTTTGTTTTCTACATGCATAGTGTTATGTACATCCCAGCCTGTAGCCAGCAGGGGGGAGACTGGCGCTTTACTTTAGGCAGGCTTTACGACAGGTGAGTGATTTACGCCCTTAACGTGGAGATGCCGTTGTTTTTCTAATTCTGCTGAGCGAGGCTAAACGAACAGGAGTGAAGTTGCCCTGGCTGCGGTCAAAGTCCAAAACTGATCTCCTTTTCCGAACAAATTTTCCTTAATCTTGATGGAAAATGTCATGAGGTCAAGGAAGGTTGGGAACCTTCCTAAGCAAAAAGGACTTTTCGATTGCAGGTGGGTGAAGAGGTAATCCAAGTGAAATGAGTCTTTCTAAATAAACATAATTGTTTTAGTAGCTGAGTTACCAATAAATACATTTCTGTGAGGATATATTAATGTGGGTGTTTTTAAGTGAGTAGTTTGATTTTCCGGTGTGCCGTGTTTGTAAAGATGGCACTTTTTTAAGCTGTTTTTAATATCAACGTCATGTCCATTGAGAGTGTTATTTTTGGCTCCATGAACATTTCGGTTGTAATATTCTGCTATTGTGTAAAAGCAAAAGACAAAGTTAAAGTTAAAACTTTAAGCTCATGCACTGAATGGCAACTTACTAATATTAGCAGTACGTTGGGTTTTATTTTCATTCACATGAGGCCGAAGTGTTGCAGTTGTTGCCATTTTATTTTGGTGAACTGAGCCAACAAAACTCTACTCAATAAGTAGACTTGGTGCTGAAATGTGGAAATAGACAACACGCTTGATTGTGTTATTTTTTGGAGGTCTTTTTCACAAGAGATACAGTATAAAAATGTAAATGATGTCAAATAGATTGGTTTTGCATCTGGTGAATACAGGAATTCTGCTGAGCAAAGCTAAACGAACAGCAGGGAAGCTGCCCTGTCTCATTTATTTGTCCTGTTTGCAGAAACTGTCTATTTGGTACCAGTCGGTACCTGCAACAAAAGGAGAAAAGATGTGATTTCTTTAAATTTATGTTCTGTTCTTCAATGATAATTATCTTTGCTCAATTAATATGTTGCTTCAATCACCATCATTGTGGTTAACTCTCCTTCCAATTGTGTGAAACTCAGTTTTAAACCAGAGTGGAATTGAAAAGCCTGGAACTACAACATTACCATACTGACACATACAATATTTCTCTTGTCACTTTATTGTAAATAAAGTACCTGCCAGGATCCTGTATGAAGGATGACATGTTTATCCAGTGATCGGATTGGGCAGTGGTCGGGCTGTTGGCAGGTTTTATTCTGATCCCCAGTCCACATTGGTTTCCATGGTTGATTTAACCTGGTTAAAAGTGAGCCAGCTTTGTGATACAGGAAATGCCCAGTAAATACACTACCCCACATCGTGCCCATGTACACACATCCACATGAATGTGCATGTGTGAACATGTGATAACATGTCTACACACGTGTGTCTCAGCTCTAATTTGAGACGTGTTTGGAGGAACTTCCTCTACATCTGAACTAACACTAACGTGGCTCTCTGAGACTCCGGCCCTCATTGGACCAACCTACTGTAATTACAGACCACCAGGCAGAGGATGCTGCACTGTAAAAACAAGTTCTGTGTAATATACGGTAAATTACCGGCAGCTGTGGTTGCCAGAACTTCACCGTAAAAAATAAAGTGAGAATGTATAACACATCACGGTATGTTTTTTTTGCAACCGTAGATTTCACAGTTGAGAACTGTTTGTTGTTTACGGTAAATTACTATAAAAACTGATTTCATAAACCTGTTTACGGTAATATGCAATTTAACGGTAAATTACTGGCAGCTGTGGTTGCCAGAACTTCACCGTAAAAAATGAAGTGAGAATTGTTTTACACAGAAAGATCCATCCTTTTTCAGATGAAAATTTTCACCAGGCCTGACAAGTCCCCAACATTTGGTGGGTTTTGGGGTATGGCAAATACTCCAAAAATGCAAACGTTGAGGACAAATACAAATCTGAATAAAAATAATAACCCCTACAATTTCAATAGGGCCTTCGCTGGCCCGACATTGTCGGTTGCTCGGGCCCTAATAACCAATAGATTCAATAGGGCCTTCGCTGGGTACGATACAGAGCTAAAGTCTGATGCTGCAGAAGTTACTTTGTGAAACCTCAACACCGCACTGTTCATTAGAAATGAATGAATTAGAGGGGACAGAAGCCAGTAGGAAATCTCTTGTAAATATTAAAGAGAGCATGGGGTCACTTTGGAATAGAGAGTAAATACGATTGAGAACCAAATGTTTATGAGGACTCAGTGCATGAGGACTCAGTGCATGAGCAGGACTCTATACATAACTTTTAAATTAGGGAAAGCACCAAAGATTTGGACGTATTAATGTTTTCTTTTGCTGGTTAGGTCTAGTCATTTATGGCTGCTTGGGAGTAAATTACAACAAAACACTGGATGATTTCTTTTTTTATTTTCCTGAGGAAAACAAATGACTGGCATGTTACTGTATGTCCTCCGGCACACATACAATAAACTCACCACACCACTCTTTCCACCTCAGGGGAATCTCACCGCTCTATTCTCATCAGTGTGCTTATCCTGCAGGTGAGGGGAGTCTATCCCAGCTCAAATTGGGCTAGGGATGGTACACCTAGACAGGTTGTTATTAATCACAGGGCTTCAACATGGGCCAGTTGGAGTTGACAGTAGGAGAGCCAGTAGAATGGTTTCACTTTCTGCATTCCCTGAATCTGTCCAAATCTAGCAACCACCCTATTCAACCAGGGCTGAGAGGCTCAAATATTGTTTACACAGCCAACAATTATAGTTTATTTATAATTCTAATGATTCTGTGCACACATGTGCATTGTTTTCTGCTGCATCTTGGAATTCATCCCGGGCCATGGGGTCAAAACAGTAGCAGGGCGGCCCACCTGTTAATCACTTTGTACAGCTCTACCAATCTCGTTTAATGGCATATACAAACTGTTTATGACTGTCTCTGATTTGTTGCAGGAACATGTGAGCCATCTGTTAATCTTCATCCATCTGACAGTAATTCTACTTTCACCTCAACACAGAAGCTCTTGTACCGTCAACTCACTGCAGGTCTATTGACTTTCTTGCTTGATTTTCCGCAACACACCGAATTGGTGAAAACACAACGAAGGGGTTTTCCAACAGCGGCTACCACGATTTATGTTTTAGGTTTGGAGAACAATAGATAGGAACCTGTGGCCAATGTAGAGTTTACCACAATGATACTGTATCAGACACCACAGTGAGGCTGTGTATGACATGAGGCTGGCTTGTTGTTATAAGGGACTAGACTATCGTTTACCGACCAAAACAAACTGCAGACTCAGCGTAACCAGGTCACTGAGATGCAGGTTCAACACATTTACCATAGGACATCCAAGTACAGCCTCACCGGGTGTGGCTATCGGCTTAAGTAGTATTTGACCTGTGAATTACTAAGTCAGTGCTTACAGAGAAAGGTTAATTATACTGCATAGCACAGTTGGCTGTTTACATGTCATTTTATTTTATTAAAAGGACCATAAAGAAAAAACCAACTTCATAAAACCATTAAAACAATGTTACAGTTTTCTCTTCTCTGCTTTCCTCCACCTACTTTACTTTTCCTCTCTCCTCATGTCTTCCTTTCTCCTGTTTTTTACTCTTCTCTCTTCTGCAGTGTGCAACTGTCTGATCCGATCAGAGAGTCTGACCACAACATGACCACAGACGTCCATCTTCACAGACAAAAATACCCCATGCAACCATTCTGCAACCGCACCCTCACGCAAATATAGTACAGACGACACAGGCGCTTGTGGGGAACTAGACTGCTTCTAAACCGAAAATATATGGAGCTGCAATATAGAGCTACATCTTCTCAGAGATGTAACTTCATCAAGCATCTAGTTATTTAGAACCAAAGTATTGGAATAAGGATTTAAAGAAAATACTCAAAAACACAGTTCCATATTGGAACAAAAAATATGTGATTGGTCAGGTTCAGCAGCGCCAATAAACTATTAAGCAAAAATATGTCTTTGTTTTATTGACACCACAGTGTTTTATAACCGTTATGGTACAAGAGAACAATATTGGAGCTTAAATTTACGGCTGGCTTTACCATGCTGCTTGTTAAATATTATTGGTGAGCAGAATAGCCCAAAACACTGACCAACATCCAAGCAAGACAGCGGCCAACATGACCGGAGAACACACGCCGGTACATGATGGTCCATGGCCTGAATATCCTTCACAAGAACTTTTTTGCCGCCCACCAGAGCAGTCTCCACAGAGCGGTAGGAGTCCTCAACCAAACCCGTGTTTTCCACCCAACAACTCCCGAGCATGCTCTCATACACACAGTGGTGACAAACACCACACCGCCCTGATGGGACTGACTGCAACCTGCCAATCTGCAAGACAATGCCAATATGCAAACGCTATCTTAGTTTTGCATGCAAACATGGTCGAAACACAAGGCACTGCTAAAGCTGATGTCATTTAAAAAAATCATACATGAAACGAAATTGTGAACTTCATATAAGAAACAACTACATTTTATCTTTTAAGCTGCAACCCTATTGTAGCAGAAGGGAGCATCGGTGTCCCTTTAATTACCGGGCCAATCGCAGTGGGCAGGCATCGCATAAATGCGCCAGGGATCCCCTCTGCTCCCTCCTGACGTCAAACGCGTGTCCCGCTTCCGGTTTGCTGGACATCCGCCGCTGTGCAGACTATCTCTGGGCTCCCCTCGTCCTGCACAGGTGATTCACCTGCGGAGCTGTCGGTGAGTCTCGATTGGGTCCTGATTTAAATATACTCGTGTTCTGTTAGTGACAGTGCTTTGCTTGTATAGCTGCCGGTAGCTACGCTACATGCCCTCCTCCCCCCTTCTGGAGCCGACGCACATTGCCTGATCGGTAAGGTGATTTTATTCTGTTAGTTTATATACTTTGTGTTAATTATCCTTTTATTCATTTTTTGCTATCCCGTATTACAGGGGACTTTTGGTTGGGTTCAAGCGGAACGCCGCCAGAGCTGCGGCTACAGCTAACCCTGCGTAAATTAAGGACGCTGCTGTTTTGTGTACCGGTGTTTTGTCTATGGCCTTGGTTCAACTAACTGCGTTGGCCTACGGGATTGGTGTACTTTGACCGGCGCTGTGTCGCCTACAGAGTCTGACGCTGCTGTTATCAGCACTGCGCCCCTGTCTTGTGCTGTTGTTAGCAGCACCCTTGTTTTAATGAACCACCTCTTTTTAGCCTGAGCCATTCACTTCTTGTATTCTGACCAACGGATGTGAAGGCCCACTTTAGCTTTTAGTGTGTATAGATTGGGTTACTGATCACCCCCCGTGGCTGATCAGCCAACCCGAACTATTGTTGTTTTCCTTTTTGCTTATTTTTGTTTTGTTTCCTTTCTTAAGAACCAGAGCCTTTTTATAATTGTGTTCTTTGTCCGAGTAGGAGCTGCTAAGCCAAGGTGGTGGGGTTGGTGCTTCCAGGTGGTGGTGTCTCCCTTTGTGTGCTGTGTCGTTTGGTGTGCCCCGGGTTGAGACCCTCACGTGTGGTTGTGTGTGTGAGTGTTGTGTACACGGGTGATCGGGGTGCCTCCTCTTTTGGGATCCTCACCTGCGCTGGTCCACCTCGCCACTGGTAAGCCGCAGTCCTCCTCTTTTTAAATGTATAACGGCTCTCTTAGATTTCGTGTATAAACTGTAAACAGTGCATTGTGTAGCAGAATAAAGATAATTTTGTATTGGAACCACGTCTCCTGCTCATTTGTATAATGAACCTGAGTGTCTTTGGTACCCTGATACAGATCAGGGGAAAGTGAATCTCTAGGTGCAACTCCTAGGGTGGCGTTGTTGTGCGCTGATAAAACAGTTAGTCCACGTTTCGCCACATTTGGCGTTGTTGGCAGGGTCTACTTTTTGAAAGCAGAGACGTGTGTTCCATTTTTTTCTTTGTTTCCTTGAGTAAATGTTATTTGGTGTATTGTGTGTTTAATTGTGTACTTTTTATTTATTGGTGAAAGCAAAACAGCAGCTGGTTCTTTGGGTTTCTGAATGTAGCGGGTTCTGGTAAGGTGTTCGGCTAGCCTATTTTAATTTTTTTTCCTTCCCTTCAGTGCTACTCCACCCCAGTATAGAGTCCTCCTTCCCTGACCAATTTGTAGTGATGGCGGAAGATCTGCAAGAGTTGAGGGACTTAATTGCCCAGTTGACAGCAGATAATGTGAGACTACGCCAGGAACAGGCTTCCACCCTCCCTGGCTCTAGTGATATGCTCTCTACTTCTGTGCCACCTAATGCTCCTGTCACTACCAGTGCTCCTGTCACAGAGAGGCTAGTGTTCATGCCCCGAGACAGGAAATGCCCTATGTTTAGAGGACGGTCAGGGTTGAATGAGTGGATTGAGGAGGTGCAGGCATGTATGAGGGCACGAAGGTTATCTAATTCCGATCAGGCATTCTTTTTATTTGATCACTTAGAAGGAGAGGCACGGGAGGAAATAAAATTTCGCTCTAGTGCAGAACGAGGGGATCCAGACCAAATAATTGCTGCGTTACAGGAGGTGTACGGGTGCTTCGAGTCATATGTAGCCTTACAGGAGGCCTTCTTTTCTAGACGACAACAAGATGGCGAGACCCTACAAGAGTTCTCCCTCGCCTTGATGAGCAGTATGGAGGCTGTAAAACAGCGCGCGCCTAGCGAGATGCTAAATGCTGAAGTGTTGTTGCGAGACCAATTTGTGGAGCACGTTCTAGATGGTGCACTCCGCCGTGGCTTAAAACAGTTTGTCCGTGGGAAGCCGACCGCAACTTTGCTTGACGTCAGGGGGGAGGCAATTAGGTGGGAACAGGAGGGTTTGCCAGGTAGCATGAGAGGCCGAAGTCACTCTGTTCCCTCTGTCCTTGGTACACAGTACGGCGTTCATGGTGGTTCTCCGGGGATGGTTAACTCACCCCAGCTGCCCGAGATGCTTGAAATGTTGAAGAAGCAGCAACAACAGCTAGATCAACTTACTCAAAGCATTGCTCTGTTACAGAACTCCCAACCGCGCAATCGTGCACCTCGTCAGGGCCCCATCATATGCAGGCGCTGTCAACAGCCTGGTCACTTTGCCAGAGAGTGCGACGGGTTTCGCATCCCTCCCCACCCTCCATCCTCGCAGGCCCCGCCACCATCTGGTAGGCAGCCCTATTCAGCTCAGGCTTCGGAAAACTAGCACCCACCGGACTGCAGAGCCACAGTTCGGTTGGGCCCTCGGTTGGCTCCGGGTTTGTTTTGTGTGGTGCGGCGGACGCCTCAAAGTTGATGTCCTCGTGTCCACATGTTGATGTGGACATGGGTGGAATTAAGGTGCCTTGCTTGGTGGATACAGGATCCATGGTGTCTACTGTCACAGAGAGCTTCTTCCTCCAGCACTTCGAGCCGTGGGGTCAAGAACGACTCCAATCTTGTCACTGGCTGGAGCTTAGAGCCGCTAATGGGTTGCCCATTCCCTACATTGGTTACCTGGAGCTAGATGTGGGGCTGTGTGACAAATTGATGCCACGCTGTGGTGTGTTAGTCGTAAAGGACCCCCCGGGTGATTTGTCCCGTTCGGTGTCTGGTGTGTTGGGGATTAATGTGATTCGCAGGTGCTACAGAGAGCTCTTTGGGCAGTATGGCCAAGCTTTGTTTGACTTTCCCCCAGTATCTGGGGCACCAGAGTCTCTCGTGCAGGCGCTGCAAAAGTGCCATCGTGCCAGTGTGCAGGCCCCGTTGGGCGCTGCAGGAAAAGTGAAGATCCGGGGTAAGAAGGCTTGTCGTATCCCAGGTGGCATGATGCAGGTAGTGGCGGCTACATGTGCTGAGCAGTACTCTGGTGCCACTGTGTTGTTCGAACCCTCTGACACTGGCTTACCTGCTGGATTGCTTGCGTCACCTGCCTTGGTCCGTGTGATAGGGGGCACAGCCTACATACCGATTGTTAATGTAGGCTCCACTGATGTGTTGCTTTATCCCCGCACAATTGTGGGCACCTTGGATACTGTGAATGTTGTCAGTCTGCCCACAGGAGTTACAGAGAGGTCATCTAGTGTAGCCACAGTGGCATCACAGTCTGTTTGTCCAACGGTGGATGAACAGCTGGAGGCCATTGACCTGTCTTCACTGTCCGCTGAAGAGAAGGATCAGGTGAGGTCCCTTCTTGGGAAGTACTCCTCAGTATTCTCTGCTTACGAGGGGGATTTGGGTTGTACCAACTTGATGGCGCACGACATTCCGCTCTTGGATGACATTCCTGTAAGACAACGCTACAGGCGTATCCCTCCATCAGAGTACGAGGTAGTAAAAGAGCACATCAATCAGCTACTGGAAACGCAGGTAATCAGGGAGAGTAGCAGTCCCTATGCTTGCCCCATCGTTCTGGTAAGGAAGAAGGATGGTAGTCTGCGCCTGTGCGTTGACTACCGCCAACTTAACAGCAAGACCAGAAAGGATGCGTTTCCTTTACCGCGTATCGAGGAATCCCTGGATTCACTGACAGGTGCTCGCTGGTTTTCCACCATGGATCTGGCCAGTGGGTACAACCAGGTCCCAATGGCTGAGAAAGACAGATCCAAGACAGCATTTTGCACCCCATTTGGTTTGTTTGAGTGGAACCGCATGCCCTTTGGGCTCTGCAACGCCCCCAGCACCTTCCAGAGGTTAATGCAGCGCCTATTCGGGGACCAACAGTGCCAGTCACTACTTCTCTACCTTGACGACATTGTGGTTTTCTCTTCCTCAGTAGAACAGCATCTGGAGAGACTGGAGGTGGTGCTGGGTCGGCTTCAGCAGGAGGGTCTTAAGGCGAAACTCTCCAAATGTGCATTTTTCCAGCAGGAAGTGCATTACTTGGGTCATGTCATCTCGGACCAGGGTGTCTCCACCGATCCGAGCAAGATCGAGGTGGTGGCTAACTGGCAGCCGCCTTCTACAGTAGCTGAGTTGCGGTCTTTTCTGGGGTTTGCCAGCTATTATCGTCGCTTTGTAGAGGGCTTTGCCAAGCTGGCAGCCCCTCTCCATAAGCTGGTAGCCGAGCTAGGAGGCACCAAGGCCAGAAGGAGGGCAGGGTCAGACGTTCTTGAGAAGTGGACAGAGGAGTGCCAGCGTAGCTTTGGTGCGTTAAAAGCCAAACTCACCACTGCACCTGTCCTGGCCTATGCTGACTTCTCCTTGCCCTTCATTCTGGAGGTGGACGCAAGTTTTGGCGGGCTAGGCGCGGTGCTCTCACAGGAGCACGGAGGTAAAGTTAGACCGATAGCATACGCCAGTCGAGGTCTGAGACCCACTGAGCGCAATATGTCGAACTATAGCTCGATGAAACTCGAGTTCTTGGCCCTTAAGTGGGCCATGACCGAGAAATTCAGGGAGTATTTGCTGGGCCAAAAGTGCCTTGTTTACACCGACAACAATCCATTGAGCCACTTGTCGTCTGCTAAACTGGGTGCGACCGAACAGCGGTGGGCGGCCCAACTTGCATCCTTTGACTTTGAGTTAAAGTACAGGTCAGGGAAAAGCAATCGGAACGCTGACGCCCTTTCCCGGCAGCATCCACCAGGTGAGCAGCACATGGAAGCCATGGTCCCTGGCACCTTGCTTCCGGAACCGTTACAGCGAGCATTGCAGTTGGGGAAGATTGAGGCAACCCAGGCTGCGGTCACGGTCTTGCCTAATCGCACACTGGCTGACATCTGTTCTCTCCATCAGGCTGACCCAGTTATCCAGGCAGTCTCGTTGTTCTGGAGACAGAAGCAGCGTCCTAACCATGAGGAGCGGAAACATTTATCTCAGCCCGCCTTGGTGCTGCTCCGACAATGGGACCGCCTGGTTGATCAGAACGGGGTCCTTTGTCGTCGGATCTTCCGCCCTGATGGTGCAGCAGCAACGTTCCAACTGCTGCTGCCGGCTGTCTTAAAGAACGAGGTTCTAACAGGGGTTCATCAGGAGCACGGTCATCAAGGTGTGGAGAGAACGTTGGAGCTCTTGCGAGCTCGCTGCTACTGGCCAGGTATGTCTTCTGAGGTGGCAGACTGGTGTCAGACCTGTGAAAGATGCCAAGTGGCCAAAGACACCCAGCCAGCTACTCGTAGCTACTTGGGGCATTTATTGGCTTCCCGTCCTAATGAGATTGTAGCCATTGACTATACTGTGTTGGAACCTGCCCATAATGGATTGGAAAATGTTCTGGTGATGACAGATGTTTTCAGTAAATATACACTGGCTATTCCCACCCGTGATCAACGTGCCTCTACAGTGGCACAGGTTTTGGTCGCAGAGTGGTTTTTCAAGTTTGGTGTTCCTGCCCGTATACACTCAAACCAGGGCCGCAACTTTGAAAGTTCCCTGATCCAGCAGCTGTGTGGTCTTTACGGCATTGGAAAGTCTCGCACCACCGCCTACCATCCGGCCGGTAATGGGCAATGTGAGCGGTTCAATAGAACTCTCCACAACTTGCTGCGCACACTACCCGTCTCTCGAAAGAGAGATTGGAATTCTTGCCTGCCACAGGTCCTATACTGTTATAACACCACTCCCCATCAGGCCACTGGTGAATCCCCCTTCTTCCTCATGTTTGGTCAAGAACCCAGGCTGCCGGTCGATTTCCTGCTGGGCAGAGTTCAGGATCCGGTGGAGGGAAACGTCCATGAGTGGATCCAGGAGCACCGGACTCGGCTGCAGGTAGCCTTTGAGGGAGTTAGGGAGAGGTTGAGGTTGGCGGCCGAGCGTCGCAAAAGAAACTATGACCAGCATGTTCGAATTGCGCCTTTGAGGAAAGGTCAATTGGTATTGTTGAGGGATTTTAGTGTGAGGGGACGTCATAAAATCCAGGATCTGTGGTGTCCTGTGGTGCATAGAGTCCTGAAGGCACCTAAGGATGGTGGCCCAGTTTACACCATTGCACGGTGGATGACCACAGTAAGATCAAGCAAGTCCATCGGAACCGGCTAAAAGCCGTGGTTGGAGCTGACTCCCCAGGTCGTGGCTCCACCAGTAGCCCATGTTCCATGGACGTGCCACTCTCTGAGGACGAGTCCTCATCCGATGGTGATCTGTTGATGCTGCAGCAGCAGGAATGTCTTCGAGCAACCCCTATCTTGACATCTGCTAGACCAACTGCAGCGACACCAACCACCTTGGGGCTGCTACACCCACCATTCGACCCGGTGTCCGCTGTGCCAGACCCCGTAGTGGCTCCCGCTATCGTGAGGACGAATAAACCATCTGCCTCCTGGGCTGGCCCACTATCCAGTCCACATGATGGTGGTGATGTGGCCGTACGTCGGACCATACGGTCAACTGCTGGTCAGCATTCTAATGTGCACCATCTTCCCAGATCAGTGGAGAGAATCACAGACAGGCCTGCAACTCCCCCTGGTCCGGTGTCTAATGCAATGTTTGCTGTGTTCAGGCCCTGGAGTTAGTTCAAACTAAGTTTAGTCTTGTCTGTTCCATCGTCGGGGCGGCGATGCAAGAAGGAGGGGTAGAATGTAGCAGAAGGGAGCATCGGTGTCCCTTTAATTACCCGGCCAATCGCAGTGGGCAGGCATCGCATAAATGCGCCAGGGATCCCCTCTGCTCCCTCCTGACGTCAAACGCGTGTCCCGCTTCCGGTTTGCTGGACATCCGCCGCTGTGCAGACTATCTCTGGGCTCCCCTCGTCCTGCACAGGTGATTCACCTGCGGAGCTGTCGGTGAGTCTCGATTGGGTCCTGATTTAAATATACTCGTGTTCTGTTAGTGACAGTGCTTTGCTTGTATAGCTGCCGGTAGCTACGCTACATGCCCTCCTCCCCCCTTCTGGAGCCGACGCACATTGCCTGATCGGTAAGGTGATTTTATTCTGTTAGTTTATATACTTTGTGTTAATTATCCTTTTATTCATTTTTTGCTATCCCGTATTACAGGGGACTTTTGGTTGGGTTCAAGCGGAACGCCGGCAGAGCTGCGGCTACAGCTAACCCTGCGTAAATTAAGGACGCTGCTGTTTTGTGTACCGGTGTTTTGTCTATGGCCTTGGTTCAACTAACTGCGTTGGCCTACGGGATTGGTGTACTTTGACCGGCGCTGTGTCGCCTACAGAGTCTGACGCTGCTGTTATCAGCACTGCGCCCCTGTCTTGTGCTGTTGTTAGCAGCACCCTTGTTTTAATGAACCACCTCTTTTTAGCCTGAGCCATTCACTTCTTGTATTCTGACCAACGGATGTGAAGGCCCACTTTAGCTTTTAGTGTGTATAGATTGGGTTACTGATCACCCCCCGTGGCTGATCAGCCAACCCGAACTATTGTTGTTTTCCTTTTTGCTTATTTTTGTTTCGTTTCCTTTCTTAAGAACCAGAGCCTTTTTATAATTGTGTTCTTTGTCCGAGTAGGAGCTGCTAAGCCAAGGTGGTGGGGTTGGTGCTTCCAGGTGGTGGTGTCTCCCTTTGTGTGCTGTGTCGTTTGGTGTGCCCCGGGTTGAGACCCTCACGTGTGGTTGTGTGTGTGAGTGTTGTGTACACGGGTGATCGGGGTGCCTCCTCTTTTGGGATCCTCACCTGCGCTGGTCCACCTCGCCACTGGTAAGCCGCAGTCCTCCTCTTTTTAAATGTATAACGGCTCTCTTAGATTTCGTGTATAAACTGTAAACAGTGCATTGTGTAGCAGAATAAAGATAATTTTGTATTGGAACCACGTCTCCTGCTCATTTGTATAATGAACCTGAGTGTCTTTGGTACCCTGATACAGATCAGGGGAAAGTGAATCTCTAGGTGCAACTCCTAGGGTGGCGTTGTTGTGCGCTGATAAAACAGTTAGTCCACGTTTCGCCACACTATGTAAATATAATATGATGAGATAGGAAGGTGGTTAGCAGTACCCTTTAGTGCTGCTAAGGGCTGGTCTGCTTTGATGTAGCTATTAGCTACAGCGCACTGCTGCCAAAATATAAAGCAAAAACATGACTGGGTGGCAGACGCAGCAGTAACCTACTGCTAGAAGGCACCATTCGTGCTTTTATTCTCAATACATCACTGGTTACTCACATGACCTTTAAAATACAACAGACGGTCAACTATGAAGTGGGTGTCGGGTATTTCCCAAGGTTTAAGTTATTCGTCAGAGTGGCGCAGAACAAAAATACTAGCTCACCCAGCCGTCTGAGATCAATTCCTCTTTGTTGGTGGTCCAGTTCTTCACATCAGATCATCTCGTCCTGGCTTGCAGTCTCCTTTTTGGGGTTCCTTTATTATTCCCAGTTTGACTTAGTGACTTGTCGACTGCCAGTGCGGGAAGGGCCAACATTGGCTCACCATCATAGTTAAGCTTTTAATGGTTGTTAATAGCAGTTCTTTCCAAGAACATCTGAAACATTGGTCAATCAGGACTTGGACAAACGTCATCAATGTGAGCATGGGCAGAGTTCATATGCTGTATGTGCAAGGAGTCTTGGATCAAGGACTGTCAACATATTCCCTTATTAACCCTCCTTCATGGTTGCACCCAGACCCAGTCAACAGAGGGCTCAATGGGAGCTTGTTGGCCATGACCATTGAGAAACAGACCAATCACGAGATGAGCACCTTTCTGCTCTCGTCTTCAGGCGTATAACACATTTCACAAATATATATGCAAAGAATACTTACTGTCTGAATTAGGTTTTACTCGATACGATTTAATTCTAAAGATTGAGTTCTTGATGGTCGACTTTGTTTTATCATTTTGATGCTTTAGGTGACTACAATTAACTTTGAATTGCTTATAAAACAGTTTCAATTATGTGACTGCTACGGTGTTCTCCATGTTTTTTGAAATAATGGTCATGCTGCCTGCTAATGGGTGACATACATTTATAAGACAGCAGCCAAAGAAAACCACACAATGTTCTTGATCCTCGCAAACAACAGAATAGATTTAAGGACTGAAAGGAAATGTTAGTGTTTCTGATACAAGCAGAGGTGAAAGTAGGCTGGTATGGTCTGACACTCCTTATGTCACGGGGCATGCTGAGGACTCAGGCGCAGACAGTCAGAGTAGTGAACAAAAAGGGTTGTAATAACTCAAGAAACAAAACAGGTAATCCAAGGACGAGACAAGGGGGGAACTCTGGCAGGACAAGGAAGGGCAAAACAGGAGACAGGGGACAGCAGCTTGCCTGCCAAAACCCATATAACTCATCAATCACGATGCATTTCCACAAGAAAACACATTCTGCTGTGTTTAAGTCGACGTGTTAGGGACCTCCACTGAGGAGATCATGTTTTCAGCTCAGTCTGTCTGTTTGTACACAAATTATTTTTCCACTTCATAAACATTGCGAGATAAGGCCTTTTTGTGCTGCACTGATGTGGTGTCGGAATAACCGGAACAATTTGTTCCTGATTGGAAAAATGGGGGGAGGGCAAATCAAACATATATTGAATATGTAATCTGAGAGTAAATGATGACAACAGAGAGGTGACCTTAATCTGATTCATTAGCATTTTATTGTCATTAGTAATGTTTATCAGCATTCATTGAAGTCCAGAGAAGACATAGATGTGTAGGTAATTTAGAGTTTCCAATTGAGCTGCATGTCTTTGGAATATAGGAGGAAACTGGAGCACCCGGAAAAAACTCAACGTCAACACGAGTAGAACATGCAAACGCCACACAAGAGAGAGCCGAGGCCTCAAACCGAATTCTCCACTTTCATCCTGTGGGGCCACACTGAGCCACCGTGCTGCCCTCACTCTTAAAAAGGATGTGTTTGTTTAACCATATCAGCCAAGTGGCCATCTTAACACATTTTTAGAGCTGAAACAGCGACAGCTCTACCCTAGAACAGGCATTTTAACGTCCATCCCAAAGTGAGGACCAGTCAAAATCTCCTCACTTTCCAAAGGTTTAAAAATTGAAATTGGTCATAACAAAGATAGCTATTCAAGTGCACATGCTCACACACAGACAGGCATAATTAGGACAGGAATGTCTGGGAAAGGTTGTGAAGGGGAACCACCCTGAGCTCCCCACACAGACAGGAAGCTCGACGTATAGTTCAGATATGTAATCCTGCTCTGCTCCTTGTCTCTGTGAAGTAAAACTGACGCAGATCCTGGTGTAAAATCAGAGAAAATATATACCTAAAATCTGTGCCTTCTGCTGCGGTCCACATTCATTCAACCATTGTATTCACTCCAGCTGGAAAACTGAAGCTGAAGCACCTCACCTTAAATATCTTCGTAAATATTCAGTCGGGGAAACTGTGATCTCCTTCACAAGATTGAATGCAAATATTTACCAATCCCTCCTTATTTGTCTTGCAATTGTGTCCAATCTCAGCACAAATAAACTCAGGAGAATGATCCAACCCACAACCTTAAGGGAAGACATCCCAGGCAAAAAAAACATTTCATATACTATACTATATTTAATCACTCACAGCCTGATTTGTGGAACATTTCATTTAATGTATCTTTTTATGGCTGCTGACAGTATTTTCTGAATTATGGCGTGATATAAAAGACCTCTGTAAAACCTTGAACTCTATATGTCAACAAAATAAAATAAACATTTTGAACCTGGCTTTCTCCAACATTCAGATTTCTGTTCTGGAAATGATGCAAAGTAGCACATATTAAAACAAGAGAGTGCCTCATCTGCATATTTAAACGTAAACTGTCAGAGAACTTGCTGTTGAGGTTTAATGGCGATATGTATTAGTTACATTCTGTATCTTCTTTGCCTGGTGTGTCTGCCCTTACATGTACAAGGGACATCTAGCCAATGATCTGTTCAGTCCTTCCATTTTCTGCTGGACTTCAGATAACCCTCTCTACTCTGAGGAATTCATGCCTGACACAGTTGTGACACACCAGAAGTATTATTGTACAACTCTCACTCACATCCAGCGCAAACAGGCAGGATTTCAACCTCTGAAAAAGTGAATCTCTTCATGCAGCAAGCACACAGCTGTACTGGTCTACAGAGTGCACAGTTGGCAGGATCGGCAGGAAACTCAGTGGCAGAAAAAAAAGAGCGTCTGTAATTGTACGACCTGCTGTAATGTCAGAGTGAATCTAGAAGAGAAGAAAAACTACAGTCTGGAACAGAGACTCAACAGAAGCACAAACAGAAACAAAACAAAAACTCGTATAACTCATGTAATTCTGCTCGCTGATCAGGATCTGCAGGTTTACACTCTACAAAAGAAACTCGGGGATGAAACCATACGCCTGTTTACATCCTGTAATTCGCCTCTGCTTAAAAACCCGTAAAACACCAGTCATGTTTCCACCACATGACAATCAGCGCGCACCAGAGCGGACAAGCTGAAGGACGTCCTTCACCAAACCAGCATCTCCACAACCTCTGCCATTACGGCAAAGCTTGTTACTGCCACAAACGTTTATTTTCTTTGGTCTGAAGCAATGTCGACTCTATTACTGGAGTCGTGTTTAGTCTGTTTAGGTCCACAGTGCTCATCTACAACTGATCCAGGGCTTGTAAACAGATCAAGTAGATTCTTTGTTGGACTGTCATCCTGACATTTATATCTGTTTTAGCTGTTTATTTATTCAGCTTAGCAATAGGAGAGTTAAAAGAACTGCCTGTAACGTGTTGGATTTCAGCATCGGTCTAAACTTTGTTCCCCTCGGCGTTCCAGGGAGGATCCATTTAGCTTTCTGGCTGTTAGACGTCAATCTCAATCCTCTTCCAAACCATGATGTTGGTGTTTGAGTTTGTTCCTTGTAGTTTAATCAGATTATGTTCATTTCTCTTGGACTGAGACTCAAACTTAGAGAGTTTCAGAATTCAAATGTCATCAATCTCAGCTGAGAAGAAGGTCAAGAAGGTTAAGGCCTTTACACTCCAGGGGCGTGAAGGACAAGCAAAAATGCAGAATACAACTTTTAATCGGGTTAGGGGGATTTACTACACATTTGAGCTGCTAAGAGAGTTTGATGAATCTGAGTTTGAACACTCGTATGAGCAAATCTCTCAGAATAAAGTGATTCTGTGATGATTTAAAATCATCCCTCCAGTACCTCCAGCTATTGAGAACGTCTAAGAAAAACTGCTCTATCATACGAATGAAAGTTATTTGACGTTGAAAATGATTATCCGGCCCCCACCCAGAACATTTTCAGATGCGCTGTTTTCAAATGACTTGTCGCACATGATCCTAAAAACACACACACACACACACACACACACACACACACACACACACACACACACACACACACACACACACACACACACACACACACACACAATAAAAGCCATGCCATTCCATGGAAACTTGCTGCTGGTTCCAATGAAGTAAGACACTGAACGGCCACCGAGTCATGGTGGAAACTGGGGGTGGAAGCTAAGAATACGACAGACCTGTGTGCGTGTATGCGTGACTTGTGTATGTGTGTGTTTGTTCGTGATTTGTGAACCTATGGTCAGCAAGAAAAGAATCACATCAGGAAGTGATAAAAGCTCTGAAAGAACAATTTAATTTTTCTGTTTTTCAAAAACATGTTTTACTACAAGGTGTTTGTCCCTCTTTCCCTCTTGTTGGTCGAATTGGTTTATTTTATATTTCATCCGGAACATGAAAAAAACCATGTCTGCTTGAAAATCAGCAACAACATCCCAGAGCAGTTGTTTCTTTGGTCCTGCTCAGTTGTGAAGCCTGTCTGGCAGAGGTTACTGTTCTTTATTGAAGAGCTTTTCACCAGATCCACTGTTATTCTTACTGAGCTCTGTGTTTGTGTTGCAGAGGTCAAATGTTTGCCGTGCTATCGAGAGACCACTTCAACTACGTAAAGCCTGGAGCTTGTTTTTAAATGTATTTATTTCCCGTCTCAACAACTGCGGCTTATCCAGACTTTGTTTGTGGAATATGCAAAACATTTGGGCAGAAAAGATCCAAACTGTAGCCGGTTTCACCATTGTTATAGCTCAGAGCTTGTTTTTTCATTTTGTTTTGTGAAAACTAAAAGAGCTGGCACATTCTGTGAGTATGTGTATCGTGAATGACTGTTGTTGAATCTCTGCTTCTTTTCTTTCCCTTTCAGTTTCTGTTTTCCTGTTTCTACTTGTGTCCTTTCCCCATCTATTACTTACTCTGCGTATCTGGCTACATTATCTGGATGATGACATTTGATCAGGCGGGCTTTGGAATTACACCTGGTAACATCAAACACTTTTCTTTTTTCAATTCTGGCCACATTGACAAATTCGGTGGGTGAGGTGAAACGCTCTTGAGGGACTGCTGTGGAATGCATTGGTACATTGTATTGGTGCTTTGATAGTCTCACAAAGTGATGTTGCTGTATGGGCTCTACTTGTGTTTCATATAAAGCGCTCCCCACTAGTGTTTTGTCGGTGGGATTGGTTGCCTCGTTAAAACTTTCCTGCTCTTCTCGGCCGGCTTTCATCTATTTGATCATTGCCCTTGCTCACTATGTGCCCTCCTCTCGCTGCCGGGGATACCGTCCCAGGCTGGTCTCATCCAGCATTCGTAGCTAAACCTACAAAAAATGATGCACCATCATTTATAGATATCCCACAAAATGTCTTTGTTTACGTTATCCTCGTAATCATAAACGAGGATGTATGAAGACCGCAAAGGCCCACACAGGGCAGACTGGAGGGGAGGTGGGTGGGTCCAACCACAGCCATCTATCAGCATTTATGTGAAAAAAGTCAACGTTGATAGTTTTGTCACGTAACACTTCCGCAGTTATTTTAACCCAAACAACAATCTTTTAGTAAGATGTCATACGAACCATTGCATGAGGATACCTTGAATGGCGCAGGGCTGTGAGGAGATTTAGGCGTAGTAGCCACAATCTTTCTCCTCTGGTCCAAAATGGTCCACTGGTCCAAAATGTTGGGCATTTTTATCTTAACTTAAAATATGAGATCATGTACAATCATTTATTTTGACACATCAGAATTGATGGGATGCAGCAAGAGGAAGTAAAGTATTTTTCCTCATCTTTCTAGTGTTGTCCTCATAGATGCAAAAACACACACATATACAGTCTAGGAAAGTTCTTATTATAGCGGCTTTCTACTCTTCTCGTTAATTTCTTGTTCCACTGTCTGCCAGCCAGTGTTCTACCACATTTATAGCCTGGAGAGTGTGTGTGTGTTTGTTCCTCTGTGTGTGCTTGCATGCATTATATTCATCCATGTCTTTGTGTGTGTGTGTCTGTGTTAAACTCATCTTTCTCCAGTAAAGAATGATGCTATTTGATATCAGGTGGCATTGAGAATCCTGAATGTGAGTTTCAGTCCAAGAGGGAATAAAAAGAAACACATGTGATATATATTTACATGTCAGTATGGTGCTGAGCAGGTAGTGTATAGTGGGTTGTTAGAGCTTTATCTCTGAAAACAGCTGCCTGCTGCGACTGAAAATGACACCATGAGAGTGGTGAGAGTGAACCAAAACAGTAAAGCTGCAGCCGGACAGCTAAACAATGAGCTGAATCTCACTACAGAGCCCCCTAAAGCTGGGGGGAGCTCATCACTAGTGACCCCCTTCACATGGCCACGCTTTTTCACTTTGTCATTTGATAGATTGTTATTATAAAAATATCTATTATAGCCGCTTTAAGGCCTTACTCTTTGCCATATCTATGATATCTAGCCCCATGTGAGCCATTTTCTTTGGTGCATAATCACCTGAAACTACGAATCTTTGTGCTTTTGTTGGCTTAGAATGAGCCCTTTGTATCTACATATGGGAGCTGGTCCTCTTTACAGAGTCTGCCATGTTGCTATGGTAGCCCAGAATAGACAAACCAAACACTGGCTATAGAGAGCGTTTATTGGTGGTCAGTTAAAATACACACACATACATATGAGGAACAGAAGACACAGAGAGTGAGAAAACACAAACTGACAGAGAAAAACACACAAATGAGATACATTACACACACACACACACACACACACACCAACAGAGGTACAAAGACACATGTTGGTGGACTTGATTTGTTTTTAGTTTGTACATTTGTTCCTTTTTTTGGGACGATTTTATTGAACTATGAAACGACACTTCTGCGTTTTTTCCAAATAAATGGTTCACTCAACTCAGATTTGTTTTTGTTGCCAACGTTGTAAAATGTAAGAGTCTTTACAAGAGACTCCGTGTCCCAGACCAGTCCATCCTACGCTCATCACGTTTGATGTTTTTACTGTTACATTTATTTTTCCATTGTTGCTAGAGCGGTTTGTCTTAGCTTTCGTGAGACTCAATCAGTTGCCCACCAGGATGGTGGTACGACTCAAGGACATTTTAATTGTCTCTTCATGTCTAATTTCTTGGTGATTAGATTTCATGGGAGTTTTTGGCTGAACGAAAAAAATCCTATCTACAGATAATCGGGTTCAAAACTAGACCAAACTTTTGATGTTTTGATGGCATGCAACAGACTATAGGTAGGGCTTGTTTTGGAGACGCCTTTCACTACTGAAGCAGTCGTTGATCACTTGCAGGCCCTGCTGGTCGGTTAAGAGGAGCGAGGAGTCAGCAGTCAATGACGGTATCAAACAGTCAATGAAATATGTTTTCAAAGATTGTGAATTACCACAGCCACTAGAGATCCTTGAGGATACGGTCATAGATTAGCACAAAAAAATATTTGGCTGATGGGAAAAGCAGTGTGCGAGATTCTCCGTGGACATACAGACACACGACCAAACGCATGATCTCGCTTACGCCCGGCAGAGCTCATAAAAAGTCAGTCAGTATTCCTGATACAAAGTCACAGGCTACTGTAGTTTAATGGGGAGGACAAATACTCATCAACTCTTCAACAGAGACGTTTCTGAGACGATCTAACATCTTCAGCTATCAGACAGCGACGGTTATCCGGGTTCGAACAAGACCGAGCAGGACGCTGTGGCTGTGTCTCATGCGCGACATACCTCAGTACCTCGGTAGAAGAAGAACGCTTTGATTTGAGCGTTTGAGTAATTGTACGTTTGCGACCCTGAGGCCTCAGAACCCATCAAGCTGTCAGAGTTCAACACGTCTGTACGATCAGAGCGACGACACACTGTGCTACTGTAATCAGACTGTCAGTGTGAGCGTGTTAACCCAGTGACTAACTGTGTCGACGGATAGACTCAATGGGTCTTCTGTGTGTGGTAAAATATCAGTGTGTCATTAAATGCATTCAATGATTATTTATGTGACTCCTGTATCTGTGCGTGTTTTAATGTGTTTGTGTGTATATTCTGAACCCTGCATTAGTCCTATCCTACGATATGTTTTTCAGCAAAAGGGAGATTTTAGCATTTCGTTACAATACACTATTCCAGATTTCCGTAAGGACTTCATTAAAGCTGCTTTAATTGATCATTTTGGGCTAAAACAGAGGTTGAATAACCTGTTTTGTTGAGCCAGATCAAGACATATGTGTTTCCAATGTGGGACATGTGAGCTGATCAGAACTGAGACTGTTAACTGGTGTTTGCGACAGTATAATCGGCGATAGCAAAGAAGGAAAAAATGAGCGTGAGTGTGTGAATGGCCCGATTTTGCGTCGCAGCTTGCGGGATCCCATCGCAAGATGGTCTCCAGTTATTTTTCTGTTGTTCATCCATTGGTCTTACTAGATCATGAATCTCAAAATATGTAGGAATATGTCTACAGTAGTTTAGTGCACTTAGATGTAAACAACTCTGCATCTACTTGTGAGTGTATGTGTGTGTGTGTGTGTGTATGTAGTGTATATCATCAGACAGACTCAGACACTTTACGAGCCAATCAAGTCTGATGATGCACGAACGCTGCAACCATAAAACCCAAATTACAAGAGAATTCTTAGAATGCATGTCAGCCACCTAACCCCCTTTCCATTTTCTTTCTCATCAACAAAACCTCATCTTTAAGGTATGTAAACAATATGTGTAAACTTTGCAGAGAGCACTTTGTTTGGCCTCCCCTGACCTCTGCTTTATCACACAAAAGCGATCAAATCGTCTTGTACAGTGTCTGGTTGATAGACCACTCTGAACCATACTTTTCATTTATGTGTGAAACACATTAGAATAAAGACCTCTCCTTTTTCAAACATGGCGCATCACAACCCTGTCGCCAGAATAAAATTGAACGTTTCTGCAGACCAGGGATACGTTGAATCACAACGTTTCTGAACCAAAAGCAAGTTTCATATCAACATTTCTACATACGTGTTCATCAGCGTGATGTTTTTACCGCTCGTGGCATTTTTGCTGTTTCGTATTCAGACATACAGACAAACACACACACACATACAAGAAAACCCAAAAGGTCACATATTCATATACTTGGAAACATAACATACACTGGTACACACACACACACACACACACACACACACACACACACACACACACACACACACCAGTCTGGTGTTGCAGACATATTCTCAATTATCCCGACAGACCTCAGTCAGATGATTTTCGTCTGTCTGTGAGGAAGCTGAATCATTGTCACACCACTCGACACCATATGCCGCTTTTTATTTTCCCAGAGCCTGTCACTACATGTCCTTAAAATAACTTCACACACAAGGAGAGAGAGGCACAAAAAAAATACATTCACATACTTCTGTCTGGACTGTAAATGTCTGCATGTCGTTATCCATGTATTTGTCTTTGCATTCTACGTGTGTGTGTGTGTGTGTGTGTGTGTGTAGGTGTGTTTGCCCCCACACCACCACAGCACCAACCACAGGAAGAGTGGGAGAGGGAGAGGAGAGGTGGACCAGGGAGCGGTTAACCTCATGACATCACAAGCTCCGAGCTGATTGGCTGCTGCCTGAGGCTGGAGGGTTTATAAGCCAACCAGGGGCCTCGCTTTCAGCACAGCATCACTCAGCAGCGAACAACATCCAGGGAAACCCAGGAGATAAAGTAAAGACAAACCACGTCTATCTGTTTCTGCTCCACAACCTGCAGCCGCTGAACTCCTGAAGCTTCCTCCCACTGCGAACAAGGTCAGAATGAATATATATTTATATGACATTATATTTATTGTGTCCAGGGTTGGGTTGGAGTTTTTCTGCAGCACTGTTGCTGTGATGAGACGTGGGCAGCCTCATTTTTGTATGAGCTGCTGGAAATGTACTTTATTTTGTTTAAATAATGAATTTCATCATTTAGAAAACTTGCAGTGTGAATTGTCTTTCATGCATTTTAAATACAACATATGGCCAAAAGTGTGCGGACACTTATGTCTGCATAGTTTTTGTCTGGGGCTGTTTTTCATAGTGTGGACTGGACATCTCAGTTCCAATGAAGGGAAACGCTTTTAGACAGTAGTGTAACTGTGTGGCAACAGTTTGGAGAATGCCCTTTCCCCCCTTGCACAAAGTCAGCTCGATAAAGAAATAGTTTCCCCACATAGATGTAGAAGAACATGACTGGCCTGCACAGAGCCCTGACCTCAACTCAGTCCAACACCTTTGGGATGAACTGGAACGCCACCTGTGAGCCAGACCTCGTCACCCAACATCAGTGTTGGACCCCTCTTATGCTAAAATCCCTGCAGCCAGGTTCCAAAATTTAGCAGAAAGCCTTCCCAGAAGAGCGGAGGTTGTTTTAGCAGCAGATTAATACTTTTTTACCACAAAGTGTATTTTCTTTATGCATTTCTTCTTCCTTTCTTTATAAAACATTGTCCAAACAAGTCCAAAAGGTACCGAGTCCAACTGTAGCTGAAGGTTTCTAACTAACTTAATTCAACTTAATTCTAACAACTTAATTGAACCACACCTGCACAAGATTAGCAGAAATTAAAAGTCAATGTTGAGCAAACTCACATTGATCTTGTGGAACCACAGAAAGGGTTTGGTTGTCCGCCTTGAAAGCTCTGCACTTTATTGCAGTTAATTACGAGTTTACAGCTGTGGAGGTCCGCCTGCGATCGGTCAGAGGTTGAAGCCGGAGGCGGCTGTGTTTGAGTGGCTGATTAGCATCAAGGCGACACCAAAGCAGGAAGGGGAAGCTGTGGGCAGCCGAATACTGATTTCTGGATTTTGTGTCACATGACCAGGTCCAGCCCCGACTAACCACACTGAGTAAACACACTGACAACATACACACATGCTGATTAACTACTGAAGAAAGAAGTGGGAGACATCATCTTGTTAGACCCCTCAGTCTACTTTCAAAATAAGATGTGTGATGGTTTGGGGCATCCTGGTGGGCAAGTGATTGAGTCTTTGAGGTGCATTGACTCCAGGAAGTCAATGCACCTAAAAGAAATAGTCTGGCCTATAAAAAATCCAACTTGTCGACAATTTATAGAATGAACACAAGAAGAAATATTGTATTCAGACAGCCCTGTCCAATGGGGAACCAGACACCAGTCACAAAAAGTAATTCTACCTCACAGTAACACGGATGTATACATACAACTCTACTCCAACAAATCTCAACTAACCCTTTCAGTTGTTTCCAACCTTAGCAAAGCCAGCGTTGACTCAGCTGACGTTAGGGTTCACATTATTAATAACCTTATTAGTTAGCTTACTTTGGTAGCTACTTCATTGCTTTTTGCTAATGAGTGGGCGTTTACATTTGAAAAACCTGGAAAAGAACGCAGATGGACTCGCCCTTTAATTAGTTAGCTTTGCAGGGTTGGGTGGTGAATTTAGTTACTTTTGAACAGAGCCAGGCGAACAGTCTGCTTCCAGTCTTTATGCTAAGCTAAGCCCTGCTAGTTTTAGCGTCATAAATGCAGCGTGCAGAAGTGAGACTGGTATTGATCTTCTCATATAACTCTTTGAAAGTAAGCGAATAGGCAGATTTCCTAAAATTATGAACTTTAACCACCACAGCTACGTGTCCAATCCCAACCCTTACCCATGACCTAAAAAACAATTCAGACCTGTACCCTAAAACCAAGACTTAACATTCAAGCAGCCCTTGAAAGAAGTGGGGCTCAGATAAAATGCACATACTCTCGAGGTCTGAAACTCAAATTGGGCGTCTCCAAAGCAGACGTACAGAAATACACACACGCATATGGCCATGTGTCATGTTTCTGCTGCTCTGTGGCTTTCCAGTTATAACCTGGTGAATTACACAGTATAGGAAGAGCCTACCATTAAAGATGGACGCAGACACTCAGACTGCTCCTCCCTTAGCAGATATAAAAAAGAAGCGCGTGTTACAGTTAGGGAGGGGAAAACAGAAAAATATAATTGTTTTTGTAAGCTGCTGTTAATAAGGTGTCATACCTGCAGTAAAACATGGGATGCACAACATTTTGCTGATGGGTAGAAAAGTACTCTAAGGTTACTGTTGCTGTGACTGCCAACAAATCCCAAGACTAAAACCAACTATGAACTGATCCCACGAACAAGTGTTGTCTCCTGTACCTAAAGCCTGATATATCGATAAAGCCTGAGCTCCATTGCCGTCCAAAAACTGCTAAAAATGGGAAGCATGTCAATCCCACATACACCATCTTGGCGCTGTAACTACTTACAAGCGCACCAAATGTCTGCTACTCCTCTGCTGAAAATAGTCCCAAAAACATGTACTATTCCCTCTTGTTTTTCTTAAAGTCTGTCCAGCTTTTTGACTTATTCCTGGATATTTTAACATGCAGACACTTTTATAGAAAAGCACATGTCGACTTTAAGATAAATATAGTGTTTGTCCGAAGGCCTAAAAAGAAGAAGCAATGAGTTTGTAGTATGTGGTATTTTTGCAGTGAATGTCTGTTGATCTGTTTGCAGGACAACAGCTGATTTAAATCTATTATAATAAACGTAAAGCTGAGTACTTCCTCAGAGAGTTATTGATGGAAATGTAAGCTAGACTCAGATAGTTGTAACTCTAAATGTTGCTGTCTTCAATTTTTTAAGCCAAACACCCACATTCATCTCTTTTGACATCATACCTGTTATTTTCTCACATCTTCTTGACCAGAATCTGCCAGAAACATCCTGTCTCATAGTAGAATAAACCACCAAAATGATGTAATTTTCTCGCTCTGATGACAGAGAAAATGTTTTACTGTGTCGAAACAGAGTTGTCAGGGACACACAACCACTCGTTTGGGTCTGTAATTAAGGACTTAATGACTTCCTGTGAACTACCAAGGCCTCAGGAAGTGCCACTGCTAGTTAACGGTCATGTGACCACGCAGCCTTCATTTTTAGGAAGGGATCTGGGCGAGAGGATTCACTGAGGAAACTAGCAGCTCCTTCTTTCTGTTTGTCATTGTGTTTCCTGTGAAGTTATGGCCTCCGGACGGGTTTGTCGGTGTCGTACGAGCTCTGTGCATCATGGTTATGTTTAATTGTTTTATTGTGTGACTTCAAGCTCTCTGGTTGTCTCCCCATCCAGATACCAAATTGTGACATGATGAAAGTGGCCGTTGTTTTCGTTCTGCTCTTCGCCACGGTCCTCTGCCGGCCGGTGAGTTGTTTTCACTGTCAAGTCAAAACTTCAAGATTACTTTTCCCCAATGAGGAAGAGCTTTATCACATTACATGTTGACATTAGTTTACGATCAATTTTGACATTGATTTTTGGTTTATTGACATACAAACATATCTTTTGCTTTTTAGGCAAGAAAGGTTTCTGACAGCAGTTCAGAGAGCTCTGAAGAAGTGGTGAGTACCTAGAGAGAGAAAGAAAGAGAGAGAGAGAGAGAGAGACTTCCACTTTGAATGATGTTGGTCTCGTCCACAGGCTAGACGACCAGCAGCTCAACCCCTCAGGAGAAAGGCGGCAGAGGTTCCTGAGTACCGTGCAGCACCTGTACAGGTAAAATATTCTATTTTTCACTCCGCCATGTTTAGTTCAACTTGTTCTCCTCTTGTCGTATTATGTTTCATTGATGACATCAGGGTTATCTCTGATTGGATGACATTTTCATAAGAAAAGACAGGTTACAAATAGCAGGTGTTGGGCTCTAAAAATGTGGGCATTTGAGTTGCATTATGGGAAACTTTTGCATCAATACCTCATCCTGAGGCCCTGTGTTGTTAACACAAAGAGAGCAGGAGGAACAGCCTATTACGAAGACATGTTAGATGAATGAAAAAGTGATAAAAACAGTAAAAGATAGAAAAATAATCAATCAAATGTATTGTGTCTCTCTCATGTTGTAGAATGTTGAAGAAGCAGCAGCAGCTGCCGGCTCAGACGAGAGCGCAGAGGGTTCAGATGAAGACGAGGTGAGACCGTATTTCCCATCGGATCACTCCTAATTTATCGGGACAAACCTTGTTAAATCATCAGATCCTTCTCATGTCTTTAGCAGAGTACAGCTCTGGTGAAGTTTATGACTGTGTCTTTTAATGATTCTTGCAGCAGGCGGCAGCAGAGGCTCTAGTAGACTTAAAATCCGCCAGCACGGACACAACTTCATCCCCAGATACAACCTCTGTCGACAGCCAGAACAGTGAAGACAGCGATGATGATGATGCCGACGATGATGATGCAGAGGAGAGTGTGAGTAAAAAAGCACACCGATAACGCATCTGGCTACATAACAATAAGGCACAATACACAATTGTCTATAAATGTAATGAAAAATAGACATTGTTTATCTCAAAACTGTTCGACTCAAATATTGTAGGCTTGCTATAAGTGCCTCTTTAAATAATGACGACTACCTAATTCGGTATAGTAATATTAAGCTCATGCTTTTCATGGTGATTGGTCATTTTTCAAGTCAACTTTGGACAGGAACAGTAGCAAATGCTACTTAAGCTAACAGTAACAAGCTAGTAGTTTGCCTGACCTTTGTCCCAAACTAAATCTCGTAGAATATTTGTGAAAAGGCAATGTCAGCAAATAGAATTGACAGAGACTCCACGAGTTAAAGAGGCGGTGACTTCCATAGGAAATTTCAGGGAGGTATTTTCTGAGGCGGCAAATCACATTTCCCAGCCGCCAACTCTCCGACACCTCACCTCTGTGTCTCCAGGAAACCGAGGATGAAGATGGTGAAAGCTCAGAGTCGGACGAGTCCTCCTCCCCCGCTCCCACCACCGTCAGCCCTGTGACCGTCACAGAGGAACCCGTTGCCGAAGCCACTGCCGAGCCCATCGTGCCTACCATCGTCACTGACATGGAAACCGCCCGCGGCGACAGCTTTGGAGGCTACCCAAGCGACTACAAGTCCATTGTCTACGTGGAGGACAAATCCTACCACAAGGTCCCTGGTCCCTACAAGTCCTACGAGTTTGTCGGCACAGGAAAGAAGATGGCGTACGACATGACAGAGGGCAACGAGGTGGACAAGTCACTGAAGGTGTACAAGGTACAGGTTAGTTTGAGTTTCCGTAGAGTCCAATCCATCTAATTTGACAATAAGCTGCAGTAGAATGTCCTTACCACGAAATGTCCAATACTCACAGAAGTGCTGCCTTTTACCTTGCACTACCTTTCTCTCACTTCATTCTACAAAACTCCTGAATATACCAAGATGTAAAAACAAATGCACTGCACAAACTTCCACCATTGGTGCAGTTTTGTATGCACTGTGTGTAGACAAATCAAACAAACTAAACGTCCCGTTCCTCCTCCGCCTCACCTCCAGGCTTTTCAGGTCCACACCGACCTCCTGGAGGAGGACACCAGCACCCCTGAGATGGAGAGCCAGGGCCTCGATGCCGCCTCCAGCATCTCTCAGGACCAGGACCTCAGCCCCCGCCAGGCCTCCCTCCCAGAGGAGGAGGAGAGTGCCACCACCAGCGAGAGCTCCAGCGCTCCGGAGGAAGAGGATGAGGAGGAAGAGGAGCAGAGTGACAGCACCGCCAGCGCAAGCACCAGCCAGGAGTCAGAGGACGAGGACAGCCAGAGCAGCGAGGAGGCCACGGCCACGCCCGGAGCCGCCGACAGCGAATCAGATGAGAGCGCTGAGAATGACGAGGTGGCAGCACCTGACGCCACCACTGACATGCCAGAGGTCCTCACTGCCAAATAGATAATATTTCCTGGAAACGGGAGTGGGCGGCGGTGTCAGAAAGAGTCACATAAAGAGCACATGCTGCATCCAGGTGCAAATCGCTCCCCCTAGAGCCACTTCCCACCGTGGGACCAAACAGGGACCACCACGCCTAATTAATATTGATTTCAATGTGTTCACACCATATTTCTGTGATTATTTGTGCTTCTTTTTGGGAAACAGAAATGCTTTTCCTTCTAGATTGTATTTAAATAAACTAATAACTCCTGCATCCTGTGGTCTGGTTGCCCTGGTAAATCCCATGTTTGACCCCCGCAAGGGAAAAGTGGGTGGATGTAGAAACTGACGTCTGCAACCAGGAGGTTGACTGACCTCATGACCTTTGTCCCTGCCCCTCTCCTCTCTGTTACTGTAGGGTTAAAGGTCAAAATTGGAAAAGAACAAAGACAAAAAGTTGAGTCCTGATATCTACACTAGCACATCACTGCATTTACCCATTACCTAATAACTGCAAACATGCAAACCTACCTTGTTTTTGTGCTTTGAAGACAAGAGCGAAAAGTGCACCATCTATTAAAATACTTGTAATCATTTCAAGCATGATAGAATTTAAACTTGACATTCAGCCATGCATTTGCTGACTGTGGCTTTGCTTCGTTGCTCGCTATTGTATCAAATCTGCTGGTGTAGATAAAAGGAAGTAAACAGAGAGAAACACGCCATCTATCAGTCAAGTATAGATGCCGCACACACACACATCCTGTTCATTTGCACAGTTACCTACACTACATGTTGTTTGTCCCATGTTGTTTACTGTAATGTATCATATTGTACCATTTCTAAAATATGAATAAAGTTCTTTTTCATAAAAAGAGATGCTGGCTGTCTTAGATTTGTCTTAGATGTCAAGATGGAAAGTCTGGTGAGGGAGGATAAATAATAACAAGCAATGTATAATCATAAAAAATACAACATGAGAAAAGTTCAAAACAAATTGAAATGGACTAAAGACAATCTATTTCATGATGGAAGGGAGATCACCACCACTCTCATGTCTCTGTGTTACATATGGAGCAGAAGGCACTTTGTTACCATAAAGACTGGAATCAGGGTGAGACAGCTGGCCTGGCTCTGTCCAAAGTAAAAAAAAAAAAAAAAAATTAAAAAGCAATTATCGTCAGGCTGTTCTCATTCACTTTCCGTACTCATACCTTAATGCACTGAAACCAAAGGTCAACTTATGCTGCCTTCATCTTGTGATCGACAACAGCATGTAACTCATTTTGGAGACAGCCATGCCTGTTGTTTCCCTCTGCTTATAGTCTGTATGCTAAGCTAGGCTAATCACCTCCTGACCCAGGTCCATACACACACACACACTCATACAATGCTTATATAATCGACCCAAACTTGACCCAAATCTGCACTTTGCATGTGAAAATGTCCTGTATTTGTCAAGTCAATGCCTGGGCCCGAGTGCAGACCTGCTAGTGTCCTCCAAAGGCAGGAATGTTCAGAACAAGCAGCAATACGAGGGATTCCTACAGAAATCACATATCGAAGCCCCTTTGTCGAGACTTCATCTTCTCCTCCTGTAGACACATAAACACAGAGGGAGCTCTGACTGATTACAGGCTTTGTGTCGTCTGTGGCCCCAAACTGCAGCAGTGAAGCCCCTCGGCTGGAAAGATGAGACAGTAAAAATGTGCTAAGACTGATGTTCCTGTCACGGTTAAATATAGATTCTTTTTTTCTCTCTTTTTAAAAAGTATACTTTATACATAACAGTCCAAGATTTTGGGAAATGAGCCACATAAAACAAAAATATACACGACATGGCTTGATACTATAGTGATGTTATTTTATTCTGTTGTGTCTGATGGAGACAATTGTTCATGCGAGAGTTTGGATAAAACATCACCAAACAAGAACACAGCACAGACGTCCCTCTGAATATCATCCTTGATTTAGGGTCCTGTTGGCCCATTGATGTGATGAAGTCCAGATTACAGCAACTATAACGAAACATAGTTTGACACTGAAAATACAGCAGGAATCTTGTGTCTGGTAAAGATGAGGAAATGCATGAAAACAATATGAGGAACACATAAACTGAGAAAATGAGATGATTGAAATGTCAGAGGTCTTATAATGATTGAGGCTAAATATTTCAGGTCTGTTGCTTCTTTTTTTAAATCAACATGCAATTTCCAATAAAGCACCCTTGCCTTTGATGGAAAGACATTTTCTTTTAAATATGAATCAAGACAAATACAGTTTTTTTTCCCGATAATTCAAAAATAAACACAAATGAGACAAATTGTCTCATGAATGAGATTTTGAAGGGCTTTAATTTTGAGGGACAACATTAGAATAAAAATAAATGAATAAAAATAAATGAATAAAAATAAATAAACGTGGGCTGATGGGAGTATGTTAGCAACAGGAGTTTTAGCAACAGGAGTTGACTGCATGCGATTTAATATTCATTCATCCATGTACACAGCAAGAATCAAGTTTTCGATTAATCTGTGTATTGTTCAGTGCAATACAGTTCGTAATATAGTTCAATCAAAGTCATTTTTGTGTGCCCCGAGTTGTTGCTGTGAGCACTGATATTTAAGTACATTGTGCTGTTGCTCGAGTGAACGCAGAGCATAGACTATGAGACGCAGAGTAAACGTGTTTACCATTTCTACCAGTAGATGGCAGTATACGTGTATTTATACCAAAGATTTAGTTATAAATAAACCTGTGTCTTTGTTAATTATCTATGTTATTGATGAAGATGTATTTAATGCAGTTTATTTCATATGATGAATGATGAGGTGTGAGCTGCAGGCAGTTTTATAGGACAGTGGCTGAACCACAGGGGTCCTGGTGCTGTCTTGGCTCTCGGCCAATGAGATTGCAGTAGTGCATTCAGGTGACTTCAGGAACCATAGTTTTTTTTTGGGGGGGGGGGGGGGAATTCACACCCTAATGTGAAATTCCGTCAGAGGAGGTTTGCTCTCATCAAACCACAATCAGGATGAAACCTTTGCTTGATTCTCTTTGTTCACAGCACATGTTGAAGCCATATGGTCAGACCCCAACACTGATGATCATGTACGTATGGGTTCTTCTGTGTGTTTTATCACAGGAAATAAGGCAATCCAGGACTCCCTGACACAAAGAATAGTTGTTCTCATTAAATTGGTTAAAAACTGATTTGTCACATAAAATATACCTTCCCCGGTATGTTCCTCGGTTTTAATTGAGTTTCTCCAAATGAGGGCAACAGCGCCCCCTGTGTTACAACGGTAGATGTCAGTCTGTGTGGGCAAAAGGGCCTATCGAAGAGGAACCACATGAAGTTTACACTGATAAGAAAAATAGCATCAGAGAGTCAGCTACACTGTTACTGTGTATCGGGTACTTTGCAAGAGAGGTAGTTGAACTGAAGTAAGTTGCTCTCTGGCCTCACAGTAATCCATGAAAGTTTCCAACAACATTTAAATCAAACCAGTGCTGGTGTTTTCCAGTGCTAGCAGTGATGGAGTTCTGTCGTCAAACGAAACTAAATGAACGGTGACTGAGACGTCATTAAACATGGATATTAACCACCATGAAGGAGAGAAGAATGGGCTGCAGCATCAACTCACGTGAGTCACATTCACTCCATCGGTCTGTCTGCTGCTTTGGTTCTATACTGGTGTCTAAATGTGTCTGTGGCTGTCTATTCAACGATTTCCTGAGTAGTTGTGAGGTTATATTGTTTAAATGCACTTTGCATTTTTGTTTTGTCTGGTAGTTGGAGCTGTTGTGTCAACGCTGTAGTCTACACATGTGTGCATTTCTTGTTTGTTCAGTCAGCTGTTGACTGTGTGTGATTTGTGAGTGTGTGAGCTGTAGTAAAACTGTAGTAATAATAACAGGGTAATAGGCTAATTGTGATTACCATTTTTATCCATGAGTCATAGTGAGACTTGTGTAATCCTGCAGTGGGGATTGAGACCTGACGAACCGATCCACAAATCAAGTCTTTGGAAACAGTGACTGTGTTTTTGTTTTTGAGCCGTACAGTGTGTTTAGAGTCCCAGACCTCCTCTTCCTTGAGCTGGCCAATTGTGTACAGTCCCATTAGAAAGTTGAGACACAAGAATATAGTTGGAGTTGAGGGACGACATGCACAATAAAAAGCTAAAGAGCTGATCGGGCTTTCAGTTTCATATCCTGGCCGCAGGGATTTGTTCCCATTCCCAGACAGACACAAGAGTATTAGTGAGGTCCAACATTGACGTTGAGTGACATGATCCTGCTCACAGACTTTAAGGTGTAAGGTCATCCAAAAGACGATGTTGGATGGGGTTGAGGTCAGGGCTCTGTGCAGGACAGTCAAGTTCTTTTACACCCACCGGACCTGGCTTTGTGCAGGTATACATCTGTATATATACATCTAAAGATATATATATATTTATACATATATATAAGCGTTTAACAGGTCCAAATATCAACCAGAAACCTGTTTGAAATCCTCAAGGTGGTCTGTAGACTGTAATTCATCACTTTTCCCACTGGATGGAGCTGATTCATTAAAATGCCATTAGCAAGAGCTTCTCGTCCACCCTGCTTGCTTTGGATATATACGGATGTATGTTTGTTTTTTAGATTTGACATAAAGGGAACAAACAGGATGTTGTCTGGCGATGGGAGCATGTTTTGGTCTTTTTAGCAATTAGAAATAACTTTTAAGGACTGAAAGGTCAACGGCATGATGTCTATCTTAAGGACACGTAAGCAGGACATATGAGTTGGATATGAGTTAGAGCAGTGACTTACAGTGCAGGGAAATCTATCACTTACATGATTTGCCCACTCACTGTTATATACTTATGTCGTGACCATTTAAGGGACAGCGTGTAGGATTTGGTGGCTCCTAGCGGTGAGGTTGCAGCTTGCAACCAGCTGAATCCCCCTCCGCTCACTGCTTCCTTTCCAAGAAAGCACTTTACTACACTCCTTTACTACACTACCTCAACTGAGCCCCCACTTAATTTCATATGTTTATACTTCACCGTGGGTGATAAACCGGTATATTTATTCAATATTTGTTTTGATTAAAAATAAGTTAGAATAATTGTCTCCAGCTCCCTCCATGCTCTTAAAAATAGATGTTATATTCTCTGAAACTAGGGGTAAAAAAAACATTAAATGTAGTTTAATTTAATGAAAATGTTATGATTTTACAAAATATGACAATTTTATTGCAATTTAGATTTCTTTATTTACCTTTAGAAACAAATTGTCATATACAACACACACAATCCTGCACACCCAGTTGATCCAGTTCAACAAAAATGAAGTACAACCCACTTTAAAACAAAGAAAACTACAGCATTTGGGTATAGTCTTCACATTTAATTTGGGCAAATATGAATTCACAAGCCGTAATTAAACCAACCCGCTGTGGCAATAACTCAGCTTGTCTGTTGTGTGTACATGCTGAATAAGACAAAACAGGACGCACCCTCCCCACTCTATAAACACTCTGCTGTGCGATACATACTCTGGATGCTTCATGCAGAACGGAGACTTGTTGTTGCTGTTGTAACATATGTAAATGGAAATAAATCCACCAAAGTATCATCCCTGTACTTTCCCGATCAGTTATACCGCTTAAAGGTCAACATGACTGAGCCACAGATTTGTTTTTGTAAAGTTACCATGTATAAGCATGAATGTGTTGCCTCATGGTCTCTATGAAAGTTGCTCTGCAGCGTCACCGTTTGATGGCTCAAACTCTGTTGGTCAACATTTAAAAAACAATGAAAGTGTAGTCCTGCATTTATAACAAAATAATGCTTTTAAGAGTATCATTCATCACAGAATCTTTATTAAATTGGTTCTTTTTGTGAAGCATCTAGTGGTCTTTAAAAGAGATACTGTTTTTTAGTTATTGTAGAGGACCCTCTTATTTCACACTGGCCTCACT
Organism: Melanostigma gelatinosum; assembly: GCF_949748355.1. Classification (NCBI taxonomy): domain Eukaryota; kingdom Metazoa; phylum Chordata; class Actinopteri; order Perciformes; family Zoarcidae; genus Melanostigma; species Melanostigma gelatinosum. The sequence goes on from NC_136651.1 coordinate 14,937,038, forward strand.
GACTATCTGTACTTATACGTTGACTTTTTGCTTCTTGAATTGATAAACGGTAATTGGAGGTGTGATCTCACTTCCCAGAGAGCGCCGCTTGGGATTTCTTTAATAGGACCGTGGTTAGTTAGTTGTCTCCTCTGTTCTCTGTGATGGGAGCCGCCGTCGGAATCTCCACGGTGAAGCAATGAGTCACACATCCAGGTGACGTCGAGGCAACGGGTGTGGCCGGTGTTGCTGGCGGGGGAGTCACTCTCACAGTTGACTCGTCTGTAGTAACTGTGTCTGGTTCAGGGGTGGACGTGCTCCCGTCTACCGTCGCGATGGTTGTCGTGGCAGTGCCGATCACGACCGGCGTGGTCTGATCTGTGAACAGATCTTCCTCAGAAGACTCCTCCGAAGATCGACTTTCTGAAGATTCACTCGATTCCGAAGACTCCCGTGACTCTGAAGACGAGTCTTCGTATCTGGAGGATCCAGGAGACCTGTTGGTCCCGTCCAGCCATCCCTGCGTCAAATCATTGTCAGCGATGTCAGCATCGTGATGCCGAGGCCAACCAATCTGTGGAGGGAGTATCGAATGAAAGAGACGTTACACTTTGATGCTGTCAAATAATCAATTTCTCGTGGGTTTTTCTTGCCCAGTATCCCTAGATACCACCTCCATATGTGATGATTCTGCAGAACATGATTTACGTTCAGCGCCAACGCAGGAGGAAGTGTGTTCTATACAGTAGCGAGGCCGGAGGTGAACGATGTTTGCCTTTAAAAAACCTGCAATAACCATTTTTCCTACACCCTAACCAGACCTTAAACCCTACAGACAGTAGACTACGACGTGCAGGCCTTGCAGAGATATATACTTTGAACAATGGTGTCACTGAGAGTTTAACGTCATTGAAAGAAACCGTAAGCCAGCATTAACAATACCTGCAGAACACCGAGTCATGGCACCACTGGCCTTCACCTTGGAATTGACTTGATATAACAAACAGTTTTTAATGTCCGCCCTGACAGAAATAGCACCAATCGAACATCGTCAGTTGAAATCAGGGCAGAAAAATGAATTCAACTAAGAGAGAAAGAGCGGTGACGGAGGAGGATGAGGGAAGATTCAGCTTTGTGGTGAGCTCACCGGCTTAGCGGAGGCTGTTGTAGACACAAGAACGATGGCGAGGGCGGTTATCAGGAACTGCATCTCTTGATTGGGTTCTTGTCTGCAAAGGAGGGAAGCCACAAACAAAAACACATTCACTTACACGCAACCAGGAACAAAGCTCTGTCAAGAGGCAAAATAATCCGATTTACACTGGAGAATTGCAATAATCTATCCAATGAAAACATCTTTTTTTTAAGAGATAAATACTCTCAAAACTGGTGAGGAGTAGCTCATGAATCCATAAAGCATCACAAGACATACAGTAACTTCAAACAGACATGTAAATCTAAATTCAATTTGAAACTCACCAGTTGTCTGTCGCACTACTTCTTTCTCACTTCTCTTAGATCCTAAATACAATCAATGGGATCCTGTGCAGCTGTGTTTACTCTCAAAGCAGAAAGATGTCTGACCTCCATGTGAGATTGGCTGCTGCTCATATATGCTGCCTGCAAGGAGAGGCCGGCCCGGGCAGGGCTGTGACGGGCAGGAGGGAGGATTGGGCAAGACTGCGGGCCTGGAATGGGGGGGGGGGGGGGGGGGAGGGGCAGGAATGGAAGGTTACCACACACTTCTGGATCAGCTAAATGCGTGCATGAATCAGTGGAAATGTTATTTATAATTTTCACGAGTCATGTATTTTTTTTTGGCTTATATTGCAGATATTTTACACTCTTGTTATTTTTGGGGCTGTAAAAAATACCATGAAAAACTGAAGTATTCCTTCGTCAAATACTATCTTTGTGTACTTCAGCATATCCGACAGGAGGATCGGCTCTGAGAGTAATTTATGTAGAGTGTGTAGAGAAATAGGGCCATGAGGGTGCCTGGGGTGCAGCAATGTTTTGGAAAAGAATAAGAATGTTAATTGACATTCCAGGATGTGTTGTACACGAAAGGGTACAAAATGAATAACTCGGCACACTGCATGTACTAGCTATAATAATCAAACACCCAAATAAAACACAATAAAACACAATTAAAATATAGCAGTAAATAAACATGTAGATATTAACAGTTGACCCTTCTTATGTCCCGTAACTTTTCGCTCTGTGCTCCAATGACAGTTGAGCAAGCTTGGAACCCGGCAGAACCTCGGCCCCCCCTGTCCTGTTGTACTTGGATATGCTGCGTCTCTTCAAGGCAAGGCAAGGCTATTCATAGCACATTTCAACAACAAGGTAATTCAAAGTGCTTCACATAAAACCATTAAAAGCATCAAAACATAAGGCAAAAGAAAATGAGATTTAAAAACAATTAAGAACATTCATTGCATTAAACAATTTTTTTTTTAAAGAAACAGTGTAAGAAATAAAATACAGTAGTAAAATGCAGGAAATTTATGAATATATTAATTGAATGTGGAACCTTTTTGCCACTTTTCATTTCTTTCAGTTTACCTTCTAAATCCCCCCGTAACATTTTAAGTTTAGCGGCACTTCATGAGTCATTTTCTGGAAACCCAAACTCTTCTGACGAGTATGGAAGACATTCCAAATATGACTCTCCGTGTTTCTGTCACATTAATTCAACAATCGGACCTTCAGGTTCCGCTGATTTTTAACTTTTTCCACCCATGTTACCTTCTGGTGTGGACGTCGACGTTATCTTAGTGCAATGCAATCGTCACTGCAAAGTTGAGTTTCTGTATACATCGGAAAAACTTCACAAAAACCTAGTCTGAAATTCACGTATTACGTTATTACCGACGAATCTTATTCTATCAAGTACATTAGTAGAATTCACGAATAAAGGTAAATAACAACGAATCTTATTTCACTTCAAAGGTGACATTATAATGGTTACATCGGTGTCACAATATTCGCGGACACATCACATGGTGTGTTTTCACATCTTAAGTTAGCTAATGTCAGCAAAACATTAGCCAACAATTTCTCAAGAGGAGTTGGCCAAATGTCCGATCACAGACGTCAGTCACGTTTGCTTCCTCCTTATTTCTGTGGTAACTTCAAAGAGATTTGGAAGAAGACAAATAGGTTGCTTGTTAACATATTTTGAGGATGACATGAATTATCACTCGAAAAGTAACTTTCGTTGTGTTATTAATACAGGACGTTTAACTTCATAACAGGAAAAGTTACCCGAGTAAAAGGTGTCATTGTGAATGTATCTTTCCATCGCATGCTGTAGTCATTGCTGTTGGCCTCTTGAAGGAATATTGCCTGGCGCATATGTTCTAACACCAGACTAAAAGGAACCGCCATCGCTATGTTTCTTTTTGTCCGACTTCGGAAGGGTCACTTACGCTCCTCAGGATTCACGATCAATGCAAATGTTCAGTATCAATACAGGAAGTAGTGTAACCCTTTATGCAGTGAGACAGGAAGTTAGGCTTTTGAGGTGGTGATGGTGGATGGACATGTCTTAATTGTAGATTAAATGTTCCCCAAACCTTAGCCATAGTTATACCAGATATTGTCGAAAGAACTTTTCATTATTTGGATCAGATGCTGGATGACGCTTTGTGTTAAAGGCGGAACTGAGATGCGACATTGCGACAGGAGGCGACTGAGAAATGACGAATGGAGACGGAAGTCTGAATGAGGCGATGATTCAACATACTGGCTGATTCAAGGTTGAGCAGTCAGTGGAATGTTACAGTAGAGTCAGAGTGTAGCCACACTTTGATCAGACCTGTGTGAGTGTGTGTATGTGTGTGTGTGTGTGTGTGTGTGTGAGTGTGAGTATGTGTGTGTGTCTGACACCACTGTGTTACCTCATCACTCTGAAACTTCCCCCCTCCTCTCTTCCCATCTCTTCTCCCTGTGAAAACACCTCAGGATGAATCATGAAAAGTTTACAAATTACAAGTTTAAGGACACAGATCAGCACAACAAACCACATCCATTTTGGGTTTTGGACTCTTGGTCAGACGAAACAAGCCTTTGCCTCTGGGAATTTACGATGGGTATCTTCTTAGCCACGTTAGCGGCATGGCTTTAGGGATGGCAACGTCGGCCTGTCAGTCACACTGGCATATCTTAGCGACTAGAGGTTGGATTGCTATGACATTTTGTATAGACAGTCGTTGCCCCCAGAGGGTGAATCCTAACGAATTTGGTGACCCTCTAGCTTTTCATCTTGTGCCACTACGAGGTTGACATTTTTGGTTTAAAAATAAAAAGAGAGACGTCTGTGCTTCCCAGATGACGCATCCTAATACTTAACTGATTGTGTGACTTTTCATCCGGCACAGGCCAAAGTTTGACATTTTGTGGTGACATATCTCAACATCTACTAGATAGATTGGCGCTAAAATTTGTACCGACGTTCATGGATCCTAATAACTTTGGTGATCCCCTCTTTGGGGTTTTAGGTGAAACTATTTACAGGATATGTTGTTTGGTTATCCTGTAATGTAATTCAGACACTCGTGTTCCCTTCTGGACTGTAAGAACTTTGTTGATCTTTTAACTTTTCCTCTAGCATCATCATCAGGTCAAATTTTATGACCGAATACCTGCAGAACTAATGACATTCCCATCATCCTCAGTTGTATTTTGTGGTCAGTGATATTTAGCGAATGTTGGCATGCTAGCATACCAAACTAAGATGGTGACCGTGGTCAACATTATACCTGCTAAACATTAGCATGTCGGTAATGCCACTGAGAATATCAACACATACTATTGTGGAAAAGCCATGTCGTGTTACAGCAGTACAAGACACACCAGAGTGTATCCATCATCATCATCAACACGCGCACATCAAGTCTCCAACAGCGTGAGACATAAACCCACTTCCTACTGTGCACACATCCTCATTCACGTACACGTAGCATCTTTGTCTACAAGTTAAATAAGTCTGTTCTGAGTCAGAGTCTGAAACACTTGTAACCACATTGATTAATCTTCATCCAGAGGCGTTCAGGGGAAAATCCTAACTCTGGTCAATTATTGCCGTCATCCAAACACAGCAGTCTGTAGTCTGGTATGGTTAAGCACATGCAGGAAGTCCTCATTGAAGTCTTTACGTTAACTGGTTAGTTTAAAAAAAAAGTAAACAACCTTCTGGAAGTCGGACAGTTTACACAGTAAAGTTCTGCTTTGGTTAAATCGTAAAAGAAAACAAAAAATCTCATCACAATAGAAACCATGACGATTTGAGAATTGAGGCATGGCTGTAGGAGTTGACAGTAAAAGTCTCCCCCTCAGCGTACTTTCCCCCTGTGGTAATTTAAGGTCAGACTTTGTTTTCATGAATAGTGCGTGTTATTTTAAGACATCTTGCTCTTGCTTTCCTTGGAGTATGTAAAGTTAAAATAAGTAGGCTGTGGCTGATTGTTGGCTACCGAGCATTTCCCATAAGTCTCTTGCTCAAAGTCGGCCTTGCAACATTTCCTGCAGCACTGCTGCTCATTGTAGCAACACAGAGCTGCCTCCTACCTGTGTTGTTATTAAAGGAAGTACCATTTTACCTTACAGTGACAAACAAGGTTACAAAGGATGTGATATATATAAGAAGACATATATTTGCTAAATGGTTTCTGATTCTGCACACCGGCCGTTAACCTTGCAAATGGAAAGAGATTATTGATTAACAGATTGTACGGCAGAAGGATATCTTGTACCGCAAGTCACACTATTTCCCTTCATCTTATATGCATTTAAGACATGGTTAAGGTCTGCAAAGGCAAATAAAAGACTTTAAGGAAAGATTGTGTCGTTAAATATTATAAATTTTAATGCCAGCTTGCAGTTTGGGACGAGGCAAGACCGTGAACCTCTCATGTAAATATCACAGATCCATTTACTTAATCCATTTACACATATTTGTTGTTTCAGATGGGGAACATGACTACACACCTTCAAACTGAGTTTAAGTGTGTGAGCGTGTGTGTGTGTGTGTTTGATGATCTGTTACTTTTAATACATTAAAACACTTTTCAATAAAGCTAACAAGAGAATGGCACTGACTCACTAAACAGAGCACAAGATCTTACAGCATTACTACAGCATTACTTTAGTGTAGATATTGTTATATTATCAACAAGTTCTCAGCCTCGGTGTGGTGATGAAAAGGTTGTATGTCTGCAGTGCATGTGTTATGTTTTAATCTAGAACCTACATGTGCAAGTACCCCGCACTGCAGTGTGCAATTTGGGTCGATGCTCAATGTCTGCCCACGTTGAGCACCGCTCTTCCCCTTACAGTAGACTTAAGGCACCGCCCGGTGGCGGAAGCCGTGCACTACATTCACAAACATCACATACTGAGAAGGAGCAGAATAATTACCATTAAAGGATTGAGATTTAATTTTGGTTTGTAAAAATAATAACAATACGAATATAATGTCATTCTAATTTGTTGTGTAATTAAATTGTTATATTTGAAAAAAGCTCAATTTGCTGTTTGTCCTACAGGTTGGGGTTTTGTTGCTGCCCAACAGTCATATTTCACATCACTGAAACAGCCAATCATAACGTTCCCAACCCTGAGCCAATCAGAAAATTGGATTGCTTCTTCATCGTCTTAGTTCAATTTCACTTGCACTACCAGAGTGTGCTCTACAAGGGTAGACCACGGACACTGGCAAATACACACTTGTCTGAGGTTACTGAGTCTATGGGGACATCTTCTGAATCTCATACAGATCATTAGGACCAACACAACTTCATCTTAGGGGTTTCCTTGTGTGGACCAGCCAAAATATCCACACAAGTAACACATCCTCACAGCAAAGGTGTTTTGTCAACTATCCAAGTAAACAGAAAAAGACGAGAATGGACACACACACACACACACACACACACACACACACACACACACACACACACACACACACACACACACACACACACACACACACACACACACACACACAGACGCACGCATACTTTCTCAGCCTTTATATTCCTCTCAGCTGTCTCCTCTTCAGGGGGTTGACAAATTAACAGAAACACCTCACATTGCTAACATCAAAATGGAAGGAGGACCCTTGTGTTTAAAATGCAGATTCATGAATCGAAATACAACACTTAACACATCAAGAAGCAATACTTAATATGAAGAGTGGCTTGCTTGGTAAGAAGTTAACACATCACAGCCACCAGTATTCATGCAGCTGTTCTCACTGCATCTCCAAAATCTCCCTCTCTGATATTCTTCTTTCCGTTTGAAACTTATCAAACGGGACATGAAATGTTTTCAGACCCTAAAACAGCTCGTAATCCGAAAGGTAAAACATGTAAAAAAAATAATAAGAAACCGGAAAGAGCGAAGCTTCAGTCTCATTTAGGCAGAAAGTGAAACCTGCAACTGCAACCAAGTAAATGAAACAGCAGCCGTTTCCGTTCTGTTGGTAGACGTTTGTGTGTGTGTGCGTGTGTGTGTGTGTGTGTGTGTGTGTGTGTGTGTGTGTGTGTGTGTGTGTGAGAGTGTGTGTGGGTGGGTGGTTTTTAAGGTATCAGACTAGAGATAAAATATATTGCCCTTCACAAATGCTTCCTGTATGGTTCAGGTTTCCAAATGCAATTGGTACACATTTCTAGAACTTTTTTTTACATATTCACAAAATTGTATTACTCAAGAGCCCCAAAATATAACTTGGTTTATGACTAGATACCTTCAAAACTATTAAGTCTCAGCTGTGCTTTGAGTTTACTGCCAATTAGCTAATTTTAGCATGGCATAGCACCACACGTCACTGAGATGGTGAACATGGTAAACACCATGCCTGCTAAGCATCAGCATGTTTGCATTGTCATTGTCAGCATGTTAGCTTGCCGACATTAGCATTGAGCTCAAAGCACCACTGTGTCTGAGTACAGCCTCACAGAGCTGTAGAGTCTTATAAGCCGCCTCTCTGTTAACTGTGTCGATAGTGCATGTTGTCAAACAGTGGTTTCAAACTGTTCCGAGCAAGTGAAGAGTGAGTATCGCTTCTTCCTCTGTACAACGAGGGCAGTAAATGAACTGAAGAATGAAACATCTGATTATTCACCGTACTTCAAACGCACCGTGCAGCATCGCTGAGCATCACTGCCAGCCCGTGAGACTCTTATTCCTCTTGTTTCTGATGCTACTTCTCCTGTTATCCATTCAGGAAGAAAATACAACAGTATTTACTTCATACTTCATTTAATCCCAGTTTGCCGACACATGAGTGCACTGTCCTGAGTAGAGGTCATACCTGCCAGTAACAGTAACAGTGTCAGACTGTGGCTCAATTAACGAACTGCAGTGCAAGACCTCGTGGAGTATGTCATTACACACACACACACACACACACACACACACACACACACACACACACACACACACACACACACACACACACACACACACACACACACACACACACACACAGTGCTTGGAGTATTTAATGCCTGATAATAGCACTGCATCACAGAAATCTGCACCCTCTATTATTACTGCTGCCCTTCTATGATGACAAATAGAGAGGCGAGTATAGTAGCAGCGGCGGAAAGTAACTAAGTACCGTACATTTACACTACTATGCTTTTCTACATTTTAGAGGCACTTGCATGCTTGAGTACTTCCATCTGATATAATTTCACACTGCACACATCAAGTTGAATTCATAAGAAATGAAATGCATTGACTCATGTCAATAGGCTCAGTGGTTTTCCTGCTATAGCCTCACTTAGTGTGGTATGGTGGCTAATGTTAGCCCGCTTTTGATATTGATGTGTAACTGTGTCCGTTTGCTGGCTTCATGGCTCTTGTCTGCCTGTGCTCGTATTACATTATGGTATGTTTTAATGTGATATTAGGTCAACAGTAACACAAGGGCCTGACGCAATTTTGTTTTGGAGAATTCACATTTGAATCACAATTCAAATGATCTTGAAGTTTCTTGTTATCTTGTGGCCACCCTGGTCGCTGTTCAGCAAAATCTCTCACTTTAAATCTCCATTGTACCGGCTCGTTTTTGTGTATTATTGGTGTTAAAGGTCTTATTTTACACTGAGATTTGGGTGTGTTATGCTAGTACAGAGGTCTGGTCACTCACTTCTTTATAACTCAAACCAGCACATTTTCTTTTATTTCTAAACAGACCTAACCGACCTCCCAAGATCTGAAACATTGTCTGAAATGACATCACTCGAGGCAATTTATAAGACTTAACGCAGCTCCTTCTGTAGACAAAAGGCTGTGAGCAACTGTTTTAAAATATGCATTTAAAATAAAATATACTATTTACCTTGGACTGAATGCAAGGCTTGTCCTTGTAATTAAGTACTTTTACGTCACGGTGTTTCTACTTTTAACTAAGGTAAAGGATCTGATCACTAGTTTAACATATCAATTTCGATTTTTGTATTCAATCTTGATAGAATATGACAACAAGTCAATCTGTGAATAAATAGGAAGGGAGCGTTAAACTGTAACGCAGGTTAGGAGAAGAAGTTATCATAACTGGCAACACTCAGGTTCTTCCTCTTCTCTGCTGAGGCGAACCAGTCAATGATTGTCCAGTCACAGCACAGTATTTTAGCAATATGCAACCATGGATGTTGTGGCCAAATGACGACAATGGATAGTTTCTTTTAATATGTCAACTAAATGACAAAGCCAAAGTTGACAATTTTAGGCTCTTGATGGAGCTGAAGAAAGAAGATGGGAGGTTAGGAAAACAAAACAAGCTGTGGTTTGAAGTAGGAAGAGAGGAGAAGAGCGTGGGCAGGAGAGGAGGATGTCAAAGTGTTTGAGGAAGAGGAAGAATAGAAGCAGTCACGATGGGAGGGCAGTGACGACAGCACCGTTATTAAAGCTCCCACTAATAAATGCTCTACAGCCCATTGAGGAGCAGAGACGAAGACATCGTGCTGAGTATCCACGAGTGTTTTACGCACACGTTGTGTTGTCATATCACTTTATCTGTTTCACATGTTTCACAAGATATCATGGATTCTTTTGTATTCACATAGTGTGTAGCCCATTTTGCTCCTTGGTTGGTTTAAGTATATTAAAGACAATCGGATAAATAGGTTCATTTTGACGAAGATATTTTTGTAAAGAATCTGTTTTTCGTATCAACAATTGTCATATTAGTGCTTCCCTCACTTACATACAAAAATTGCACTACTTTTGTCCAAAGCTAAATATTTTACAAATAAAAAACAGTATTTTTCTAACATTTACTTGTTAGTATTTATGGTCTTCAGAGGAGGAATCCTGATGTTTTTGGAGACTTCTGATCTCTTGTTTGGCACTTTTATCAAATTTCAACTTGTTCACATGAAATATGATGAACAAATATAACATGTAAATAAACAAATATAAATAAATGTAAACCTAATGGACCAGATTTAAGGGATTTAAGTTTCTCTCTGAGTCTCCTTGAAACAACAATCACAGGGACTCAAATGATTCCTTCATCACTTTAATTCCACACACAATTAAATACAATCATATCACACAATTGTCACATCATTCTTCACCTGAATGCAAACAAGCAGTACTATAATACTGAAGGAATGAAAATTACAATCAGAAATGCAGCCTGGAGCACATGGAGCAGGAGAGGATCCAGTGTTTTGGTTCACTTCAGTAGGATGAAGACACACAGGGCTTAAACTAGATATTATCCTTTTAAAGGCGCTCTCTGCCTCTGCACCTTTCAGTTTGTGGTATGAAAAAGATTCATATTCATTTTAACTGCATGTGATATGAATCTTTTCATGTAAAAATACTCTTTTACACACTTCATTTGAAAATGAATGAATGAAGCTACAAACATTTTAATCAAAATAGTCTCCTTTCTGTCGTGGCCGCTAATCTAATGCTAACTGTGCCCCTTTTGTTTTGCCTACAAATGTCTCTACTCCCCAGTTTATAGGAGAAAGTCTGAAAGCTCTCACTTTTCTGCTTTTTTTTGGCCTTAAAAATCAATTTCTATCATCTTATTCATACTTTCATCCTCGATAAAAGCTAAGACAGCCGCTCATCATCATCCTTTTTAGCGCCTTCCTCAAAATTTCCCTCTCCACGAATGCAAATGTCTAACTCTTCATCTCCTCGAATCCAGCATATGTTAAACCAGGACATTTGTAGATGAGTGCTGTCTGAGCTTTGTACTTTGTCTGGCTGGCTACATTCAGGTTGAAAGCGGAACCGTTTTCTACTTTTGCGACAGAAACCTCATCGTTTCACACTTTAATTAAGAAAAAGGAATCTCAAGGAACAATCCATGATAAGAAAAAAAAAGATTTTTCCTCATGATGTGCTGTTTGAACTGTTTTTCATAATAATACTATAGCTGCTGTAATTTGTCAGAGCATCCTCATCTATTACAGTTGCTGAGAGTAAAGGTTTCTGTACTTTTTTGCTGTTAAAACATCCAGGTTGAGCTTATAAAATTCCTCCTTTTTGACAAAACTGACGAACACGCTTGTTTTCACTGTAATTTAACATTTTAGCTGTGGTAATATAATTATACGCTAAGTCTATGCAGCCAGAGCTGTTTTAAAATGTTTGTCCTTCTATGTTTACTCTACAGCAATGAAACAAATGAGGCTACTTTAACAAAGATCAATAGAAACATCACATTTGCTTTGCATTTTGGCAATCAAGCGGTCAGGCCGCAGGTCACAGTTATAAAATGTGACCGCGCTGAACTCATCGCACACACACGAAAAACGCACTCTGATCAGAACGTCTCCATCCACAGACTGAGGGCTCTGGGTTTAGGCCGTCACTTCTGGAGTTGGAGGTTCAAAAGTTGGGATTCATGGGTCATACATTGGGTTGCTGAAATTTGCCATAGCGCTGCGGTCGTTGTTGTCCAGAAGAGGACCATAGGATCTACGTCTGGAGTGGAGAGAAAGTAGAGAAAAAACAGTGAGAGAGGAGTTGAATGGAGAGAAAGGAATACGATGACAGTCTTTAAAGAAAGACTATATATATATATATATATATATATATATATATACAGGAAATAAAGATACTTTAAAAAATGCTCTTTTGGTTATACAAACATTTTAAAGTTACTCTGATGCTTGATATAATCATTCATTTGTAAGAGTAGCCCCTGAAACCTGTACACAGGTGTGTTTTTAAATAAAAAAAATGGAACTAATTCCATTCATCTTCATTGTGGTGGCAGAAATCTCAGAGACAGATACCTTTACAAAAACAACTTTGACAAATAAAACCCAAATTCACGTCAAAATATGTTTATTTTATATTACCTTTGCCACAAAATGTCATCACTTGAGTTTTACTGCATAAACAACAACATGTTAATGCACTCGTTATAGCTTTGTTTGAGCTCTGGACTCACCGGATCATGTAGTAGTAAAGCCCACCCAACACCAGGGTGACAATCACTGTGACCACAATAAGAATAACTGCAGTACTTCCTGGAGAGAGAAAGAGAGAGACAGTAAGTATCATAAGATCCATTGTTTGTAGAAACAGTTTTAGTCCTGCAAACAAGTGTGTATGTTTTTACTAGTACCTACTGCCTAAGTTTCTTCTTACATAACTTCCTTTCCACCTTTTACACAATACTTCTGAACTCAAACTGTATGTCTTCAGCTTGCGTATCGCCAGTGTTGTGCAAGTTGTGCAAACTGTTTTTCTCATTACTCTTTTTGCAAATGTAATGCATTACATTACTCGTTACATAGTTTTTGTTACTCAGGACGGTTCTGTCAAAGGTGCCTTTTATGTCCAACTGAAAGCTGGGTAACTGCATTGAACAAATCAACAACTGGATGTGCCAGAAGTTTCTTCAATTAAACAAAGATAAAACAGAAGTAATTGTTTTTGGTACCAAGGACGAACAATTGAAAATCACCGCTCAGCTTCAATCACTGATGTTAAAACCCACAAACCAAGCCAGAAATCTAGGTGTAGTTATGGATTCAGACCTCAACCTGAACAGCCATATCAAGACAATTACAAAATCAGCCTACTATCACCTGAAGAATATATCAAGGATTAGAGGACTTATGTCTCAACAGGATTTGGAAAAACTTGTCCACGCATTTATCTTCAGCAGACTGGACTACTGTAACGGTGTGTTTACAGGTCTCTGTAAAAAGTCCGTCAGAACGCTGCAGCTGATTCAGGACGCTGCAGCTCGAGTCCTCACTAAGACCAGGAGGGTGGACCACATCACTCCAGTTCTGAGGTCTTTGCACTGGCTTCCTGTCCAACAAAGAATTGACTTTAAAATCCTACTGTTGGTTTACAAAGCACTGAATGGTTTAGGGCCAAAATACATCTCTGATCTGCTGCTACCTTATGAACCATCCCGACCCCTCAGGTCGTCTGGGACCGGTCTACTTTCTGTTCCCAGAGTCAGAACTAAACATGGAGAAGCAGCGTTCAGTTTTTCTGCTCCACATATCTGGAACAAAGTCCCAGAAAGCTGCAGGTCTGCTGAGACCCTCAGCTCATTTAAATCAAGATTGAAGACTTTTCAGTTTGCTGCTGCCTTTAATTGAACCACATTCAATTCATATATTAATCAATTTCCTGCATTTCTGCATTTTACTACTGTATTTTATTTCTTACACTGTTCTTAATTGCTGTTAAATCTCCTTTTCGTTTGCCTTATGTTTTGATGCTTTTAATGGTTTTAAAAGGACTGCACAATATATCGCCATTTCCTCCGGGACCGAGTTCGTGCAAGGCGTACACTATAAAACGCAGATCGGCAGAGATCTTTTCCAGACGTGGTTTGTGTGCGAGTAATTGCAGAATTGCGGCAGTGTATGGTTGATTGCGTGCAGCGTAATGTCTCAGGGAGACATCAATTATTGTTTCAATGTATGTTTTAAATCTCCTTTACTTTTTACTACTGAATTTTATTTCTTACACTGTTTCTTTAATTGTTTTTAAATCTCCTTTTCTTTTGCCTTGTGTTTTGATGCTTTTAATGGTTTTATGTGAAGCACTTTGAATTACCTTGTTGTTGAAATGTGCTATACAAATAAACTTTGCCTTGCCTTGCCTTACTGTGTGTGACTGACTTTAATCTTCTTCTGTCATGTACCACGACCTTAACTTCTTTGCCAGCAGACCACACTGACCTTTGAGCTGAAATATTAATTAGTAATCTCGTAGCCGGAAACGTAACCAAGCAGATTGCTGCAGGTTTATTACTATGTGTGAGATGGCACTGATGCCCAGGAGAAATGCTCAGACGGCTGTCACACTCCAAGTCACTCCTCTTATTCGGAAGCAGAATTCAATCAATAAACACCACCTTGGGAAATTAAGCTGTCTCCAACATCTCTCTCTAAGTTCAAAGTTGAAGTTGCTTGGCTGACAGACAAACAAGTAACAGATAACTTTGTTGAGTTTCAACAGTGATCTTGGAGGACACTTTAGGGAACTGATGGCTCCATTGGATGCTCTGATAAAATGGCGTTCTTGTGTCTGTTTGCTGTAGATTATCAAATCATCTTCAACTCGTCATGGAACACAGCGGTTCAATCCTTGAACTCATTTGGCGATAGGTGGGTGGAGTGGAAGATCGAGGTTCGTGCTACACAATGCAAATATTAGATGAAAAACCTTTGCCATTTCTTGCTTTCCACTTTCTTGTGGCTTTCACCGGCCATGACACAGACTAATTTGGTTTCAGATGTGATGGGAAATCAAACAGAAACTTTCAGTTTTGGACTTTTTGAGTCTGCTAAAGCACATAACTGCAGAGAAATAAATCCACATTTAGTTCCGGACTTAAGATTCTGGGGCTATGTCGAGCTGCCGGGTGACTCATAGTACTCATAACACTTATAATTGGACACCTAGCCTAGAAACAGCCTAAGTTCAAAAACCGCACTCTGGAGGTCATAAAAGTTCTGAGTCAGATGCATTATCAGATTCAATGGTTACTGATGACGGGAATGTCTTTTCACATTCCTGCACATGAGGGACAGAGTTCAAACTCTGTTAAAATAACATACACAGAAATCTGTATTAAGATTGGATAGATCTATAGAGCTGAGAGACTTGCTTAACGTGTCTCTGCAGCGACTGGATGCCATTTAAAAATAACAACAGGTCAGGTGTTGAACAGTTTTGTGAATAATAGAGAGAGCAGGGAAAGAAATGGCACACAGCCATTTGTCTTCAAACTGATGCCGTTCGTTTTCACTCATTCAACTCGTGAAGACTCAACTCCACAGTAAACAAGGAAGTGTAAGAGAAAAGTGTTGCGTTCAAATATTAACCACAGTTCGACACATTGCTCAAATAGGTCAAAGAGAAGGAGGAACGGATGCATGGACTCTGTGTGTTTGCATTGACCTCTTTAATCAGAGGTGTGATCACAGGTGCTTTGTTCTTTGGTTCCTTTTTTCCACTCAGAGACGATCACATTTTGATGTTTTAGGACAGATGGACCATTTACATCAGATAAATGGTTTTGTTAGATGACATGCAGTTTACTGGCAATGCGTTTTGACTGTACTTTTATTAAATGATTTATAAAAAATGGAGAGGTAGGCACCCTGGGCCTGGGGGCCCAAACAGCTATAAATATATTATGATGTTCGAATATGAAAAGTATTGAATTATTTTACTCTTCTTATTCATTGTATCCCAAAATAACTAACAAAAGGCGCCCAAAGCTCTGAAACATTATGCAACAGATTCAGATTTGACTCACTAGTACATTGTGCTGATGAAGCCTCTCTTTAACTCTTCACTTGAACTAAAAATGTGTACGCAAGAATTTTACTGTGCAGTAATGGTAGTTTAGAAATATTGGTGAAATGGTGGTCAACAAATGTAATGCAGATAATTTCCAATTAGACATATTAGTTGCTTTCTTTGACATAACCACAGCGGTTACAAAGGTGAGCATGGATTTATGGATGGAGGGAAGTCGTTCACCTGTATTTTTGCATATTATTTCCTGTAACTAACAGGCAGATTTTTTGTACTAATTGCCATGAAATCTGCACCATATATTCAAGGTCCCCAAAGGATGAATTCTAGGAATTTTTCAGTAAAATGTCTGTGTGATGTTGTATATCTACTTGATTGTTTGGCACAACATTTGGTACAAACACTCATGGTCCCCAGATGATGCATTCTGTCGTCAGACGGCGACGTTTCCTCCTGTGCTGCCAGCTGATTGACGTTTATCGTTGTAATTGAGATATCTTGACAGCTATACCGCGTAAATTGCTGTGAAATTTGGTACAGACATGCATGGTGGCCAGAAGCTGAATTGGAGTAAAATTGATCCCCCGACCTTTCATCTAACACCATCATCTGCTCTAAACTTTAATTTGCCCAATACTTTGGTTTATGACCAGATAACTGTAAAACTAATGACGGTCTCACCTACTTTGTGTTTAGTCATAATGATCAAATGTTAGCATTCTTGTCGCTACATACCTGAGCTCAGAGCCTCGGACTCATGTCCTTTTTGTCCCAGTGTGGTGGTTTGGGTGGCACTTGCGGTGGTGGTGCTGGTGGTGGTGCTGGTAGTAGTTGTTGTGCCGGTGTTTTGGGTGGTGATGTGTGCTGTGCTGGGGGGGCTTGTGCTGGTACTGATGCTGGGGCTTGTGCTGGTACTGATGCTGGGGCTGGTGCTGGTACTGACGCCGGTACTGATGCTGGGGCTGGTGCTGGTACTGACGCCGGTACTGATGCTGGGGCTTGTGCTGGTACTGACGCTAGAGTCCTGGGTGTCAGTTGTGATAGATGGAGATGAAGAGGACGTGGTTTGTGTTTCTGATGAAATTGTCGCTTTTGTTTGCTCAGTGCTGGTTACATTTTGGGTGGAAGCTGTATTGTTGGTAGACAGCGTTGTACTGGTGTAAGTTATATTGGTGACATAAGCATTTGACGTGGGTGGTTGAGTCGTTGATGAATTCAAGGTTGTATCCTGGGAGCTGACGTTGTTCGACGTCGTAGGACTCAATGAAGTAGTTTGAACGGGTTCTGTTGTTGGGGATGATAATCCTGTTGCCTCCTGTGTTGTTACTGCACCACACAACAGTAGACCTGCGATTTAAAACCAAAAAAAATGTTTATTTCAAGTACAATCCGGCGGATGTGTTTCAACAGATTTAGGAGCATACAACAGCTATTACAGGCCCCACAGTCTCTGAGGACACCATAGAGGGATGATAATGATCTTACACTCCATATATTTTACACATTACCGTCAGTTTGCTCACCATGAGCACTTCACAGAATTAACATGATGATGTCATGTCATGGAAGATGTCATGATGATGTCATGGAGGTGAAATACTAAATCACTTGAGTACCCCTTTAATATTAATTGTGTGTGTTTTTATTAATACCATCACTGACGACTCTGAATGTGGCAATTACAAACAGTACACATGAAACACTTGAATGTTTTGGGGCTTTTACCAATAATAACAGTACTAAAACAGAATAATATGCCTTTTATTGAAAAATGAATTGATGATGTAATGTGGGATGGATTAACACATTGTTGGTTTTAGTCTTTTCCAGGAATTTGTTGACTATAAGGAAAACATAGAATAATGCCAACCTTATCCTTTAACCATGCAGTCTATCAGGGTGCTTCAACAGCTGAGACTTTAACACGCAGTTCACCAACTTTCAACTTCACCTTTAGAACAAGTGGGTCACAGTTAACAGTTAAAAGTCACGGTAGAATCAAGTTCTGTTTTCAGGGAACCGTGTAATGCTTTAGGGGGAGAGGCAGAGTTTTGTCCTCAGTGTTTTAGTGAAAAGGAAGTCGGGGCAGGGATCAGGTTTCAACGTCACGCCACATTTCTACTGGAAATGAATAACAACATCATCCTCTGATAGAAAGTCAGTGATTCAACTCACCACATTATCCTGTGATGTAAGAACTCCATTACTACCCCCAGGTTTCAAAACTGCACAGTGTTGTTCACAACCAAAGTCAAAGTTAAGAAGAACAAAAAAGATTTCACGCCCTCGAGCATTAGTGGCACCTACACAAATGTGTTTAATCATCCCAAAGTTGAAAGAGTGAAAATATCGAATGTACGTTCTCACTTGTTAAATATTGTTTTTACAGCTCAGCACCAAATCAAATTTTACACAACAGAGAAGCATCCCGTTAACCCTCATCAGGGAGAGCCGGCTTGTGATTTTAACTTTATTTGTGTTGAATACAACTAACATCTTTTTTAAACCAGTGAAAAAAGTCTGTTCTTAAGAGACGTTTCAACTGTTGCAATCGAATAAAAAATATCTTGAAACAAGCCTGTCTTAGTCGTAAATTGGAAATAATCTCACGCAAACAGCGACCTAAATAAAATTTGGAGCGATTTTTTAACAACTACGAGAGTTGACACGACACCAAATAGTAAGAGGGACATTTTTGCAATGAAGTGGAATGTCTGCATTCCCTCCACCTACCTCAGCAAAACATTTCTTTAATTTATTGAATTATCTTGACAGTTGTGACGTGATCTTCCACATATTCGGACTTGCTCGAGACATTGACAAGTCTTGTACATAAAAAGACAAAGAGAGAGAACATATTTCAAGGCTAGTCACCACATCAAATAGCATGCATTGATGTCAGTGTTTACTTACATGATATCAGAGCCTGCAGGCTGACCCTCATCATAGTGCTCTTTTCACTGTATATCTTCACAAACATGTGTAGCTGCAGCTCTGCGCTCTGTGCTCCCTGAGGACAGATGTAGTGTGTGTGTGTGGCTGCCTGTGACTAGAGGTGACTGATTACAAGAGCCTGGAGGCGAGGCTACGTGATGACTGAGTGATGCAAGAAAAAAAAAGAAAGGGGGGGGGGGGGGGCGGCCCGGTTATAGTTTGAAGCTGTTTTAATGATGACTTAAAGGACCAGTGTGTATGATTTAGTGGCATCTAGTGGTGAGGCTGTATATAATACTGTATATAATATATACCTGTGTGTATATATATACACAGAGTATTACAGCCCACAGATAAACTAGGAGTCCATGAAGCGCAATAAAGATTGATGAAAGTATTCATTAATTATTTGTCTGGTAAACTGTTTCCCACCAACAATAGTTAGAATTATGCAGCTTCCCCAATCACTTCAGGCAGTGTTGTTTGGAGTTAAACACTTCACGTTTAAAAATCAATAGAAAGCAGTTCAGAAGGAAGTGACCTCACCAGACCTCTCTTTCCCGCTCCTCACCTCTGCTCGAGGCGATCGGCCCAAGGCTAAATGGAGCCACGACTAGCATAACACACACGCATATCTGACTGTGGCGGGTTTTGACAAGGAAGACGAACGTGTGGAATAATGAAAGAAAATATCTGTTTCTGATCCCTCTTTCAACTCTCAATCATGAGTCCAACAATGCAATGCTCAATCAATCATCAGGTCAGCATTTCAATTTGTCCAATCCTTTCAATTATACCCAAATACCGGCCAAACTAATGCCACTGCCATCAGCCTCAGCTGAAGTTATGCAAATGTTAGCAGGCTAACATGCTCAACCAAGCAGGTGAACATGATGCTTGCCAAATATTAACATGCTAACATTGTCACTGCCAGCATGACGCTAGCATGTCTGTAGAATCTTACACTTCTTACACTAAAATCTTTTGTGATCAGATCAACTTACCTGAGGAATTGTGGCTGACGGAGACATTGTCCTTTTTTAAAGAGCTGCTGCTGATGCTGCTGCCAGCTGAGGCGGTTGTGATGGTGGCTGGTGTAGTCCTGGTCACAGATGATGGGTCAGGTCCTGAAGAAGAGTTGGATTGGGATACGGAAGAAGAATACATCGGGGAGGTGTCCACTGGTGATGAAGCTGGATGGACGACAGTACTGGTGTCTCTGGTTTCTCCCATCCTGTCTGTCACTCTCTCTGTGGATTGAGTAGAAACTGTAGAGGTGCAAAGTCAAGAGATGTCTGTTAATTACACCATTGGAAAATTGAATTTCTTTTCTTCAGTTGTCCCATCTAGTTAGCTCCATGGGTCTCGAGATGGCAGTCACTCTGCCCTTTTGTCAAGACAAAATTTTCTCTTGCAGGGCTGCCACTAAACTCAAATTTTCTATACAACAATCTATCAAATATTTTACAGATTAGTTGATTGATCGATTAAATAATAAAACAAATTGTTTTCTCTTAAAAAAGTCCAGTTGACCATTTCATTTAAGTAGTAAAGTAAATCGTATTTTGACAAACTGTGTCAATTATGTACGGACTAAACTAATGCCATCCCCATCAGCTTCAGCATGCTAACATGCTTTAGCATGGTAACACGCTAAACCAAGATGGTGAACACAATAATAAGTACATTGCATTTGTTTGTTCAAAGATTAAAGGATTAATACACATTTGGTGCTCTGGTGAGTATTTGGGGCAGCACGACGATGTATGAGGGATTGAGTCAAAATAAACCACAGTGTGTTTGTTCAATGAAGGAACATGTCACCCAGCCTATGAACAAAATGTAAGACTGAATGGTGAAACGAAATGGCAACTATCAACAAAAAAACATGTATTAAATTAAAATATGTTGAGTCATGTTTTACTTTAGGGAATACAATTGCACAATACACATTCCAAGCCAAAGCATTAGCCGCTTCAAGCCACAATGTATCAAGGCAGAATAGAACTGTGAGGGAGGAGAAGGGTGTGTGTGTGTGTGTCTGTTTGTAAGATGACGGAGGGTGTTTCTGCCTGTTTGCGATCGGGAGGAGGATATGCGTGTGTTGCAGTTCCAGAGAACGGCCGAGCTGCCACGCCTAATACAAGCGCCTCACATTCAATTTTCCTTTACAAAAAAAAATCATGATTATGTTTCTTTTGCCGCCGATACTAATTACTAATCGTTGATGATCCATATTGGCAGATACGGCTCCCTTTGTTGTTTGATTATAGCAGCTGGTCGACAAGGCTCCAGGCTATTTAGTTTTCGCCACCGTCCAAAAAATCATTTCAACTGCTGTGAAGTAAACCATCAAAAATTCTAAATGTTATCCTTTTACTTTGTTATAGTCATCTATCGTGTTTTTCTTCATTAAAAGCACACAATTCAAATTAAATCATTTTTTTTATTTTCATTCATTAAAACAAAGCTTGTCATTAGTAGTTTTGAATGATGCAGTATAATCTACTTAGAGCTTGTGTAAACAGCTCATAATTCCCTCTCTCTATATCTATTCATGTTGTTCAAACAACTGATTTTATTCAAGTTTCTCACCAACACTACATTTTACGAGATTACATGTGGACACATCACGATAACGTTATCATTGACCTTCTCCCAATACTCATTTTCACCCAGCAGAGTCTGGACGCAGTGCTCCCACGGTTACTAGCTTTCCTCCTGTCAATTTAAACACTTGATTGATTGTTTACAATGTCACATTTCTGCAGATCGGCAACGAGAAAAGAATAAATGCCGATATCCTGATGGCATATTTTACTGAATATCAGCAGATGACTCAGTAAAACTTTATTTCACACTGATGGTTAAAGTTAAACTGTGTAATTAATCTGCGGTTCACAGTATATATATATATATATATATATATATATATATATATATATATATATATATATATATATATATATAAATATATATGTATATATATTTTAATCAATTAAAAATCTTAATTCTCATGATTTAGTCTTTCCCCCAGCCTCATTCTGTAACTGTTTTGGTCATACAGTATTCGACTCTGAGATAAGTTTCTGTTTCCCGTAAATGGCTCATGGAATCCCAACTGAAATGAAACGGAAACTGTAGATTTACTGCATGTTGTGTGGTTTATAAAGATAGACTGAAATAAAGCTGTTTCATCCAGCCTTCGAGTTTTATCTTTTTGGGGGTTTTATTACATAATGGAGAACTTAATCCACAGGGAAAGAATTTCACTTTTTTCTAAGCATTGAAATGTGAATCATCATGTTGATACCTGAAGAATGACTTGTTAATGGAGGTATTTAAAACAAATAGCACACTTTTAATTCAAAATCAAATAAGACCAATTATACAGCGGAGAAAAGTAGAGAGGAAGACACACAATTACATTGAAAGGGGTCTATAATGAAGGTTATGGAGATTTTGGAATATTTCATCCCATCAGCCAGAAACAGTCCAAAGTGGATCTTCATAAATTAACCTTGAGCAATACCTGATCAAAACCAAAACAATAATAATGATAATATTTATTGTTATTATTATTATTTGTAATTCAACTTTATTCATGAATCATTTTTCAAAGCTTGAAGTTCTTTACTAAGAAAGCAATACTTTAAAGCAAAGGTCAAATAGACACTAAAAGATATGATATAATATATTTGTATATGCAGTGCATCGCGGCATCCCCAATGTGTAGCAAAAGAACATTAATCGATAAACAAAATAGTCATTAGTTGCAGCATAGATGATATTGTAAATTGATGAAATATATATTTTTAAAGCTGTAAAGATTTGGGGTTTTTTTCAGATTTTTCCGGCTGATTCTTATTTCATTCTCATACATCGTCCCCAATTTTAACAACCTTTTTGTGAAACACTTGCGACACTTTGTCTTTGCGTGTTTGAATCATATTGGTAGGTTTAAATATAAATCTGGGATATTTCCTGAAGTCCTCTTAAGCAGGCACATGTTTCTATCTTTAAAGAGTAGAACCAGATTTCAGGTTCTAGCACCTACTGAAACAAAATACAAAGATGAAAAAATGCAACTGCAGGTATATGGCAGAGTTTACTTACATGCTAGCAGAGTGTGCGGGCTGACCCTCATCACTGTGTATTACCCCAAATTGTCGACTTGCTGTGCTGGATGCAGCTCTGTGTTCTGTGCTTCCTGTGGATAGCAGTGGTGCGTCTGGCTGATTGTGACTGTAGGTGCCTGATTATAAGAGCCTGGGGGTGAGGCCAAACAATGGAGGTGAACTGACCATGCCATGTTGAGCTGGAATGCCTTCTTTTGTCAGGGAGCAGAAAGTTGAACTAAACCGTGTGAAAGCGTATACTTATACAATGTTGTTAGAGAACTTGACATTGGTTTAATTTGACCTTCACCCAGACAAAGAATCGGAAAGAATCTTCGAAGTTGTCCATAGCTCGCAGCTGGAACATATTTTATAAACAAACACAATGTTGTGATCCAACATAAATCGTCATTGTGCGTTTTTTCCAATACAACTCTCCCTCAATATGGGCAAAACAATCCCTTTTTATCTGTTTCCTTTCCTTTCAAAGTGTGCCAGCATTAGCTTCAGAGAGAATATCATTGCCTCCAAAATGTTGGTCTGACAATGTCCTCAGAATCACCTACACTGGCTAATGACATTGTCCAGTCTTACTCTCCTGTCAATCAATACAAATTCAGACATTATTTCCAGACTGAATTTGATTCACTGGTCTTTCGCTCCTCAGGCAGGTCATTGTACAATGCAGAGGCCCTGGTTCTAACAGCCCTGCCTCTATATTCTGGACAGGAAGAATAATTCTGGACGGCTTTAACTGAGGATCCGAGGTTGTGCTCGTGGTGACTTAAAGGTCTGCAATGAGGATCAGAACACGTAAGGCCTTTAAGTCCGAATCTGTCGGATGGTCCATTTCAAAGTAAGCAATGAAGCGATGCTGGGATGCGACTTTGAAAATTGGGTTTAACGCTTCAGAATGAAACTGAATTTGGCCGATTCCTGAGAAAAGGGAGAGGCGACAGTCTGAGCGCGGAGATAAGAAAAGAAAAGACGAGTTACCGCCTTAAGGTTAACGAATGATGAATTAATTTTAATCGTAAAAAACCAAACTGAACCAAACAGTGCACCTACATGTCTAAATTAAGGTAATTTAGGAAGTTCCAGGCTTGATTATCGCCAAGGCAGCGGCTTGTTCAGCAGCTTGACTTGAAGTTTAACGGGATATAGAGCTTCGTGCATATTTGGTGGGCAGCAAGAAATTACTTAATAGTGCGTTACACTTATGTCATTACTGTTTTCAGCAACCAGTAGTTTTTGAATTTGAAATTCGGTAATTACATTACAGTAACTAATCCCAGTAAGGCTACATTAGTTTGATAATTTGAGGGCAGGCATGTTTGCCCTCTTACCAGGAGTTTGTTTCATGAACAGTTGATGTGAGTTTGGTCTTTCTGCGTTCAATTGACGGACTGGCCAAAGAAGTGTTCGCTTATCCCAGGGGCTGGAGGTGTAGGCGGCTCGGCAAACCTCCACTAAAATTGATAAAATGTATATGTTAACAGGTTGTGTGTTCTTGGCTGGTTGGCTAATGGTAGCCACTGGTAAGCCTACATTCAGGAATCAGCTGGGTTTGTTCAGAGTTGGAGGGGGTATGAACTGTGACAGCATTACTCAAGACGTCCTTTGCAGTGACAGTGCTGCACGGCTGCCAACTATATTCAATTTAGTTTTGATTGGTATAGTAAATTTACTTCACACTTTACATGGTCGAAGTTACATCCTGAACTGATTACATTGAAAATTTCAGCAAACAAAAGGAAAAGATTTACTTATTTAATTTGAGAGTTTAAGATGAGGACATTATCAATGTGTTCAAATATAAATTTGAGCTTAAACTACTTTATCATAGACTGGAACATTTTGAGCAGAAATCCATTGCGCTTCACAGCAGACCTATAATAAAAACAGTTTTATCAAATTAGGACTTGCTGACGGTTTTATTTGGAATATAAAATGTGATAGATTGTCACTGAAATGCGTCTTTCTTTGTACTTTTTGGCAGCTCTAAGTACCAGTACTGTGACGGAGGCTGTGACATTCACATTCGTTTTTCATAGCGTGCTTACAGATTGTCCTACATGTAAGTGCAGAATCTGTTTATGGAGATAGTTAGTGAAGTAACACTATTGCTTTTTCAATGAATCATATTTAATGAGTAACTGATTACATTTACATTACATCAAAGTAATTTGCCAAACACTGTGCGCAATAAATGGAACAAAAGAGTTATGATAATGCTCAGGCTATGAATTAAGAACAACAGTGGACCGAGGATTGAGCCTTGGGAAACGCCACATAAGAGATTATATGAGTCATGCTCCAAAATAACCAAGAAGCTTTGGTCAGTAACAAGGAATGACAGCTGGACGTCTTGGTGACAGAAAGATGAACTGCCACTAACGATTATTTTCATTATCTATAATTGTTGAGTCTGACTTCAATTATTAATTATCAAACCAAAGAGTTGATTAATTTTCTGTAAATTGATTGATTGTTAGGTAGAGAAGTGTAGCTGTACAGCTGTCTCCGAATTCAGCTGCTAAAATTATCTTCAACACTGACCTAACTTGACCAGAAAGAGTGCAATTTCTGATTATTTTTTTTATTTTTATTGATGAATGGAATGATAGCAGCCCATGACCAATGAATGAAGATAGAGCACATTGGAGTAACTTTGTTATTGTGTGTATCGGTGTGATTCACTAGTCTCATTCTTTCAGTCTGTCAGAAACACAGCTGACCCTGTGGTGAGCTGGTAAAGCTTCAGACGTTGGTGCTGGATATTTCTGTTTACGAATTGAATGCTTTAATGCTCAGATATTTCCTGATTCAATTCTCCAGCTGTGGTTTGTTATTATCTGTAGTTCATATTGTAAGCCAGAAGAGAGCAGCATATTCATTTATAATGTAGCCTGAGATTTCAAAACCAGTGAAGTCGTAGGAGATTAAAGGCACCATCACACAGAAAATTCCACTTCACTGTTGGTCAAATAGAGATATGTCTGAATGTACCGGTACGTATTGTACTTAAAGAGCTCAGAGGTCTACTTTGTCCAAGCTTTTAGCTGAGGCCTGCCAGCATCCTGAGTCTTGAGGCAAACCTATCTAAACTATCACTGGATGAATTTGATACTAAAGAAAACTTTGAAATGTGACGATTCTCAGGCAAGTTCAGGATATTTAAGAGCATCTTTTTTTCAATGTTTTCTAAGCCAGTGATTTTCAACCACTGTGTCGTGGTACACCAGTGTGCCGTGAGAGATCGTCGGGTGTGCCGTGGGAAAATAGTATTTAGCTGCCGCAAATAATTTGCAATTTTTACTGAGGGATGACTCTAAGGAGTATGATTTTGACGTGAGTTACGTCAAGCTGGCGCTAATGGATTTAATGTACCTTAATTGCAACAATGACCTGTATGTCATAACCAAATTATTGAGAAATTATTGAAGAAGGCCTGCACTAGAATCCTTAAACACAGTCATGTTAAGACATTTCTACTGTGGGTTCATATTGTCTTCACTGGTAAAGACCAACAGTAAGAGGTTTAAATACACCTCAGTGGGAGATGGGAATAATGGACACCTCATGCAGTGACCTCGCTGTGACAAACTCCCTCTGCTCCCGAACGATTGCCTAATTAATCGGCCTGGCTGCTGATAGCCCTGAATTAGTTTGCAAAACAAATGAGGATGGCTGCCATGCCACTGAAACCTCTGAGGGGAAGGGCAGTGAAGGAGGGGCCTGCATGAATGAATAACAAAACCTATACTTCTCTAATATATGAGGAATAACTTCATATTTTTTTCAGTGTTTTATATTGATAGTTATCTAAGGTACAATGGATGACAAGGACTTTGTTGCATTGATATTTTACAGCTGTTGAAGGTTAGTGTTCCTGTACCGCAGTTTGACACAGGTGGACATTCGGTTCTTCTGGAGGTTGAACTAGCGCCCATAGTCATTACAACCTTTTTGTTTAAGAACTTTTTTTTGCTTTATGCAGCACAGAGGTGTGTTGCTGTTGCAACATTCAAAGAGGGTAAAACATTAAAGGGATTTTTCAGGTGCCACTTCATCAATGAAATAATGGGGGTAATTATCCCTGGAGTGGAGAAAGGTCTGCAATTTATATGGACTGTTTGATTGAAGCCGGAGTTTAGCAACCACTAGATTAAGTCCAGAATGGAGGTGTCTGTTTCTCTGTATATGTGTGTGTGTGTGTGTGTGTGTGTGTGTGTGTGTGTGTGTGTGTGTGTGTGTGTGCCTGTTCCTGTGTGTATGTACACTAACATGAAAGAGTTGGACGGAAAAAAACAACACATTTTGCTATTCCTGTAGCCTTAACATGTAGAGCTTACCTTGAAGGTGGCACTAGAGGAAATGCCACAGGATCTTCTAAATAAAAAAAGATCCTTCCATGAATGTGCTCAGTGAATCTCATGAGAATTTTTGATCATCTGAAATAATGCATTATCTGTGTGCAAACTTGACTTTTTGATCAGCAAAACGATGCCAGAGTTAACTCATTTCTCAAGGGGGCAGGATTATAAACAGAGGAATTAGATGAAGCGATTAGGTTTAGAGATACAATGTCATGGAACAAAGTGTTATTTAAGCAAACCTGATGATGGCACTAGAGGAAAGTTCAGATTGTGACAAAAATATTTTGGAATCATCCCCTGGGCACCACGAATATCCATAACCCATGGACTTGAGCACTTCAGGATTCTGCCTCACTGTATGAGTCCTTTATCAAATACAATGACTAAAATACTGCAAAAGGAATATCTATGAAAACATGGCTTTGGTTTTATTTAGATATATATTATACCAATACTGGTGTCGGTAACAGTGCATCCCTAATTAGGTAACCCCCATGCAGTGGTTTAGTGAAAATAGGGTGGGGCCAAGAGGGGTATATAAAGGCACTTAGACATTATGTAGGAATACTACCAGTAATGCTACAGTGGCTATTTTGCATTAGCCCGATTGGTTGTATTATTTGGGATGTATATAAAGGTTAAGACAAAGAGCAAATTTCATGCGCATATTCGAACATAAACAGAGGAACAAGGGAGCAAGAAGATACTTTACAAAAAATCTGTATTTCTTTTATTTATGCTCTTAATTTGAAACCGACCTTGAGACGATCACCGCCCACGGCTGACCCCAGAAGCAGAGGGAGGAGAGCCAAGGTGCAAGCTAAGTCTATCAGCTGGAGCTAAGGATATTCCGGCATCCAATCTGCTCCTGGCTAGTGTCCGATCGCATACAAAATTCAGGCTATCCGAGTAACGGCTGGTCGGTGACCGTTGTGCCCACATCTCTACAAAGACCTGGCTTCATCGTGGCATCGTGATCAACAGTGTTTCTCCGATGTCTAATTCTTAATGTTAAGGTGTCGGCCATACTGTTTAGGGAATTGTTTTCTTGCTACATTTCGTCATGCAGTCCCTGTGTTGCATAATGACAACACATTTCCAAACCCAAAGCTGCGTTCACACGACGAGCGACACAGCAAAGAGCTGCAGGTCATTATCAATGGAAGCCGATGACATGAAGCTACAAACCGACCCCCAACACTTGTCGCTGTGTGACGGGCTTGGCTTCAATGACGTGACGAAGGGACAACCAATCATATGCTTTTGTTTTGTATGGTGGTGCGGATTGGCTAATGGGTCAGGTAGGTGCAGGTGTTAAAAAACCCTGACCCCGCGCCTCACTAGTGGGTTGAAATACGTAATCGCTCACTCGAACCCGTTTGGTTGTTTGAGCTGGTCAAAACGATTGGATCTCAATGGGGACACTGGAGACACATACAGTATTAATACCAGGTTTATATGTAATCACTTTAAATCATATGCAGATACAATCTGGATATGAGACACATTTAATGCAAGGTCTAAAGGGGTTCATGAAGACATCCAACAAAACATAGGGACGTTATTCACAAGGTTGCAACTCGAGTATGTTTTGGTCACTGCTTTATGAGAGCAGTTTTAAAGTAGAACAATAAAAAAAGGACTCGTGGCAAAGAAAATACTGGTTCAGGATATCATCAGCCATTCTGAATTATTGCCTTTCAACCAACAAAAACAACAGGGGTGAAGAGAATTTATGATAACAGTCATTTGAAATGGGATGATAAAAAACATGAGACGATTTCTCAGCACATGTTGCATAACATTTAACCATAAAGTGCATCACGTTTAATGTTCGCCTTCCACGTGCGCGCACACCACATGGTGTTTTGCTGTGACACCTGCAGGGTACATCACCTCTCACAGCATAAGCGGGGAAGATGGGCTCATTTGAGGGAGGAGAGTTATCAGGCGGCATCTCTCCCACACAGACGCTGATAGCTGCAATCAGCAGAAGAAGGAAGAAGGGGACTCGAGAGGGCAGCTCGTCAGCTCTGCTAAGGCCTTCTTGTATCATCTCTGATTGAGTTGGAATACTTAGAAGATGCACTGTAATGATAGTCATCTCGGCTATAGTGTCGGGTGTCTGGATGTGTTGTCTGAGGATCTCAGGCCGTTTTGTATTCATGTGTGTGTTTGTAATAGCGAGGGAATGAAAAGAGAAAGCGAGGACGTGAGAGTGTTTGCATAAGTCAAGAACTCGTGCGGGAAAATGTAAACACGACACACAGCCATTCGACCTCCATCGAGACATTCAATTTAATGTCATATGGGATGAAATGTGAATGCAAAATGAGGCTTGATGGGAAATGAGATACCACATATCTACATTTACATTGTGGGTGCTGTTTAGAGGGATGTGAAGTCACTCCATCAACACACGAAACATAATTATTCTTCTGGATCAATTGAGAATTACCTGGAAATTACCTGGGAACCTTATGCCAACCACAACACTTGATTTTCCTCCTCTCTCAGTAAAAGTGTTTCAAATTAGTGATGTCACGATACCAAAATTATGACCTTGATGTTATAACTGCCGAATTACCTCAATGCTGAAACGGTAGCACGGCAAAAACTTGAAACGTCGGAAAAAGTAATGGAATGAGATGACCTGAGTATCTTCAGGTTTTGGACAGTTGTTCCGACAAAACAAGCAATGTGAAGTTAGGCTCTGAGATGTTGTGAAGCATTTTTCGCAATATTTTCTGAAACTGATAATGATTAACAGGGCAACTGAGAAAATAATCGAATAAAACCTCTAAAACTTGTTGTGTTATTATAACTACCAAGCAACTACCTGCCAAATACTACAATCCCAGCTCACTGGCTGACTTGCTAGCAGGCTGACAAGTCATAGATCAGCCAGAGGCAGCCTTCAAAGAACTATAAAACCACCAGAGAAAAGGCAAAGTGATCTACCTCTAAGAAACAAACCAACCCAAGAGGCAAACTGAGGCATGCGCAGGAGGATCTGTTACACGGGCTACAAAGAAGGGTTCTTCACTGGGAGATGAATTGAGATAGATTCTGACACTCAAGTGCTTCAGTTGATTTACTTTTATTGGCCGTAGAATAACAGATATCAAAGACTTAATATCTACAGAGGCCATGAAATTCCTTTCACATTATGAAGTAATTTGATCCATTGTTATTATGAATTATTGATAGGTGCAGCTGTAATACTTAACTCACCTGGAATATAAATCCAGGTCACAAAGTTGGAAGCACAAGTTGTTGTTTAAAATATAATTGTACGGTGTAGGATTAAGGCGTACCTTCACTGAAACAGGCCCAAACCATGAATAAACAGCCGCTTGTGTGCAGAAGCAAACAACTTCCATCTATTTTGAGCGCCACTGTTTGTCTGACCTTATTTCCATGATTGTTGGTGGGAGTGGTTGTCTGGTGCTTTTTGACTCGCAGCATGTTGAGGGTTTCCCAGAAAGCTTTTTGGCATCAAGAAGCTGTCAAAATTTAGGTCCAACGCAGCTGAGCATGCTGCAAGCAATCATACCCGCAGATGACCAAGGCCATGCTAATATTATCTGATGTTGTCATATGAAGCTGGTATGGTGTGTTCTCATAGTGTGTGTATGATGTTTGTGGGAAGATTAGATTTCTTTGTACATCTTTATTAAGCATCTGAAGCTTTTAAAAAAGCATATATATTCCGAGTATAGTGTCGCATCCAGAATACAAAGCACACAGGTGGGATCACATTAACCCGACGAGCCAGATGGTTTGTAACACAGAATCATCTGAGAAGTCGTCATTGGAAACTGTTTGGGAAAGGCCAGGAACTTTCAAAAGACACTTGGCAGGGGATTGTATGAACCATCTGTCAATCAAACTCTTGCTGATGCCAGTCAGGGGAGACGAGCGAAACATCTTTTCCATCAAAGAAAGCCTTTGGTGCTGTTCATTGCCCATCTTGCAATGAAGAAATACTCTCCAGTTCTGATGCAACTCCTGCTAGATCTACGCTAACATCTTAAGTAGCCGCCAGAGTTGTTTAGAACTAACAGTTGCCTCACAAATAAACCACGCCCATAGCTGCCGGTAGCTCTTTACAGGATGCTGATGCAAACATCTACAATGGCCCTAATATGCTGCTGTAGAAACCACATTGTTGAACAGCAGGTCGGATAACACATCGCCTCGTCCGATCACTGGGTACAAGACCTTTTTATCGTCTACATAGAGACACGTAGAGTCCTGTCCTTCTGTAAGACTAACACAATACACATTTTACTTCCTCGTCTCATCTCCCTCTTACCTAAGTCTTCAGATACCACTTCTGTGGTACCACACTGCTGGTTGATACTCCGTCAGTGAGGAAACTAGATGTTTGTAACATTTCCTCATTCAGCTGTAGCGGACCAGCAGAATACGTTCAAGTGCAAAGTTGACGCTAGTTGACGTTAGTCTCAAAACTTCAGTTTTAATCGCACCGTTGCTCCCTCGTGGAAGAAGGCAGCTGTGTCAGTTTGGATTCAGAGCAATTACAATGGATTCCATCTGCGACTTAGACTCATGGCAGAAAATATATCTGCTTATAGCCAGTAATATTAAACTAGATCATCTTGCAATTGGTCAACACCAGCCGCAACGCCAAATCGAACCACAGGCGTAAAGTGATGGCCCCTTCCCTATACTTTCCACCTCTTTTCTTCCAGCACTCTTGCTCAGACTATGCCCTTCTTCAAAGCCGTCCTTCATTTTCATATCGTGGGAAAGGGCAGTCCGGCTCTCCTGACAGAAACATGAGCTCCTTCAGATGAAAGCCTCAACTGAGAAATGTAGGGACGCTTTAACATCTGTTTTTCATTTTAGTATTTGTAGGCTGTCGAGACAGTTTGATGCATGTCATAAGAGTCGTTCAGATCAGTTTGTCTATGAATAACTGCAGCATCTCCTCAAGTAATGTTCCCGTGTCTTGCTTCCCAACTGCTCGGTAAAGTGAAGAGTCTGACTCAGCAAAACAAAGTCTCCCCTGCGCCTCCCGACGACTGATGACAAAAAAAAACTTGCAGCGGTAAATATTTGTTTTCTGTTTCTTGGTTTTCCCAGACCAAGTATTTTCTATATGAATTGTAATATATAGTATATACTTGTTCATACCATTCATGTAGACTATGCGTGTGCATGTGAACAGTACCCCCCAAAATAAGGCTCCTCGAAAGCCAAGGTGTAATTCGAACACTGTAAAAGAAACGTTTAGGCTTTTTGCGTTGGTTCTCAGACTTGTGTGCCGACCCTGAACAGTAAAGGATGTAAAGGAATTGGACAACTCCTTACATTTGAAAGGGTGCCACCTGTAGCTCTTTGTCTTTATGGGAGCAGTCCACCATTTTTGCACATGACGTTTCGTTAATTTGTCATTAGGACCACAATGTAGGCTGTGCCAACAAATGACTCCTGTGGGTCTGAAGGGAGCATTGTGAAGATTATCAACAATATCTCAGTTTTGCAATTTGAAGAAGAAGGACATGGGCATTTACTAAGCAAGGAGAATGAAAGATCAGCTTGCATTATGGGAATTGTAGGTTCCATTTGTTTCGGAGCTTGACTCGCACTAGGGGCTAAGAGTCAGGATATCTGACTCTTTACTGCTTCAATTTAGAATTTTCTTTATCTCACAAGCCCCCAAAGTATTTGAAAGTGCAACACTAAATCAGCCGAGTATCCCTTTAATATACACGTAGCTATGCAGTAGATATAACAGCGTGTTCGTTGTATCAATATTCCAACAGTGACTGTTGCTGAAAAAGTTATCCTTTTTAATTTGTATCTCTCATACAGGAAGTGTGCATTTTAAATTGCATTCATTCTAAAGGCCACTCCCTCACTTTGTGCAGCCATCATCGGAGGAGGTGGAGGAGGAGGCGCACATTTAAATGTAACACCTACGATGCATCCAGAGAAAATGATTGAGTTTGCTCCCAAACATACTGTAATCACTCCGCTTTTGGACCGGCTCTTCCTGTGTCCTCATGTTGCCCTCGGTGAGACAAAAGCCGGTATGTCTCTTTTCAGCCAACAGGAGAGACGCCGTTAAAAGGATTCGAGAGGATGTTTTATAGCCCGCGGTAGCATGCGGTGAGGTGATATGTTTATTCTCTTAAGCAGTTGTTTTTTTGTGGTGTACAAAGCTAGATTCAGATTAGTGCTCCTATCGTATTTATACTCGCAGATGGGCATCTTTTTCGCAGCTGAACTGATTTGGACCTGTCTGAAGATTTGAATTGCTGAAACAACCCTGTTGCTGTGGCTCAAGCAAAAGCCTGGTGGCACACAGGGTCAAATCCAAAGACTCTGTTCCAAAACATCCCGCAAGCTTAAACCCTCCGGTCCGCTGAAGTCAGGGCAACAGCAAACGGTCCACTGACAGAGATAGATAGAAACTAGGCAGCATGGAAAACCTGAAGTGTTTGTGACATCTTTGTCATGGATACATGGATTGTAATATATGTATTTGTGACCATAGCACTCTGTACGCTACTCTGTAATTCGTTGGTTTTGTCTCGGGCAAAACCGTTGAAGTTAAGACAACCTTTAAAGTGTGTTACCTGCTGCTGGGTGAAAGGTAAAAAACGTTGCGTTTCATTTTTCCCCCTCAACCTTTGCGTAATGTAACTGTGACCGAATGACTGAGTGGGTGTGCGTTTGTGTGCTACTGCATACAGAGAAGCCGACAGGCGCTCGGCCACCTGCGTGACTGAAAGTGCAACTGAAGTTATGGAAGTCATGAGTCAGATCCGCAGAGAGCCATTCGATTCAGAGCTTTCCAGTTCATTCAGTGAGAAGGATGCGTCTGGCTGGAAATGAGAACGTTAATTGTTTTTCGTGGAGGTCACAGCAGGTCGGTCGGCAGCCCGCCTCGCTGACACGCAGACACACAGTAGAGGGTTGTTGGAAGCGATTTGGTGATCAGGTGATTCATACACGACAAAGGAGGTAGTTTGGAAAGTTTGAACGCTAAGTTTCGACCTTGTCAGACCGATATTACCGATATCGTCTATTCTGACAGCTTTACGAATAGAAATAAAGACATCAATAATTGATAATGTTCCCAATAAAAGGTCATCTTTCTCTTTATTCATGTATATTTCATACGTTTTGTGTGTATTGTGATGTAACAGCAAACTTTTGTATTTTACACTAAATTCAGTTCTTTTTAGGGTTATTGATCATTCACTGTCGTATATGGAGTATATCCTTCAGCAGCCAATCATTCATGTTTTCATGTGCTATTCTGCTGTTTCTATTTGACTAATTTGAATTACATAACAAGTGGCGTTACTGCTGTATTTGAATACAACAACATTCTTAAAAGGTACTACAATTAACTCTTAACTTGTTATAAAACAGTCAATTTAATACCAATGCCTCTATATCAGCTATTCTCAACCCAAGTTCGCTGATGCCCTCGACCTGTAGTCGAAGGAGCTGAGGAGAGCTCTGTGCCGAAGCAGCCTCTCCACAGGCCAGGAGCAGAGCTTCGCCCCGCTGCTCCTCCGGGAGCCAACACCACTGCTGTTTCCAAGGTCATGAACAAACTTGTAATGGTTGGGACTGCACTGCAGAACTGTAAAAATGATCCAGACATCCTCAACGTAAGACCTGTCCAAAGGCACCTTGACAATAATTCAAACCCTCACCCCGACGTCGCCGACATGAATATGGAAATAAGCTTTGTAATTGATGAAGTCGATCGACCCGAAGCTTAATGAGTGTGAAGCATTTATTAAGCATTTGGTTAGAGACTAATGAAAGCCTTTTAACCCACATCTCATCTCCACATTCACGCCAAACCAAGTGTGACACCAACGTCCACTTTGAATCACCAGGCGTGACAACTGATCCTAAAGTACACACTCAGATCTCGAGGTTTTAAGGGTTGAACAAGTAAAACGCCTTATAGAGTTGTGAAGTGTACAAATGTGGACTATTACTGTGACCATACATCGGGACAATCTACGGAAGGGATAATGCCGGACTGTTGGCTCCGTGAAGTCCATTAATTCCTGATAATGTACACCTTGAGGGGTATTATCTCATTTATACTGCGGTTAACATCGCTCATTTTTATTTTCATATGTTTTGCAACTAAAAATGTTTTTCCTCAAGCCATACACTCAGTTTCCCTGGTAACCCTAAGGGGTTTGCAACTACCTGGAACAATCGTTACCATCCCACAAGGTCCTTATGCAATGGAAACGTTCAATGCTCCAGTAAATAGGACAGACCGTAGATACAACTTGGGAGATATTCAACAGCTCAGCTCATAGAACCCTTTGGCTAAGCTACGAGCCAGAAAGTTAGCTTCATGCTAGCAAGATTCAAAGTCAACAACATTGCAAATGGTTGACAAACAGTAAATATAATTTGACACTACATTTAACAACAAGACTAGATATCTATCCGGCCATGTCATTGTCCCCAAATCAATATTTTCTGAAAACAACTTAGTAGGTGTCCACTACTAGGAATTAAGTAATACCCTGCAGCCAATCAGGATCAAGTATTCATCCAGACCATGGTATAAAAGTTGTTAATGGATTCTCACATTTGTAAATGTGTGTTTTTATACTTCCTCATACTTCTACAAATCCTCATTGAAATCATTGTGAAGCACACCAGGCTGCAACAATGACAAAACAGCAGCAAATAGAGCAACAGGGCAACGCTATTAATCTTTCATTCCACAGCTTATTAGCTATAATCACTGCTGTCTAAAAAAATGTCAACCTGGCCTCAATGTGTCAAAGGTGGTGATGAGTAACCACTGCAGTCTTGATATTGTTTGATTGTTTGAACATGTTTGGATAATCTGTTTCAACCTTTACAGCAAAAACTCTTCATCTCAGTGAAAGTACGTTGAAGAAAATGCACGTAAAGGTTTATGATGCACAATACTGAGAGCAAAACAGCCCAGTAAGAGGAAGGAGCAAGAGGCTCAGAGAGCTATTGTGACTGACTATGCGAGCACTTGCTTATTCTGCTTGGTATAGCGATTATTTCACTATTTCACGCAAACACTGGGCAAAACTATGACAAAGACCCAAACCATAATTATCTTTAGCATTGGTATTCCTGTTTCAATGTTCTATGTTTTTTACTTTTTTTTTTTTTCTTACCAAAGTGTTATATCAATCAGCAACTGCTTTGAACAGATGCAAAACCAGAAAAGCACGTCATTAAAATGGACATGATGTGCTGCTCAACTCCCCATTTGTGTGCGCTGTCATTTTGGGTAGCTAGTTTGTTAACCTGCTGCTTTCGTGTTTGGTAATCCTCTATGAAGGATCCTTTGAGATCCTGAGTACTAAATCGCATGATTTTTACCAGAGAGTTGGTTGACAACAATATCCCGCGTTTTTTGGCGACCAAGGCAGACTTTCCAATTCGTGCTGTAAAATATAAACCATATCTTTAATGGTGGCCTTTAACTATCTTCTTCCAAACTTCCAAACTGCCAACTACGAGCAGATGTAGACAACAGTACTTGGCAAATAGCCAATCAAAATGAAATAACTTGCACTGTTGTCTTTGTGTTTTATTGTATCTGTTCTTATTGCTGACACCAGAGCACTGAAGGCATGTGATTCCATTCCCCTCCATACTGAGTGTTGTGAATGGAATAAATGATGATCAATTCTGCTTTGAACCTCTTTCATTCTCTCTCTTCTTGGGATGTAATGACCAGAGCAGCCTCTTGGGGACATTAGCAGCCCGTCCTGTCTGTGTTTGTGTGTGTGTGTGTGTGTGTGTGTGTGTGTGTGTAGGTGTGTGTGTGTGTGTGTGTGTGTGTACGTGAGGGTTGAGGGGTTGGAAGCTGAACCTCTTCAGTCCTCCTCAGTGTTTACTGTCTGACACGGAGACACATTAAGCAGCAGGACCAATTTCCGCCCAAGCTGTCCAATGATTGCAATCAAGAGTCCTAAGCGGCTCGCATTTTGTCCTCTACGCTTCATTCCCTGTGTGGTGTTACTCGGTGTGGGGGGGGGGGGGGGGGGGGTCATGGCCTGGTGATCTGAGATGGACTCCTCACTGCTGTGTTGGCGTCTGCGTGTAACGTACTATTATATTCCGACTGTTGACAATTCTTGACACATAAAAGAGACATGATGGTGCAATGTGTGACAGTCCTTAGGTTGTGTACATTTCTGTATTGACATAAATATTTAAGCTCAATGTCCACTTACGAGTTTTTTTCTGGGGCTCTCATCTCATCACATCTCATCGTCTAGCTCAGTTATCATGTGACATTACTTTTATTTATTTGCTGTTGATGGAATAGATTGATGGATGGAACATTTTGGGAAGTAATCTTATTCTTGCCGGAAGTAAGATGATGAGATAGATACCACTCTGACAGTAAACCTAATATGAATTTGGATTTTGAATAATACAAGCAACCTCATCAACGACATCAATTGTCCGTCAAGAAAATTGTGACGTGGCATTGTTTTTAAAGATCAAACGATTGTGTGGAAACAGTAGTCAAATGAATCAGTAATGAAAATAATGAGTTGCAGAACTATAATAGAGAAGCGATACCATCATCAGCTCGTAAAGCACTGAGCTGTCTCTGAGTGCTACGAGATGAAACTAAATATCGATATCTCACCGTCAGTGAGACAGCAAATCAGTGAATTTCCCAAAATGTCGAGAGGGGGCTTTTAAATGGAAGATATTTAGCTGTGAGTGTGTTCGTGTGGCTTTAGAATGGTGCCACCCTGACGGCTGCCATATGAGAGCAGGAAGCCGGCTGTCTGAGAATGAATCTGGGCAGCTGAGCGACCCCAGGGAAGCCCCGGCCGAGGGTCGTCGTCTGCTGACCTTGTGCTGTCTGCCGTGGAAAGCTGATCTGACAGCGCGCGGCCCGGGGCCGCAGACACACATGTGGGGAGCGCGGAACGCCACCAGGACGCAGACTAACTGACGGACAGACAGACGTCAGGAGGACTGTGCAAAGCGTCGTGCCATTAACAGCGGCACTTTGCACGCCAATTAAACAATTAGTGCTCTCTTTTAAATTCATTCATCTCTGTGTGTGTGCTGGTGTTGAACAATAAAAGACAAACCTATCATTTATTTTACAGTATCGAAGCTTTTTTCATATCTTCTTTGCATTTCTTTCTGTCGTCAGCAGGTTTTGACAAGTTCACCATGCAGGGTGCAGGGCCGTAGCTACCATTGAGGACTCTGAGGTCATGCTGTAAGTAATATTTCTGGCAATTTACATACATCAAATGGAATTTCCATTCTATGATTAAACACATATTTCACATTGTTAAAGATGATTCCAATCATTTTCAACGTTTTTGGCTACATATCTTAAAATGATGCTCTTTTTAATGCAGACACTCAATAGATTCCAATGGGATTTCTTATCCTCCAATATAATTACATACCATTGTCGAGAAACATCATTTTCGTGTGGGGAAATACTTCTTGCAGGAGATATATGTTGCACTGGAGAAATTTGGACTCGTTAGCCGAGTGTTTAAAAAATGCTGGATCCGGCCCTGCCAGGCTGCAATCATTACTCGCGTAAAGTTTCAAAGGTGCTAAAATAATGTACTAATATTAAATATCATGCAGCCGACATCAATTATGCAGCAGCAGAATAACATCTGTTTTCTTGTCGCTGCACTTTACAACAGCAGTCTTTTAGGAACAGTTCAACATCCTGGGAAATACGCGTATTTGCTTTCGTATCAGGTCATGTCTGTATGGTAAATATGAAGCTTAGCTAGAAGTAGCTTAGCTTAGCATAACGACTGTAAACATGGGAAAACAACAAAAAATACCAGCCAGCAATTGATTGGATGTGGCACAGCCCTACCTAGAACATTTTCCACCAGCCGCCACTGATCTCATATCTATATCGCATACGAAAATG
This sequence comes from Melanostigma gelatinosum, assembly GCF_949748355.1. NCBI lineage: Eukaryota > Metazoa > Chordata > Actinopteri > Perciformes > Zoarcidae > Melanostigma > Melanostigma gelatinosum. Next base: position 14,976,187 of record NC_136651.1, read on the forward strand.
GGGTTACCATGGGGTTGCTCATTTGTTTGGTAGGACAGATCAAAGGGATATAATTCAGGAATGTAAAAGTGTATCATCCCACTTATTATTGGCTATTTGTAAGTCTAGTGGAACTAGAGGAAAAGTAAGTAAGATTTATTTATAAAGCGCTTTTTACAGACATAAGTCACAAAGTGCTTAACAGGGGCAGAATTACAAACATAAAAAACACAATATGACCATATAAGGGCAAATAATTTACAAACACAGAAAGTACAAAATTAAAACATGGTTTAAAAGCAGGCCTAGGACATGAGTTTCTAAACACGTGTGTCTTGAGCTGATTCTGGAATGAATTCACAGAATCTGTGAAGCGTAAGGGTGCAGGCAGAGCATTCCACAACCTCGGTGCTATCAAAAGCTCGGTCCCCACGGGTCTTAAGGCGAGTGCGTGGGACAGACAGCTAATTTAACATGTTTGACCTGAGAGCGCGGGCGGGTGAATAAGGGTGAAGTAATTCAGTCACATATGTAGGAGCCGGGACGTGAAGTGCTCTGTAAGTGAGGGTGAGAATTTTAAAGTGGATCCTAGATGCTACAGGGAGCCAGTGGAGAGATCGGAGTACGGGGGTGATGTGAGACCGTCGATTTGTCCTGGTGAGTAATCTGGCGGGAGCATTTTGGATGACCTGCAGACGGTTAAGAGCAGATACACTGAGTGACGAGAATAGTGATGGAGGTTGGACAACGCATTCAGCCTAATCTAGCCAGTGGGGCCAGCCACGGTCAGGGCTAGAGACTAGTGTCGCCTGTCAAGGGGTCCAGTATATGTATGGAGCACAGCCCACTGCAGGGCCTAATGATGGATGAAGACATTGTTTGACATGAATACTGGTAGACGAGCTATATGATCAATCCATTGTTGGTTGGTGGCAATAAACAGAATATAAGTAGCTTCATTTCTGAAACAGCAAAGTACTGTAATTGCTCCGCTAAAGTGTGGCCAGCACAGACCAGACATCTAAGCAACACAAAAAAGGTATTCATTGAATTGGAATGAGCTTTTCAATAATAAGGATTAGGATTCAGATCAACAACAGCAAGTGTCTTTAACCCTTTGTTCAATATAAACATCACATGAACAATGAATGTAATCACAGTTTTCCCGTTATTTCTCCTGATTATGAATCATCTAGCTTGGTTTTAGAAAACAATAATGCTTTGATGAAGAAGGTAGCATCTAATCCTGTCAAGCCAATTTAATTTAGACATCCCTCAATCGCAAATTTGCCTGAAACAGTTTTAGCCCTCAGATATTTATCTGCTAGCCGTGTGCTTCGTTATTGAGCTCAACGTTGACGGACACTTTGCTCCTGAGCTGTCGGAGTTCCAGCAATGGGTTAAATTTCCTGATATCAATGTAAGAGATGCATCACGGAGTTTATAATTTCCTTCCACAAACACATTATCTATCTATGAACTGTACTTGATATTATTAACAATTAAAGCTCAGTGCTCAGTCCCTGATGCAGCAGTTGTTGCAGCTTGCCAGGGTGGATGCTATTTTCGGGTGGACTTTACATAATAAAGTCATGTTACCCTCTCACGGTTAACTTGACAGATAAGGCCTAATCACTCTATTGAGACTTAAAATGAATAAGAGTACGCTGAATTACTTCTTAAATTGAGTCTTCTTTAATTCAAAATACATTACTTCTATTAATAAATACATCACATTTTGAATGCAACTCAAAACTTCCAGTTTTTCAGAATAAATGTCATAGTTGGACATTGCTTTTCAAAATCACTTTTCACAGGAAAGATGGTCTAACAGCTACCCAAGGTAGTCGCAATGGCAACACATTCTCACACCAATGCATCAAACAACGTAGCTTGGTCAGTGGCACGAAGCCTCAAACTATGAAGCTCCACGTACCCCTCAAGTGGCAGTTTTGGTGTCAGGGATGGTGTGTCGATATACGCTAAGTACCGGTACATGCATGGTGCCTTTTCAAAATAAGCGTCCTTCACAGGAAGTTCAGGTTTAGGGGGCACATTACCCCACCCAGCTATATATATATTTTAAAGTCTCAATTACAAATCCGTTTACCACTTTAGCACCACGGACAGCGCCATGGATTTATTAATACGCAGCACATTTGGGCTATGTCAGAGCCATGGCAGGGGCCACAGATTCTAAGTTCTAAACCGCAGTCACATGGAGGATCAATGCGTCAGGTAGACGAGACATATTCAACTGAACGGCCCCTCTATATCTAGTACGTTTCTGGTGACGTTTATATTATCGGTAAATGCCATTGTTTGCACATTCAGTTTCACTATAAAGGCCTACCACCTATGAATTTCATATTCAGATTAATTTATTGGGGAGCAGGAAGCAATGTATCAGCAGCTTTCGATCAACCTTGTCTGCGGAGCAGAATAGAAAACTGTACCTAATATGGATGGGTCACATCTGGCCATGTGATCCCCTTAATTAGCCCCTTTATATACCGTACCAACGGGTCAAATCGTGCAAGCCTCAAAGTCACATTTTCTATTAATAACATAAAGCGGTTGCATAACTAAACATTGATGATTTATTCTTCATTAAACCTCCATGCACCCCCATAGACAGTCTATTGTGTGATGATATGCTCACAAGCTCCATTTCCTGTCTTTCCTCCCCCACACTCACTTAAAGACTTTGTAGGTGTTTGCAGTGAGCGGGATGTGATGAACAGCTTTCTATTTAACAGTGTAGGTTAACAGTGGACGGCCAGTCAAAGAGCACTTAACATCTCCCTGGTAGTCTTTAGCCATACACACGAAAAAAAACAAAAGTCCAATCACTGAACTCCTACTTCAGCCATCCGCTGGCTCCGTCAGCCTGTCCACACATGAGCTCTCCACATGAAGAGCTCATGAATAGATTGATCATCATAAAGTAGACGATTCTCTCAACTGAACTCATTTCACATCACGCAGTCTTTAATATGCGCGCAATCAACGTTAAAGCGGCATCTTCATCCTCCTCATTATCAGCATCATCGTCCTTCTCTTCTTTATTACCGTCACAATCATCATTATCGTTCTCATTTTCACTTTCATCCTCCTCAGCAACGTCCTCCTTACATCGCCATCCTCGTCATTGCCTTCGTCATTTTTAGTGTGTTGTCATCGTCGCCACATCATCGTCATCATCACGCAGAAAAGGAATCCGTAACAATAATAATGCAACACACGTATAGAATATATGCCAGTAAGCATTCATTTGTGATCTGGTGGTCAAAAAAACATAAAAACCTGCCTAAGTTTGGTTGTTTATTAGATGTATAGATTACACATTTAAACACTTTTGTATATATCAGGGTTTCTGCTCGGTGGGCCCATCCGGACTAAGGATTTATTTTGCACTGTGACGATAGTCACGCAGAAGCTAATTGGCTATTTTCACCAACTTCATTTAGCAATTGTTAGCATGTATGTAAGAGAGTGTGGTGGAGGAAAGCGTCAAACTCAGGATTTGCTCCCTGGAAAAGCTTGTTTTTACACTCAGTTGACTGATTATTTTTAAATTGTTTCATTATTATTATTATTAGTTTTGAATGACAGTTTGGTTAGGTTTTGGCAACAAAACTACTTAGTTAGGTTTAGTAAAAGTAGGCATATTCACATGCAGTAATGTCAGGTCCAAAGAGCATCGTTGGCTACCTTGGTGCTTGTCTCTGCCATGCTATATATATACCAGGGTGGTAATATTGGCTCGTCTGCCCTGCTGCAAATAGTATTGTTGGCTTTTGACACCTGGGTGTCAACAGCATCTGCCTTTTTTTTTACTAAAATATAACTACATTAAGGAATCGCTCGTAGATTGAGTGTGTAACGTAAGCGAGTGTGCGTTCGAGAAATTAGAAATTATAATTCTAGCTGTGAACGTAGCTGTGCAGTGTGTGTACAGTTATTTGTCGCTAAATTTATGCTCCAATTCCTCAAGCCAGGGCCCAGGCTCACTTAAATGAAAGTGGATTAAAATGAGTTCTTCTGTACACAGACACATGCAACTGAGCTCAAGCTGCTGTAGCTTCAGAAATAAAACAGTAAATGTTAAGATCAGCTCTGAAATGTTCAGCTGGGAGACAAATAAAGGAAGTTAACAAAAGTTAAATGTTGTTTCCTGTTAAATTAAGTTAAAATCCAGCTGCTGTGTTCTGAACAGGCTGCAGATGAGAAACATTTTTACAGCTGATGCATAAAAGACACCGGACTAAAATAAAATAATAAAAGATCACTGTCGAACATATTCTGACGGACCTCAATTTCAGATGATTTCCACCTGTTGAAATATGTTTGACCAATGAAAACCTTTGTTCCAAGAGATGCCATACCACCAGCTCCATGCAGCTTGCTGCCATAATAGGGATTGGTTTATCAATTTGGTTTCTCATCACCCAATATTGTACCAGAAACACAGCGACGACCTCAACAGCCCAATGACGGACAATATATGGCTCGAGATCAGCAGCAGCTGGGATACGATGAAGATGGTGATGTAGCTGATCTGCACTTGAAACATTATATGTTGGTCACACAACAGCTAGCGTTAGCATCACATTTGGAGTGTGATTTGGTCATGTGTTGTGTAGTTATCGTTGACGTTTGTTGTGACAATTTTATTTTTCTTATTTCCAATCTATAACCACTTGAGTGAATCATGACGAGTAGATCAGTGGAGTCTAATGGAGGCAGATGTGTTGGTGAAACTCCATCAGGAGGTCTGATGTTGTCATAGGTCACTGTATCATCTTCTCCATCATAACGCACCTGTGAGGAACAACACAATCAAACCCACACTTTCCAATCCCACTTCTGTGATCTGTAGGCTTCCACTGCTCCACACTTATCACAAGGAAATAAGAAATAAAGTAAAGACACACAGTTCATTAAATTACACTTTGGTTTTAGCTCCCAAAAGTCTCCCTAACCCTCCACATTGTCAACGAGTGTTTCAGTGAGAAAATACTCTGTAAAAGAATGTACTGAAGAGTGCCAACTGTAAAAACAAAACATTTCATTATTAGGTTGTAAAAAAACTCACAGCGATTTGATCCATCTGTGTTTTCTTCTCTGAAGAGACAAAAGAAAGAGTCGACTTTAGTTTCAACAGTAAAAATCCTCTTTTATAATATTTAATATGTGGATGTTCTTCACCTTTAATTCTTGCCCACATGTTGACGAGCACAACTATTATTATGAGTGCTACTAATCCAACAGACACAAAGATGAACCTCCACCAGCCTGGAACCAGAATGAAAACATACACAAATAAAGATATTATTGCAGCTTTTAGACGAAAAAATTTACTTTATTCACATTTAATTACATAACAATTCTGAAATGTTCCTTTAAATCAGTACAACAATTTTTTCTGAAAAACAGATTTATTTCATCAACATCAGAGAAAAGTTAGTTTAAACCCGTCCATGTCTTTAACTGCAGAACGAAAATTTGTTTCTCCTTTTCTACCGAAAAAAATTATAATAATAACACCTGAACAGCAACAAATAAATCACTTAAAAAAAGAATAATACATTTGTTAATGTGAGGAGAGATTCTAAACAAAAACACATACATGTTGAGTCACTACCGGTACTTTGTAGTTTTGGTGAAGCATCACCGATTGCAGAAGTTGTCGTGGTGTTAGCTGCTTTAGTGTCGTCTTCAGTTGGTGTTGACTCAGTTGTTGCTGTTATTGTGTCGTCACCTGAACACATTAACACAACTCAACAAACTAACACAATTACAACATGTGAAATAAAGCATATGTCAGTTCCTTTAAAATGTTCTCACCTGTTTTCTCACCCGAGGGAGAATTTTTGTCACCTCTGGTAACAACATGCAGAAGAACCAGAGCATCTGGACCTTGTCTTTGACCTAATATGTACTGTCTGCAGATATAACGACCAACATCCCCATCTGTGACATCCTTTATAACCAGAGAACATTTCTCTGAAACACTCAGTCTGTCTGATTTAGCTTTGGCTTCTTCATCAATCTGCCCATCTTCAACCAGAACTACTGCTGCTGGTCTTCTTGCAACATCAAAGACCCACTTAGAGTCACATTTCTTACTACCATACATCACACTGTTACAAGGCAAAGTGACTTCATCTCCATCTCTGACAGTGACGTAGAGGACAAGTTGTCCTGTTGCTGCTGCTGAGAAGATGAGAGAGAAATAAAAAGAACAAAGAGAAATAAAAACATGACTTTTCATGTCAGTGTGAAGATAATTTTAACAGTTTATAAATGTGCCTCATCGTTGGTTTATAAGAGTTCATTAAACTCACTATTCACCTCGATGGAAATAAACACACTACTTGTCTGTCTTCTTTAAATGAAGGTTAGGTTATAAAATGAGATTAATGATGTTAATAAATAAGCTTTTTAATGTTTCTGTAGTCATATACACATTATATGTATTCTTACCTGTAAACTGAAGCACCAGAATCAGAAATAAAGAGGCTTTAATCCATCTGAATTCAGACATGGTTCCTCTCCGTCTCTTGTCTCTCTGCTTCTTCTACTCGTCTCTGAACTTGCTCCGTCTTAAAGACGAATGTTGAATCTACTTCCTCTACTTATTAAAGTGTCACTTCCTCATCACTCTGTTCTCTCATACGTCACTTGTTGCTTTTTTTAATCACTTTTCTCTCATTCAGTTCTGTTTTACTCAACTCTTATAACTCAAAGTTATATGTTTCTGCATCAATGATCCAATCTGATGCAGCATTACTGTATTGAGACTCATGCTGAGTCTCAAGTTCACTCTGAGTTCAGTCCCATGATGCATTTGTGACACTGACATACAAGCAAACCAACAAGGGCACATCATGTTCAGTCCCACGGTCAAAAAGAAGAAGACTGAGGAAGACACAGGTGTGAAGATTGATGCTGAAGATAAATGTTTGCAGCAAAAGCAGCTTGTTTTCTTCAGATGGTGTTCATCAGAAAACAAACAGGATTGATGGAGATGTTTCCTGATGTCCGTGGTGCAGTATGTTGATACTGTAGCAGATAAGATGATGGTTCACTGGTCTGAGACCTGCTGGTTCCTCATTTTATCTTTTCTAAGAACTGAAGGAGAAGTGTTTTGGTGAGAATGTGGGTAACAACAGCAGCAGAGCTCTGGAGGTTTGACCCTCTAATGAGGACATGAGAAACACCAGGAACACACGAGGACAGTCCACGCGTTATTAGGACAAAGAGGTGCTCATTGAATTCTGTTGAGAACGACTTTAACCCTGGAAGGTTTGTGGTCGCTGAGTTACAACAAAGTAGCAGTTAAAACACTGATGAGCGTCCTGACTGAACCACCTTTAACTGTGGAGCATCAAACCTCCACAATACCAGCAGCAGGTCTGTTCATGCTGTTCTGACTTTGATACGCATTTTGGGTCCACAGTTCAAAGTGTAGACGGTGGTGGCTGAGTGTGTTGGACATCAACACTTCACCTGTGGTTTGGAGGCGTTTCATGCTTCATGCTCTCTGTGCAACGTAACGGTTCGTGTGACTGATGAGGGGAAGTAGGAACAGGTGAGTGAGAGGGGAAGGTCAGGTGACTGGAACTGGAGGGAAAGTCAGAGGGCATCAGGTGGACAGGAAGAGACACACAATGAACGGGTCTGAGGCAGTGGGCAGTGGGAATGTGGCCGGAGAGGCAGAATGTGAGTTACAGAGGTGGTTGTACTTTACTTGAGTATCTCTGTTTAATGGCACTTTCTACTTCTACTCCAGTGAAATATTGCTCTTTGTACTCCACTATTCATCAGAGAGTTGTATCTGACATTCATCTAAAAACAACTACCGGTACTCTGAACGGTGACGTAGTCTCAAATCCAGATGGGGGGGGGGGGGGGGGGGGGGGAATGGATCAGGATGAACTCTTCATCATCCGGAGCTCAGCTCAGTTTGGTCCAGCTAAAGGTGGTGCACAGACCCCTCTTCAGTAAATGTGAACCGCATGAAATTCACCGCTGAAAGAAGCTCGACAATGAGATGCTACTGATGAGATGATCTGTCAGTATTAAGGAGTACTTTTACTGATAGTACTTCGAGTACTTTTACTTAAGTAGCATATTGAATGCATGACTTTTACTTGTCATGGAGTATTTTTACATGAAGGTGTTGGAGCCTTTGTAAAAGGGTGTTAATATCCTCTTTCTGTACATTCTCAGGTCACTTTGGGAGCATCTCTATCTGTATTCAGACACATTTGAGTGCTCAGTGAGAACAGAGCCGTTCAACCAAACAGAGGGAAGGTTCACTGCTTGAAGTGGACCAGAGGAGGGAGGTTGTAGAGGCAGGACATTCAATCGCCATTATGAAACTGTTACTACATGGAGGAAGCACAAAACACAGTGTAGAATAAAACAACGTTTGTTTGCAAATGATGTTGTGATCAGGTATTATAAAGAGAAGAGAGTTACTGACTCCATTAAGACTGAAAACCCATCGAAACACAAACACATCCCAACAAACATGTTAACGTTAAGGTGGACGAGCTATTCCGATGTTAGTGACAAGCCGCTCCTCCCAGCACTCACTGGTGTTGGGAAAATAACTAATTCAAGTTCATCCAGGCAATGGGAACTTTCCAGCTGCTAGTTGTTTAACATAGCATATGGGGGAAGATGACAAGGACTGCTAATGCAAGAACCCTGGCAATGAGATGTTCATTTTCTTTTGTCCATGCCCTGTTCTTACGAACCTACCCAAAAACTGTGAAAAGCCATGAAGAATAAACACACAAATTGAAGGTATCAGCATGAAGACACTTGTTTCTATTCTCGTCTTTGTGGTTTTAACAAACAGTACAGGTCCAGAATCCTTTTCTAGCAGGTTGTCTGGGCGGATCAGCTCCCTCCCGCCGTACTACAATTGGGCTTCTGATAACAGATCTTTTAATATTACTCTGTTCTCCAATATCAGAGGATTGTGAGGGTGCCAGGCAGGGATATTGAGTGAGAGCTAAGAGTGTGTCCCTCTCGGCTTTGGCCCGCCGTCAAAACGTATTAGACAGATAAATGAGAGCAGGACTTGCGTCGGAGCGAGCCTCTGTTCTGTGCCCGCGTGTCATTTACTCGTCCCCTGAATACTGGCTCAATCAGATAGCAGGCCAGCCTTTCACGGCAGCCGCCGTCTCTCTGCATCCGTTGACCTGCACTGGCACAGCCGGGGACTAATGTGGGCTGCGTCGGTGCCACTGAAACAGCAGTTTCCCTTTGCTTTTGTTCAATTTGTTCGTATTTCCCCCCCCAGATAAAGCTCCGATCTGACGGTCAGATCTGTACGTGTGGCTCTACTACTCTAGAGACGCTATTTGGTGTTTTGTTCCCTGATTTATCAAAGTAAAGAAGCCTTAACACAAGACTTATTTTTGTAGCTTAAGTTTTTGACTTTCATCCCAACAGCTGATACTTGATATGAGGCTCAATTTGCTTTGTTATCTTAAATGGATGGCTGATGTGCAATGATATTATAAAGCAGGGATTAGAGCTCGTCTGAAAGACTTGCCTAGAAAGTGTCTCTTTTCCAGGCAGACCCGTTGTGCGCTACTAATCTGAGTTTGTGTGTGCTCTCGTGTGTGTTTTCTTCAGACCCTCAAAACTCAAAATGTAGTCCTCTGGGGGAAAAAAAGACATCCTTGACCAGTTTCCTGTATCCATGGCGATAGGAAGTGCTCTCCAATCATGTCTCTGTATACTGTGTTAGGGAAGTGCACTGTTTCCTGCTGTTTTCACTGGCTTCCTCCCGTTGGTGTGTGCTCAGGACTTTGCATTTGGTCCTGGAAAGCCACTCAGTTCTTAACCAGCGCTCTTGTTGTGTTCAGTTTTTCTGTTTCGTTCTGTTTTAAATGTACCTGCTGCAACGCCGTCACGTTTGAATGAAGTAAGTTTCAATTTTGGTAGCATTTTCAGACAAACATTACTTGAATTCAAGACAGCTTTCCTTTAGAAGTGGAATTTTGCTTTCTGTCTTATATTTTTCCAATTGATAGACAGTAAATTTCATTTGAGATCAATACACTTGTTCAAAGACATGACCAACAACCACAGTTCAAATAAATTCAGATTATTAGCCATTTAGTGCGTGGTTGTTCATAAAATCATGATGATTTAGGTACCCGATGGCCTAGCTTTGAACCCATCAGCTGACTCTGCAGCTCCCCTCGGCTGAACAGAGTTTGTGAGTTTTCAGACTGTCGTTTACTGTTTTGGTTCACTCTCACTGCTCTCATAGTGTCGTTTTTTCGGCCACAGCAGGCAGATGTTTTCAGTATAGAGTATACAGTAGATGTAAAATCACACAAAAGGCACATTTTTCTTTATCTTGTGTCAGATGCTTCATTTGGAAACATGCAGTGATTGGGAGCCTTTTTATGTTACAGAGCATCCAACACTAAATAAAGCCTTCTGAAGCCGCTTCCTCCGAGACTTCTCATTGTGAGTGTGTCACATCAAACTATTCAGCCCCTCTGGATCAAACCTGGCAGCGATGCCAGTTGGTCATCGGGCAACCAGCAGCACTTCTCTCCAGATCCCTCCCCAGCCCGAGACTGATGTAGTCGGGAGCCGACACCCAAACCTGCTGGACACCCTCCAGCCCATCTTGGTCCAGGCCATCATCAATCCTAAGCGAGTTATGGAGGGACCCCTCCAGACACCACAACCCCCCAGGACCTGCAGCTCACCCGGACCCGCTGGGAAGTCATGCTGGAGCTTGGATGCGAGGGTGGCCGTGCTTCTGGTGATTCTGGCTGGAGCTTTAATTCTGCTGCTGCTGTACAAACTCTTACAGCTGAGACACAGGTGTGTGCATGCCGCGGAGCAATACGTGATGTAACAAAAGCAACTTGATCCGCATCCCATGAGACCAAATCCGTTCTGCTGTCTACACCCTCCTCACTGTTAGTCTGTTTTCTTCACAGCTTTTTGTGCATTTAATCAAAGAATAATTCATGTCTGATTGGCTTGCAGGGGTAGCTTTCAGGTGTTACAATATGGGCTCTATAGTTGAGACACACACTTAGCGTTATTAATATAGCAGCTATCTTGTGATGGACAGGTTGCTACCACAGCGTTGTCCGGTCTCGGAGTTGTCTGTGTTTTCGTTGTGTGTTTTGGGCTTCACGAAAGTGATTTATACGTTTTTGGTTGCCAAAAAATGTCTTATTAAGCGTTTGTTTGCACTGAGCTCCACCCTCCGGTGTCACTTCTGGTTGCAAAAAACCAAGATGGCGACATCCAAAATGTTGAACTCGAGGCTTCAAAACCAATGCGTGTCGTCTCGGTCACTCCGGCCACTTCTTATATACAGTTTATGTATATAAATAAAGGAAAACAATACAAAAACTTGTGCTGGCTTGTGTCTGACTTGTGTTGTGTCCTGCAGGCTGATGTTGGCCAGGGCAAGGCACGCGCTAGAGTACTACAGCTTCTACCGCTCCGCCACCTACACACTCAAACACGCTGCGTCGTGTCAGGACCTGCTAACCAAGGAACCAGCGGTCCCTGAAGCTACACCACCGGACCAAACCGTTACCACCGTGGAAAACGCCGTCATCACCCCACTTCCGTCCCCACCGGTGCATTCTCCGCCCCCTCTGCCACTCCCTCCACATCCTGTCCTGCCTCCACCACTGCTGCAGACTCCACCCGCTCTCGCTCCAACACCTCCCGTCCTGGCCTTCCCTCTCCCCCTGCCTGTGATCCACACCACCCCGCCCAGCCCTCACCTGTCGTGGGGCGCCTGCTCAGACGCAGATGTGTACTCTCGGATCGGAGCTTTCAGGCCCTCCAGGCTCGCCAGCCTCTCCAACCAATCGAAAGTCATCCTTTTTGAGCACTCATCTCTCTGACCTTTGAGGCAGAACATGACTGGAGACGTCAGCATGGTGATTACTAAAAACACTGCTGAGGAACTGATTATCACCCGGAGATGATTGTTTGGTGAGAGTGCTTTATGCTGTGCAGGATGCTGTGTACTGGACTTTGTGCCAGACCTCTGCAAGAAAATTGCAGTCAGGAGCAAAACATCTGTAATTATGTTTTGGTCCATTGGAAAGTGGAGTTGTATCTTAATTTAGACTGGTGGAAGAAGTATGTGACAGTCCTACAGTGGAAGTTTCTTTCCCAAATGAACTCCAATCTCACGTGTTTTCTGACACTTGTTCTGGAGGTATATAAGAAAGTTCATGCTTATATGCTCTGCCTTGATAAGTGCTCATCATTGAGAGTCTCACAATCTCCAGTATCATCTTTAGTGTGTTGGTTTATATTGTTAATAGCAACTTTGCGAACAGAATGCCTGTTATCAGAGGTTACTGGTAGGGTTACAGTGTGTCACGGCTGATACCTGCTACAACACCTAATACAGTAACCACAGCTTTTGCTCTTCTGTTAACCAATCAGACCAAGATCAGTGAGGTTTACAACTTTCACTCTAATTATGTAGAGAGAGGAGTGCTTACATTTGAGAGATGACAATCTTCATCATGGTTTGCTTTGTTTTAAATTAAGTCAGAGAAACCTCCATCGTGGAACTTTCCTGAAATTGTAAAACGGTAGGCTTTCAGGAGAACTTTAACCACAATACAGAGCATGCTGGGCACTGGACTCCAGGAAATTGTCAAAAAGTAGCTTGGTACATAACCTTGTGTAAATCAGCATGCTATTGTTTTATATAAATATATATATATATTATTTTGACAATTTGACAGAGAGAGGCTATCTTTTTTTATGCTTATAAATATTAAAGTGTTATCTTCTCATTTTATTTTTCCCCAGCAGACGAATGTGTATTTTCCAAAAGAAAAGAAGACTTTAGTCACAGCCCACAGCTTACAGCTCACAGCTTAAGTGATGAAAGATGAGTTGATAAAGTGTGGCGCTACACACGGCAGCGTCAGAGAAACCTGATATAAAGTTCATATGGTGTGAACTCTGAAGGTGTTCCTGCATTCCACAACAACAAAAACACAAGTCGACCAAACTTTCTCCCTCTGTAATGCCTCACAACCAAATATATTATCTGTGAGAGAGTCCTGACCATAATTTTTTCTTCCTTAAATGCTGATAATTAATATTCATGAGATATACAGCATTGTCTTCATTTGTTCAATGTAGTCATTGTCGGAGAGCCCATTGTTCCCCGAATGGGAGGCATTTCCTCAGCCGGTTTTCCATGGCAGGGTCCCTCCCTGCCACTCTCTGTGTTTCCTCTGATTCTCTCTCTGTAGCAGTCTTACTTTGCATTTCCTTCACTGACAGTCTTACATCATGACTCAGAAGATGTTTTTTTTATTCAAACAATTCTCACAATCTCAGACATGCTTTTTAAATTGTTCATTTGTCTCTTTAACACATTCAAAATCACAGTACAACAAAGATGCAAGGTGCAAGGTGCAAGATCTTAATAACGTGTTCCTCTGTGACTCAGACTAAGACATTTACAGATTGATCGTTCTCTAAAGCAGCCCAGCCGACACACAGACAACATCTGTCTTTTGTGGATATGACAGCCCGAGCATCCACCTTGGCCCTAACAAGCTGTTAAGTTGAAGTTTCTTTCTATTGAACAATGTTTACCCAGCATGCCTCTCATTTATAATTCAACAATAGTTTGTAAATTCATGAGCGATGCTGTGTTACTTGGCGCTAGTTTGTTGTTTTCTGCTGAAAACCGAGACCTCGTGTGCCGTTCCTCCTCAGTCTCTTCTGTATCAAAGTCCGTCAGTGAGGCCGCTGTCTCCATACTAAAAGCCAGCTAACTCAATCCCTGCATGTACTGCAGCATTGTCTCGTAATTGGTTGTAAGCTGAGCAGGAAAGACATTTGTAACAATATACGGCTGCTGCACTTAAATCAAACGAGGGGAGGTCATGGAAGGATGAATGTGTTTGTGTTCTGGATCTCAATAATATTAATTGGGGTTTTACATCTCAACTGTTATTTATCCATTTTAGAATGCTCACAGAAACTCTTCATACTGCGGTAAAAATACACCTTGGGCCACTGTCATCGATTTTTTGGTTCTCATAAGCAGGTGGGTATGACATTTTTAAATGCAATTCATGCATGCATAGTATAACGTAAAGCACCTATTATAACTGGTTTGTTACTCACTCACTCACTCATCCATTCATATTTTGCAGTTTCTCCACCAGAAAATGTCAAAGAAGCAAATATTCTTGCACTTAAACCAAAAGATACAAGCGTACACCTTCAGAATTCAAGTTTTTACTACGATCTAAGACACTACCTCATCGTAAAACGCACATCATTCAAACACACCAAGACCAGTCGTCTGTTAGTCGTTCCACTGTTCCAACAATCAACGCTTGTTTGGTCTAAATCAGGGCTCTCAAACTCATTTTCACTCCGGGCCACATCAGCATCATGGTCGCCCACAAATGGCCGGTTGTAAATGTAACTACTCAAAACATATTGTTAAATAACTCTCTGCATTCACAGTTTAAAGTAGTCTTCAATGTACTCACAATACATTTCCATGTCAAATGTACAGTAACCAGCCAAAGAGCTGCTTCTAACTGTTTAAGTATCTCATCATTTTGACTTTCTATTTCATAATTTTGACTTTCTGGTTATGACTTTCTATCTGATAACTTCGACTTTCTATCTCATAATTTCGACTATGGGGATATTTTTTATTATTATTCGTCTAACTTAAAAAAGTTTAAAAAAAAAGATTCTTTTTTTTAAACTTTTTTTTTTTTGCTGGCAGATTCGCGGGCCACATAAAATGACGTAGCGGGCCGGATTTGGCCCGCTAGTTTGGAGTTTGAGACCCCTGGTCTAAATAAATCCTTAATTCACTGAGTAAGATGTGAAAATATGGCGGCTCTACCCTGTTTTCCCTCCGCTGTCTCTAAGCAGCTGGCCCGCTGCAGCGGCTCTCACTCCTTCTTCAGAGACGGACCTTTAATATGGAACAATTCAATGACAAAAATAGACCCAAAATCGCTGTGCTGGCCTCGGTTAACTTTTCCAGTTAGTGCTGTTGCCATAGATGCGAGCCGTCGGCTCAACCGTCGCCATGTTGAGAGCCGTGTGGAGGATATAGATATGCTCTGAATTCCTGATAGAGAACCTTTAACTAAACTGCGTGTCCTTGTTCCTGAAATAAATGTAAAGACCGTTTTGTGTGGAACAGATTTGTTTGATAGTTGACACTCTGCTGGTTCATCAATCTGATGCTGACTCCCTAAATGACTGTTTGTCCCAGAAGCACTTGACTCAAAGTGCAGATTGTTGGTAATTGCATCTGTCCTCTTCTCATCTCTGCTGCCACAGTGAGAGGAAATGGTAATTTTTTCCAATTTGGCCTCAGTGTCATCACCCCTGCATGCTACCAAAACAAGTCCTTTAATGGTAAAACTGAGAGGCAAGTGCGGTGAAGTGGAGGCGAAACGTCTCCTGATGACGTCAGTGTACGTTTAATTTGATTGACTATTGAGTTGAAACAATAGCCTGTATATAAGAAGTCGATGTAGTAACTTTTTGAATCATTCAGCTTTTTGCAATTTGTTTTTGAATTGGATATCTATTTTCAGCAATGTTTTTGCGATTAATTTTCAGCAAGAAATGCTTTTTCTAGTTTCTAATGACGTTCTACTGCAGGAAGCGCTCTGGAAGAACCGTTTGGAACTTAGAGGTAAAACAGAGACAGTGTTCATTGAGTTAGTTATTGTTATCTTTAAGTAATTACTGGTGTGACCTAGAGAGCCTTCGAGTCAGACTACAGCAGCTAACACAGGAACACATTCAACATGTGGGAAGGATAAAGTTTACGATGATGAATTATATTCATGAATATTTACATGGGTTTAAATGAAGAAGTTCTTTTAAGGACATTGTTCTATTTTCCCTGTAATGAGCATAAAATGTGTTATTTCTTAGATTATTGGGAAAATGACAGATGTGTAATATAAAGTGTATTTAAAGTTAAGATCATGCAGCAAAGAAGAACACACGGCCTTCATTGTGATACATTCAGATGTATCAAGTGTAATATGGATTATTACCAGTGGTGGTTTACTCAAGTACTGCACTGTCCAATTTTGAGGTACTTGTACTTTCCTGTATTTCCATTTATACATTTTAGACGCAAACATTGCACTTGTTACTCCAGAGCATTTATGTGATTACCTAAGTTACTGGTTACTTTGTAGATTCTGACTAATAACACAAAATACAATATAACAATAACTTATAATGTATCATTGTAGGTTAAGATTAGTTCATTGATCCCCACGGGGAAATTCACCAACTACCCCGCAGTATATAAAGTACAGTATTCAAAATGAGCTCTACTTTTACCAGCTTCAACATTAAAGCTTTAATGCATCAATGATTATAATATAATAATATACAATATCTGAGTTCTTCTTCCAGCACAAACTGTGTGAGTCAAAGTCCCGGCACATAACAAACACATGTGTGTCTCTCATTCCTTCTGATGTGACATCTGCTCTGACTGGCAGTGTGCAGAGGAAGGATGGCTGCAGGAGATAGACGTGACTCAGCAGATGGCTCCAGCTCTGAGCGCTGCCACTCACACTCTGACAGCCGTGAGCGACGGAGGCGCTGAGTTCACTGGACCTCACTGGACCTCAATGTGCTTTAACTGTGTAACACTCAGAGAGAACCGATGCAGGCTAAGGACTGCGGGGACATATTTCTCTTATTAGATGTATCCCATCTACTACTTATTACTGTGTTAAAGTCTCCTGCACATATTAGTGTGCCTTGTGATTCTGAGGAAATCAGCTCAAGTATTTTTCTCATACTACTATGATCACTTTGTGGTAAATAGACACAGATAAGGTCAATTTGTTTTCAATCAACATCACTGCCTTCACTGTCCCTGATCTCCCTAACCAAGTCAAAGTTATTCGAATTATGTAATAATATCGCGACTCCTCTGTTTCTGGTTTTCAATGAGCTATAAAATGTGTTCTTGGATCCAAATTTAATTTTTCATGTTCATTTTGGGATAAATGCGTTTCCTGTAGAAATATAATTTGGTGGTTTTACCGTCTCATTTTTGACATTACTCTGCTTCTCTTAACCGGATTATTTAAACCGTTCACTTTCCAAGATGCTGCTTTGAAGTTACTGTATCCCATAACAGTTCAACATGTATGTGTTGGCAACATAGACACGTGCGTTGTAACAACAACGAATAACAAAAGCAGTAATAACAAATCAAAAATGCACTTCCAGCCTTACACTGGCCTGTCATCCTCATGAAGCTGCTGGTGCAGCTGCTGGTGCAGAATTAATCCTACTTCAAGTCGGGGTTCCCTCTCTGCAGAACACAAAGTCTCTGTTCCCTCTTGAGCCAATCAGTCACTAAGGCAAGTTTATTTGTAGAGCACATTTCAACGACAAGGTAATTGAAAGTGCTTCACGTTATTGTTTGGATCAGCCACCAAACAGGACAGAAACAGACTACAACCAGAAACCATCCTGGACTTGTACACCTCCAGAGTCAGGAAACGGGCTGGAAAGATCACTGCAGACCAGTGGCAGCTGGTCAATAGAGGGCCATGGGGCATGGCCCCACCATGAGCCACACAAAAAAGAAAAAATTATAATAATCATAAATTATACAAATTGTCAATATTTGTGTTTTTGAACTATGGAATGTACCCAGTAATGTGTGTAAAATATGATATCTGCGCAAAATATATTATTTTCCTGCTCGTCCTCTCCTCCTGTGTGCTCTCTGCTCGTCTCTCTGTCTGTGTGCACGACACTCTGAGAACGCGCAGCTTGGGGGGCCTGATCGTTTTGGCCCAAAAGAGGCGGGTCTATGAAGCAGTTTAGCCAATTGCTGATTCAAGATATAAATGAGTGACATACAATTTAGCCAATCAGCGCCCTCAAATAGATTCAGCTGTGGGCCAGAACGATCAGGCCCCCCTCGCTGCGCGTTCTCGTCAGGAGAAGTCTCTACAGGCGCCCGCGCCAGCGCGAGCACTGCTCCTCCAAGACCCGTTTGAGAGGAGAACTTTGAGGAGATTCTGCAGCCAAAGAGCTGATATCAGATCAGCATGACCTCACAATCAGACAGCAGACTCGCGGGAAAGGGAAGCAGTACATGCGAAGCTTCTGTACTAGCTGTACACCAGACAGGTTTGGCTAGCTGGATGACGTCATGCTAATCATTTATTTAGCTTTTTAAAACAATGGGGACGGATCCAGCACGGACAGTTATGGGAGTGAGGGATGAGGAGGTAAGGAAACATGAGAACACCAGGGTAGGGAGTGAGGGATGAGGAGGTAAGGAAACATGAGAACACCAGGACACACATGAGAACTCTGTCAAGCTACATATTAGACAAAGTGAACATCTTTTCTTCTACATAGTTGTCCTCAGTCTCATCTGCTTAACTTGGTCATGGAGGCATCAACATGTAATAGAGATGTTAAATTAACAGTGAAAACTCATCATAGCTTAATTTAACATCAGTATTCATAATTACACTTCATGTTTACTTCTCCTGATCTTTACCTCCTATAACAAGGTCCATAGGGGCATCTCAATAAATTAACATGTTGTATTATATTATATAAGTGTTATTTACTGCTTGTTTTCGTGTTGGAATACATGTTAAATATTTAACTGCCAAGTAATTATGCGTGTTTGACACTTACATTTTTTTTGCATTAAATCATAGTGGGATGTTTGCTGAAATTGATAGGATGGCCCTACCTAGAACATTTTCCACCAGCCG
The DNA here is from genome assembly GCF_949748355.1 of Melanostigma gelatinosum. Taxonomy (NCBI): domain Eukaryota; kingdom Metazoa; phylum Chordata; class Actinopteri; order Perciformes; family Zoarcidae; genus Melanostigma; species Melanostigma gelatinosum. Next base: position 14,994,990 of record NC_136651.1, read on the forward strand.
CCACTGCTGCAGACCCTCCACACCCTGGACACAAGCTGTTCCACCTCCTCCCCTCTGGTAGGCGCTACAGAGCTCTGTACGCCAAAACCACCAGACACAGGAACAGCTTCTTTCCACTGGCCGTCACTCTGATGAACAATAAATAATTCATACTGCACTATTACCACCACTTGCACTATCACCTCAATTCATGCCATTGTCTATAGGTTTATGTTCACATGTGTGTGTGTGTGTGTGTGTGTATATATATATATATATATATATATACTTTTTTCTTTCGGATATATACTTATATTGTATATAGCTGTTAAATGTTTATACCTACATCCGTTCTACTTTTTTGCTGGCCTTTTTTATTCTTTATATGTATGTTTTCTTGCTTATTGTAAATTTGTGTTTGTACATTCAGAGCGGAGTAGAAACCGAAGACAAATTCCATGTATGCGTAAGCACACATGGCCAATAAAGCTGATTCTGAACCACGCCACCTTGTGGGCGGTACAAGATATAGACAGGCAGTCAGCAAGACTGCATGAACAGTGTGTGTACGAGCGTCCGAATAAAAGCCTGTTGCAGTACATCAAGTCGTTGTTCATCTGGCGCATAACTACACTACAGAAACATTACACACCTCAATAGCTTTTTTGTCAGTTATTTGTTTAGTTTAATTATGTTGTTGTTTAGTATATGTAGTATTTTGGTTTGTTTGTTGATGAATTGGCTAACACTGAGGACGCCTGTGGTTACATGTATGAGTCGGCAGCTACAGGATCTCAGAGTCAATGTTGAAGCACTTTAAAGTTTGGATCTGCATGAAGCTCAGCAATACAAAACATGAAGTGTGTTTGACAAGAACTAAATCGACCAGTTTTTTTTTAAGGAACTGAGCCTTTTTTAAAGAAGGAAACTATATATTTGTGTTTTTATTATAAGGGATTTTTTTTTACAAGAAGTGTCGATAAATAGAATAAAATAATCCCTTCACATCACAGACATGTTGTTTTAAGGTCTGCATGCTTTTCATGAATCTGTTTTCACAATAAAACCCTCACAAGTAAGAGAGGAAGCAGCAGTAGTTTATTAAATAATGTTTAATCCACTTGTCAAGACAGTACAGTCGACTACAAATACGTCTAAGGTAGATCGAGTTTTAGCCCAAATGGTCATTGTCGTACTGATTCTATACCAAACTGCTCGTAACATCAGCTAGAGCCATGCTGCCGTCCACCTGCTACATGGTGTTCTTTCCGTTCATCTCTGTGGTGTAGATCACCCAGCGGTGACGTCCTGAACACGTTTAGGAGACAAACAAGAGTTTATTAATCCAATCTAACAAGTGTTATTTGACAAAACAACCCAAATCTGAACATCCTGTGCAAAATACTTCTGACAACAATATGTTTTAGTGAAAATGTCCTGCTTGAAATCATTTGGGGATACTCGACTCGCCAAAGAAGTAGTTATTTTAATGCAATAATGTGTTCATCACTTTAATGTTGCAGCTAAAGGTGGAGCTACTTTTAAAGAATACTGCTGAGTATCTTAAACTATAATAACACATCATAATCTATTTGTTAATTTATATTTTTGAATGAATAATCTGTAAAAAACTACGATATTTCCCTTTGAAGGGTAGTGGAGAAACGTTAGAAGCATACAGTAGCAGAAAATGGAAGTACAAGTACCTCAAAATTGTACAACAGTAAATGCACTTAAGTAACGTCACTAATATATAACATAACTATTAACAGCTGACATACCATAACTATTAACAGCTGAAAGTACTCACTGATAGAGACAGTAATACCAACTGTACTAACAACAAGAAACAGCTGTTTGTTATTAGTTTATTCAACGGCGATAATTTAATTTAAACTTTGTTTAATCAATAACATATAATACATATATATATTATTCCCAATAACTGACCGAGAACCACGTGTTTGTCGCTGGTTAAAACATGTCAACAGTACACAAATCAGCATTTAGCCTGATTAGCATCAGCATTGATTATGAACGGTTTCGTTCATAGCCACCACAGCAAAGTAGCAGCACTAGCGGGCTAAATACCAAGCTAACGGTTCATGTTTCAAATATAGTTTACCAGTCCATGATGGTGGGCTGCAAATTCCCGCTTCACGAGGCTTGACAGGATTCTTCTTCGTGAGTCTTTTGAAGACTGAAGTTTCTTTTCAATTTTTACAACATTTTGACATGTTTACATCAGTGGGATTGCAGTACAACAACACTGAACTATAGGGGGCAGCATCGTGTCTCACGGCATCCAAGCTACCAGGAAATGAAAAGCAGAAGAAGAATAAGAAGAAGAAGAAGAATACCCACGAAGAAGAATCCTGTCAAGCCTCGTGAAGCAGGAATTTGCAGCCCATGTGACGTCACAACGGCTCGAAACAGAACCCTCTGACGTCACAACGGTTCGAAACAGAACCCTCTGACGCACAACGGTTCGAAACAGAAGCCTTTGTTGTGTCTTTATATAGACATTGAATAGTTACCCTACAGCCAGAATAGTTTTCTACACTCAGAGCAGATACCTTCAGTGAAAACTTTACTGCATTGAAGATTTGAACGAAACCATGGATAGACTAGAAATAATTCATCCTGCAAGTGAGGAACTTGAAATGCTCAGTGACTATTTTAAATATCTCGAGGGTCATGTAGCTGAGTTTGAACATGTTTACAAATATTACAAGACCGCTCTAGGTCTGAAAGAAATAACTGAATTATCTTTTAAGCCACAGTTAAATGTACACTTTCCAGACCGTCCAGGGTTTAAAATGGAGATCTTTGGAGATATTTTCAACAAATATTTGGCCACACCACGCATGGTATGGAAGGTTGAACATATTGACTTTATCGTTGAGAAAATGAAGGATCTAATGATTAAGATCATTGAAATGACAGGTGTTGAGTGTGATCTGGCAAAAAAGGAAATCTCTCAGGAGGTTGAAACAATCTCCATGGATAGACTAGAAATAATTCATCCTGCAAGTGAGGAACTTGAAATGCTCAGTGACTATTTTAAATATCTCGAGGGTCATGTAGCTGAGTTTGAACGTGTTTACAAAAATTACAAGAGATCTCTAGGTCTGAAAGAAATAACTGAATTATCTTTTAAGCCACAGTTAAATGTACACTTTCCAGACCATCCAGGGTTTAAAATGGACATCTTTGGAGATATTTTCAACAAATGTTTGGCCACACAACGCATGGTATGGAAGGTTGAACATATTGACTTTATCGTTGAGAAAATGAAGGATCTAATGATTAAGATCATTGAAATGAACGGTGTTGAGTGTGATCTGGCAAAAAAGGAAATCTCTCAGGAGGTTGAAACAATCTCCATGGATAGACCAGACACATCACAGTCAGAGGGGATGAACAGATGTGCTGTCAGCCCTAGCGAACCTTCAATAGCTGGCTCAGTACATGAGGACACACTTTCTAAACCTTGTCCAGGTGCCACAGCACAGGAGGAACTAAAGAACGAAGGTTCTGATTCAACAGCTAGCTCAGCATTTTGGGACACATATGCTGAACCTTGGCCAGGTGCAACAACACAGGAAGCACGAAAGAAAAGGTCATTTCATTCATTCGTGATGGCGCTGGTTTCGCGGATTTTCAAAAAACCAAATCACAACTGTACCACTGCAGAACCCATCACTCTGCCTCTGTTTGGGGCCATCACGATGCGTCTGTTTGAAAGAATGTGGATCGAAGTCCAGGATGACGATTTTGATCTCAAAACATTAGAAAAACTGGACAAGGTAATTTTCAAGAAACTGTGTAAGAAGTTTGGAGGTTCAAAAAAGGTGCGGTTGTTCATGGAATTAGAGGAACGAGAACTTGGGAACTACATTGCCTCCTCTGTCAAATATCACCTGACACGACCCAAAATATGGGACACCATCTGCAATTTATTCAGATGTGGAAAGGAGGTTCGGGAAACAATCTCCATGGATAGACCAGACACATCACAGACAGAGGAGACGGACAGATGTGCTGCCAGCCCTCTCAGGGGAAGAAATGAGAACCAGATGAAGTCCAGTCCGGATGACACACAGAGCTTTTCAGAGGTTCGGGAAGACTTCATCCATAAAGAGGTTGCAGCCCCATGTGTCAACTCTGCCATGTGTGAAGAGCCTGTAATTAATCCAGGCATCGCTGCAAGTGAAGAGCCTGGAATTAGTCCGGGCATCGCTGCAAGTGAAGAGCCTGGAATTAATCCGGGCATCGCTCCAAGTGAAGAGCCTGTAAGAAATCCGGACATCGCTCCAAGTGAAGAGCCTGGAATTAATCCGGGCATCGCTGCAAGTGAAGAGCCTGGAATTAATCCGGGCATCGCTCCAAGTGAAGAGCCTGTAATTAGTCCGGGCATCGCTCCAAGTGAAGAGCCTGTAAGAAATCCGGACATCGCTCCAAGTGAAGAGCCTGGAATTAGTCCGGGCATCGCTCCAAGTGAAGAGCCTGTAATTAGTCCGGGCATCGCTCCAAGTGAAGAGCCTGTAATTAGTCCGGGCATCGCTCCAAGTAAAGAGCCTGTAATAAATCCGTGCATCGCTCAGCCGTTCTTCTGGGCAAATAGGAAACCTCGGCCAGGATATTGGGACGCTTGGTGGTTGTATTTTCATCCAGGATGAACGCAATAAAGAGCTCCGGTCCTCTCAGGGCCACCTCAGAGGTCCAAAGTGAGACCTCACAGCTAGAAGGCTTGAGTCTGTGTGATGTCTACTGTGATAGTAGGCACCATCTGATAACTTCTACTGTGCTAGTAGAAGTTATCAGATGTAATAATCTAATACCTTCTACTGTGATACTAGGCAATGTCTGATAACTTCTACTGTGCTAGTAGAAGATATCAGATGTAATAATCTAATACCTTCTACTGTGATACTAGGCAATGTCTGATAACTTCTACTGTGCTAGTAGAAGTTATCAGATGTAATAATCTAATACCTTCTACTGTGATAGTAGCCAACGTCTAATAACTTCTACTGTGCTAGTAGAAGTTATCAGATGTAATAATCTAATACCTCCTACTGTGATAGTAGCCAACGTCTAATAACTTCTACTGTGCTAGTAGAAGTTATCAGATGTAATAATCTAATACCTCCTACTGTGATACTAGGCAATGTCTGATAACTTCTACTGTGCTAGTAGAAGTTATCAGATGTAATAATCTAATACCTTCTACTGTGATAGTAGGCACCATTTTATAACTTCTACTGTGCGAGTAGAAGTTATCAGATGTAATAATCTAATACCTTCTACTGTGATAGTAGGCACCATCTGATAACTTCTACTGTGCTAGTAGAAGTTATCAGATGTAATAATCTAATACCTTCTACTGTGATACTAGGCACCATCTTATAACTTCTACTGTGCGAGTAGAAGTTATCAGATGTAATAATCTAATACCTTCTACTGTGATACTAGGCAATGTCTGATAACTTCTACTGTGCTAGTAGAAGTTATCAGATGTAATAATCTAATACCTTCTATTGTGATACTAGGCAATGTCTGATAACTTCTACTGTGGTAGTAGAAGTTATCAGATGTAATAATCTAATACCTTCTATTGTGATACTAGGCAATGTCTGATAACTTCTACTGTGGTAGTAGAAGTTATCAGATGTAATAATCTAATACCTTTTATTGTGATACTAGGCAATGTCTGATAACTTCTACTGTGCTAGTAGAAGTTATCAGATGTAATAATCTAATACCTTCTACTGTGCTCGTAGAAGTTATGTATGCAATATGTTATTTGTATTGTATTGTTTTTTAACAGCAGACACTGTACACTGTATGTATGTTTCCAAGACAAATTACCTTCGGGACAATAAAGTATCTTATCTTATCTTATCAGATGTAATAATCGAATACCTTCTACTGTGATAGTAGCCAACGTCTAATAACTTCTACTGTGCTAGTAGAAGTTATCAGATGTAATAATCTAATACCTCCTATTGTGATACTAGGCAATGTCTGATAACTTATACTGTGCTAGTAGAAGTTACATTCAAACATCAAACACATTCAAACATCAAACATTCACATTACATTCAAACATTCTAAAAAGATTCAAAAATTCTAAAAACGATTCAAACATTCTAAAAAGATTCAAACATCCTAAAAAAGATTCAAACATCCTAAAAAAGATTCAAACATTCTAAAAAAGATCCAAACATTCTAAAAAGATTCAAACATTCTAAAAAGATTCAAACATTCTAAAAAGATTCAAACATTCTAAAAAGATTCAAACATTCTTAAAAAGTGTCTAGAACAGTTTAACGAACTCTTTTACGACCGATAGCTTCAGATGTCCCACCTGACAGTTTTTAAATTAAAATTACATTTTTTTTTAATATTTAATATTATTACACCATCAGACCGCCATTACACTTTTCCTCTCGCGCACCCCCTAGAGGCAGCTCGCGCACCCCCAGGGGTGCGCGCACCCCACTTTGGGAATCCCTGAGTTAGAGTGATGGAGCATTACTGACGCGTGTTGTGTCTCCGGCCTGTGAGTAGGTAATAATGTATTGCTGAGTCATGACACTACTTAAAGCAACACAATGCAACTTATAATAAACAATTGCAGGTCACTTGGTTTGGGATGACCGTTAGCTTGTGGTGGCTAATGTTGGCTAATAAACAAATGCTATATAACTACTTCACTAGATCACCTTGCTGGCTTAATGACCCTTCTCCACCTGTGCTGCTGTTATTGTACGGTGGGCAGCACAGTGCTGCATGTCTGAATAACAGAGCTGATTCTGTCAATGGAGTCTTTTGGCTTTAAGGAAAGCATGTTCATTTTTGGCTTTGTATGATTTTATTGATTTATTAACAGGCTTACATTTTGCATTTTGGACAAGTAAGTTTTGGTCCAAGCAAGTGGTTGAAAGCATCAAGCCCTGAGTAGTTTGACATTCAGCATTCATTTCATGAATGTCAATTGTAGCCTTTGTGGCCACTGTTCAGTAAACGTTCCATTGACTCACTTTGAAGTCAGAGGGTCACCAGCATTACAAAAATGTTCCTACTTAAGGACTAATAGTTTATTTTTATGATTCATTTTACAAGTCTGTAATTTAATTGAATTTTCAGAAAAGTCCCCTCATAATGAGCTATGTTATTAAAAAATAGATAAAGGTTAGTCAGATTTGTTGAGTTGCTGTTGTTTATTCCCAAAATAATTTATTCTTAGAACCTATATTCTCCTTATATAATGAACTGTATTTTTGTCTTGCCCCCTATATTTCCTATAAAATGCATATAAGTGCTATTTTAAATGTAAGGTTGTTTCCTTTTAAGAGAGAATCATCTGCAGCTCCTGTTCTGCTTTTTTCCTTTAAGCTTGTTAGCAACAACCGTTTCGAGAAGAACAAAAAAAAAAGAAGAAAACAGGAGGAAGGGTTTATCCCTGCGAGGCCGTGGAAGCCCGTAACGTAATTCCTCTGACAGCAGCATGCTGTCGGCGCCTCCGTAAGGGAAACATGGCTGAATAGGTCAAGAGTGTGTGGAAGAAAATGGATCCACACTCTTCACCTCCTCCAATAGGCAAGGTGATTACAGGCAAGTGCTCTTGGCCGCAGTCTCTGAGGAAACCTGGCAAATACACAAGCATCTGCATTGTTCCATGTGGCGTTACAGTGCTTTGGAGTCTTTAATGTGGTCCTGCACATTACACAAGTGACGTCGTTGAATTTGCAATGTGTAATGATTTAGTCAGCAGGTGATGTTTGTCCTCAAGCTGCTGTCTGCTGTTGTTTTGAGGAATTGTGTTTTGAAATGTCACTTGTCAAAAAGGACCACCAATGTGACTGTGAAACATGAGGAATTGGGCATTGAAGAGACAGCATTAAGAATTGTCTTGTGGAGGAAATCCAGCAATACGGACTTTGGTGTTTTTATTTTTAGATTTTGTCTCGATGTGACAGCACACAATAACACGGTGCCGTACTGCAGGGAAAGAAAGTGTTGTTTGGCTCAACTGAAAATGTTCTTTATTACTGATTTATCTGTGATATTGATGGATTTACAGACGCTCAGAGGAGTGAGTCTGTGCTCACTATACTACTTTATACTGTTTACAGCCAAGCAGCATATTTCATGAGCACTTTTCTTTTCAGTAAAACAATTTTAAAAAATGGTGATTCAGCATGACAACTGATTGTTTTCCATCACACCTCTATCTATTTAGTTTGCTGGCAAAATGTAGGTCTTGTTATCCGACTGCTCATGCTTCTTGCCCGTCTAACTTGTTTTCAGTGATGTCTGGAGCCGTAGCCGTGATTGTATAATACCGAGGTTAGGATTTCAAGTCACAATGCCACACAAAGACGTTAAACATTTTTTCCAGTGTCATTTTGACATGTTTGTTTGGATTTTCTGTGGTCTGCACACTGAAGAAATGCTCATCCTTTAATCAATGATTTAGTCATTATTTGTTTTATTAAATTAAAACTGGAATATAAACTCCCTCTTGGTTAAACCCCCTAAGTACCAGAAAAAGCATGAAGATGTGAGCTCATTGTCCTCTTTGTTGACTACTACAGCACTATCAATGTCTCTAGATCTCTAAACTAAAGTTATCCTTTAACCTCTGGCAGGACAAGCACTCGTTTCATGCAGGAAAACTTTGTTCAAACTTTATTTTAAAACCTTATGGACATTTATATATTTACAAAGATACCTAAGGCTGAATTTTGGGAAAATGTGTTTGGCATTGATGCTCAATACATCTAGAATGTTTCCATTTGTGGCCATGAAATAAAACTAGGATTTTTTCTTTTTGATATTTCATTCAATCGAAACATCATCGCTTGAATGAAGCAAACTCAAACAGAACACATGTGTATGTGATCCTGTCAGACAGAATTGGAAAAGGTCAGTGTAATAACCTTGTTGGGTTACTTATTGGCAAATAAAAGGAGAAAAACAACTTTAAAAAAAACTTTGTGGCACTCTTGTTGAGAGAGAATCACAGGACACAGACCTACTGTACAGCAGCAGTCACAGTGAAACACTCTAAGCCAAAGAAGAAGAATAAAAACCACACCTGCTTATTGTCTGCGGTAGCTGCCAGCTGTGGGCCCCTCACACACACCTCTATGCCTGTCTGGCAGCAGGCCTTTGATCAGGTAATTGCCCCTCCGGCCCCCGGTGTTTGCATCCACCATATGTCGCCATGGCGACCACCTCTCCAGCATCCATCCGTGCGCCCCCTTCACAGCCATTTTTAAGATGGACTTATATGTTATGAGGCTGTGAGTGATGGAGGAAAAAGGCAGAGAAAATGCGCTACGAGAAGCACCTCGACCACGTCAACAGCAACCTTTTCATGACGTGTGTGGGGATGAGAGAGTGTGTGTGTGTGTGTGTGTGTGGGGGGGGGGGGGGGTTCTATCTGACTGTCTGTCTGTTATCCCGCACCCACCACATCGGAGACCCCCCCCACCCCTGGAATTTTTTTTTTTTCAAACTGTAATAAGGATTGTCTTTGTTTCACATCACATCAGCCCCGAGATAGCAGCAGATCCATGCATGATATGAGAGGATCAGACTGCAGAAGCTCAGGGAAAGCTTTGGGGGCTCAGGATGCTGTTTGAAGACACTTTGAGGAGGGTGACACATTTTCTGTTGCAAGGGATGCAATCCTGTGAAGACTTTAAGACAAGAACTAAAGTCCCACTGTGATTAATTTAAATTCATAAGTACCACATATGTATTAACTCCTTAACATCGAGATTTTTGTTGTTGTTCCCTTTAAGTAACTCTAAGGTTTTTTAAATCATGTTTTTCCACGCTGTCTGACTGGACATTGAAGTTTTATTGAGACACTTTCAAATTATGTAAATTTTCCATACACCTTTCCATCCAATTTAAATAGCTGTATTGACACTTTCCCCTGACATATTTGGTATATTCTGACAGTAAAGTTTTGTGGGTTTAAACAATGCTTATGGCTTTGACTTTCTTACCGTCGTCAATATGGTTGACGATTAGACACAGAGAGAAAAAAAAATCGAATCCACCTGGAAGCAACACAGTCACATACTCCATTTGACAGCTTCCATTGCAAAAAAGTGTCATATTGTGAGCCAGATATTCAATGCCATAATTTCCATGCACATCCGTAAGTAGTTTGCAGGTGCTGAGTGACAGTTATCTGCACGGAAAGAAGAAAAATCCTGAAAAATCCAAACAGAGAATAAAAGACTGAAGATTAAGGAACAAGACAACGTTGCAGGAGATTTTTCAGATGCCAGTGCAGATGTTTAATGAGAATACATACGGAATTGTGCCCTGGATAAGAGCTTGAGCTAAATACTGTAAATGTGTCTGCTGAGTGCTGCTCAGTTGGATTCTTAATTTCTCTTTTTCTAATATACAATATTAAAGTGTTTGAGCATGTGGAGTAAAATACAATGTATTTCGAGGCGGGCTGCAACATTTTTTTTCATGATCTATAAATATCTTTATTATTGAAATTATTTTTGGCTGTAAAATGTTAGAAACTATAATGAAAAATACTCATCACAATTTGCAAGAGCCCATCATCGTTTCTGCTGTTGTCTGACCAGCAGTCACAAATCTCTATTTACACTGATATAAAACAAAGAAAATACTTTTTGCTTCTTAAATGAATCATCGAGGAGAGATGTACCCTATACCTCCACTCTCTTCCTGCTTAGTGCACCACTCATTTTGGAAACCATATCATTTGCATAATTTTAAAACACGTAAATATGTACATAAAGTGTTGAAATCATGACTTCTGAAAAGTGATGAAAAAGTGTTTCTTTATTGAACATTACAGAACAGGATGAGGAACACGGAGCTTTCAATCAAACGATCACAGCTTTATATACGGACATCTCTGGGAGTATTTCAGCACTGATAACGATGGTGATGATCGACAGTAACCATTGTGAGCCCTCTTCTCTGTTTTATCATCATTCTGTGTTCACAACAATCTCTTTTATAGGCTGTTTGTGTTTAGGGCTGCTCCTCTTTTCGACGACCGTCACGGTCTGCAGAAATGACACTTGATTATTTTCTTGAAAGCGCTCTGAAAGTCTTTGTTGAAGTACGCGTAAATGATGGGGTTGAGTAAAGAGTTGGAGTAGCCCAGCCAGTTAATGACATCCTCCAGCCAGCGGGGCATGTAGCACGACCCCTGGCAAAAAGGCATGACCAGGGCCACGATGAAGAAGGGCAGCCAGCAGAGGATGAAGGTGCCCATGATGATCCCCAGAGTCTTCACCGTTTTGCGCTCCCGGGCCATCGCGATCTTCCTCTTCGCCTCCGTCGCCTTCTCATGCCTATTCTCGAACAGCGGCACGGAGCTCGGATTGTTGGGCAGCGGCAGGTTGCCTCTGAAGTTGCTGTGAACTTCGATGATCTCCAGGGACTCGCCGTCCTCCGCGTGTTTCACCGCGCCGTTGACGCTCGGCAGCGGCCGGGGCTCTACGCTCCTTTTCCAGCTCTTGCCCTGCGCGTCACCGGTAGTCTTTTTGTGGAACAGGGCGGGGGACAGAGCCATGCAGGAGTCGGACACTTTCTTTTTCTCCGTTTTACGCACCGTCCTCCTGATCCGAAACCTGGCAGCTTTGAATATCCGCCCGTATAACACCAGCATTAGCGTCAGCGGGATGTAAAAAGCCCCGAAAGTTGAGTATATTGTGTACCAGGGGTCTTGCCTGATGTTACACTGCTTGGGGTTCGCCCTGTCCTCTGCCATGCTGCTGGGCTGGGAGCGCATGATCAACATCGGCGGCACCGAGATGGAGAATCCGACGAGCCAGGTGACACTGATGAGGACCGCGGCTCTCCGCGGCGTCCTCTTCTTCATGTACTCTATAGGCTCGGTTATTGCCCAGTATCTGTCCAGAGCGATGGCGCACAGGTGCAGGATGGACGACGTGCAGCACAACACGTCCAGAGAGATGAAGATGTCGCATGGAATCTGCCCAAGAGTCCACCGGTTCAACACCTGGTAAAGCGCCGCCATGGGCAGCACCAGCACCGACACCATCAGGTCGGTGACAGCCAGAGAGCCGATCAGGTAGTTGGCCACGTTCTGTAGAGACCGCTCCAAGGCGATGGCCGCAACGACGCACGCGTTCCCAAACACTGCGCACAGAATGAGTGCGCCAAGCAGGAATGATATGATCACTTGGTAACTCAGCTTCACCTCCTCGTCTTCGGGTTTGGGGTTTTTGTTGGAAGAGTTGTCAAACTGAGACCAGGCTGTCGTGTTGTTTGTGCCCTCCATTGTCGAAGTGTTGGGAGAGCGTCCGTTACTTGATGGAGAGCCTGTTGCGCATCACACCGTCCCACCTTGAAGAGCGCATCGTGGACTGTTGGACTGTCTCGTGCAGAGAGAGTCTGAACTGCGAGTCTCGGCTGCTGACGGAGAATGATGCTGCGTATTTATACCAGTGATGGAAAATGCGTCATGTGTCTGTGAGCATGTAACGGAGTGGGCTGTTTGGGTCTGTTTAGTCGGTGTCTGAGTTAGTGAAGATGTTGGAGTTATTGTATAGACATGAAAAAACTAAAATATTTTCTATTCTATTTTTTTATTTATTCATTTATTTATCTATGTCGCTCTTCAGGCTGCAAGTCAAATCAATGTGCCGATTTATTTTTTAAGAATTGAATTTTCTTGAAACAAGTGGATTTTGCCATTTCGGTGAGAAAATAAGCTTTCAGAACATGTCCTTTGTGTCAGATAACACGTTTTGAATCTTGTTGTATTGATGATAGTGAACTGCATGGTATCGAAAAGAAGAAATAAAGAAAGAATAAAGAAGAAATGACACTGCACTGTAAACAAACTTGTATTTGCTTTGACAACAAGAACAACTTTGTTATCTTATGTTATGTTATTATTCTCCTCAGATTGCTTTTGTCCCTGTCTTACTTTGTATCCTTTATTGAGTCGTATGTGTGTTGTACTTGTCTGCACTTGTTTTTTACTAACTTTTCTACACAATGATAAAAAAAGTAATTGAAATTATGTGGCGTGAGAAAAACAACAACAACTAAAATAATAATAATGATAATACATAAATGTGAGTATCGAATTTTTGTGGAATTCACTTTTTTCCTATCTGCAGAATCATCATTTTTTAAATTAAAAACATAATAATTGAATAGAGTTTTCCTTGTTAGCAGATAATATGAGATATTTTCAAATCTCAAATTTTTCTGACTAATAATTTTAATTTTGTATTTAAAAGAAGTGACGCGTTATTCTCGGCTGTTTTCAGCACCATGGTCAGCGCTCTGGGACCGCCAGGTGTGACACTGCCACCTGCCGTTGGTACACTTGCATAACAGTTACAAAATGGTGATGCATCCTTCATTAGTTTAGGTGACACTAAGAAAGTGCTTGTTGTGCCTCCAGCACTGCCCACTCTCACACTCACTGCATTGTAAATGTACCATGTCGTCTACAAGTTATCATTAAGTATAGCGCAGCCTAATGCGGTACAAGCCAATTAATATTGCTGTTTAGTTCTGTACATTCCTACAAATTTAGTACAGTAAAGCAAAGTGGTATTTTCTCTCTGTGTTTCGTTTCTTATCTCTTTCTCTTGTCTCTCCTGCAATCATTAAGAACTAACCCTTTAAGCTTAAGCCTTTAAAACTGACAGGCGCCTCATTTTTGGTCTATTAGACTTTCCGTAGAGTCCCACTCTACGTGACGTCACAGCCTCGCTTAAAGCGGAAAGGCTGCTTTAACTTTCTTATTTTTGAGCACCGGTTTGCCTCGTTTCCACGATATGAAAAGTCTTCACATCTCTCAGGTAGACGAGTACGTGTAACGAAAGTATTCACACGCTGAGCGACATTATCTTAAGAATGTTATTTTTCCTTACAACGCCACAGGAGAGTCTGTTGTGCTAAGTTAGCAAGACATGATTGTTTTGATTGTGGTTAGCTGTTTGAAAACTACGAGAGTACTTTTGCTGTTGTAGTTCGACCACTTTGAGAGAGAAATACTGTCAAACCTGCTACAGAAGCAACACCTGAACACTGAAACACGTTTATTTTCACATTGGAGGGTCAACTATCTTCAGAGCACTGCACCAGCCCTGACCTGTGTGATGAACTGGAACACTGACTATGACCCATACCTTATCTCCTCATATGTAAATAACTGGCTCACTGCTAAAGTGTCTCTTATTAGTTCTGTGTAATGCAACAGCGGTCTGTATTTAAACATGTTGGACTTAGTTTGTCGAGGCCGCGTTCATGCTACACGCTGGCGCATAACAAGCAAAGCAAAGCCAAGAGCATGTGATAGATGTCTGCTGAGCCTCCAGCACAATAAAGAACCGACCAGGAGTTTTCTGTGCTTTCTCAAAATCAAGTTAATGCGCCCTAAACTTTGAGTGCTTTTTGTCAGAGTGAATGTTAGTGCAGGTGTGAAGTGTGTTTCTCATCCTCATCAACAGCTTGACTGAAAACTCAACAGCCTGAAGAGAGAGAGAGAGAGAGAGGGAGAGCCATGCTCCATTGCAGGAGGTGTCGCAAAGGCGTCATAGACTCAACATGTTTGTCAACGGTTGGTGAGAAGTTTGTGTGTCTGATGTGTTCAGCAATTGCTTGCTTCTGAGGAATTCATGAATCAGTTTTTCATGGTTACAGCCAGTGCTGAAACAATTAGTTGATTAATGAGTTTGCCAGTCACCAGGAAATTCATCACCAATGATTTTAACAGTTGTTTTGATATGTTTTACAAGCAAGAATGTCACACTTCCTGTGTTTTAATCTTCTTAAATGTGAGGATGTCGTGCTTTTCTCTGGTTTTATGACAAATGGCGATGCCGTTTGTTCCCTATTATCTCACGTTTTAATAGACTAAATGCTTCATAAATAAATCACCCTCCTAATTAAGAGTGTTGATGGATTTCATTCATCATCAGTTGCAGCCCTAATCATAGCGAATAATCTATAAAGTTGTTAGGGGACATCGGGGGGATTGGGAAAAGCCAAAGACAACAGCTTGTGTTTCAGTCATAAGAAAAAGATGGCTGGCTATATTGGCGTCAGAGAAGCGGGGTCTGATGGGAGCTGTTCTCGCTGATTGTGTGTCCTTCATGTGGAGGCAGGTTGAGGCCACAGATGAAAGCTCAGCTGCTGTCTGCAGCATTTGGCACGTGAATGTTGACACGCTGCCAGAGTGGATCCTGACCTCAGTTCATCAGGTAAGAGTCGCAGCTCAGCAATAAAGTGTGCACAGTGCACACGGTCCTTTCAGACTGAATGATTGTGTTCACTGCCACGAGAGGAAGGGAGGTAAGACAGCTTCACTTCACTTATTTTTCTGATGTAGATTCAGATTCCATACACTTTCACATTTTCAATTGTATTAAACTTACATTGTCATGTGTACTTACACTTCTGAGAATTAAGTTTTACACAATTTTTAGTTTTCTAATTATGCTGCATAAATTTTTTCATATATTTTAGTTACATTTGAATTACATTATATATATATATTAGTGCTGTGTATTGGCAATAATCTGGCAGTATGATACGTGTCACGATACAGGGGTTATGATTCTATATATTGCAATACTGTAAGCAAGGCAAGCTATTGCACATATTTTAGGGTTTTAGGAAAAATGTCAAATTATAAAGAACGCAGCGCTATATGCTAAAGTCTGAGAGAAGGATCTGCATTTGCATTGATCACATTCATTGTAACGTCCAACATCATAGCACTACTCGTTGTGCATCTCAACCCTTGTGTGCCCCGAATCTTCACTTGAAGTGCAAGTAGTGTTTTTGAGAATAGATACAGAATCACAAAACATAATATTGCGATACCTCAAGTGTATTGATATTTTCTTACACACCTGATATTTTAGTTTTTCATGTTTCGTTACCACTCCCTGTGTGTTGTTACTTGTCTTTTACATCTTGCAGCTTCAATCTCACAGATGCCTGTCCAAACTTGTTTCCCCATAAAATATAACAGATTTTATTGTTGCTGAAATAGTCGACTTATTTATTGGTATATCTGGGATAATTTAATCGACTGGCAGAAATGCTAAATATTTTCTTTTTTAGCTTCTAAAATGTGAGGATTTGCTGCTTTTTATATGTTGTAAAGTGAATGTTTTGGGGTTTTGGACTGTTTAGGCGACCAGATAAGCAAAGTGAAGAGGTCACCGTGGGCATTTTTCAGTATTTTTGTTTTTTTGGAATGAAAAAATAATCAAGTTAAATCGAGAAGGAAAAAAAAAAAAAACGTGATCCTATTATTAAAAAATAGTCAAATGGATTGGAAATTAAAAATTTCTAAAAATCAATCCATTTCAAGATGTTGCTTTCCATACCTGGTTTCTGCCTAGGCTCAGTGGACTGTAGGAAAACTGAACTGCCAGAACTGCGGCGCTCGTTTGGGAGGCTTCAACTTCGTTAACCGCAGCGAGTGTCCCTGTGGCCGGGACGCCAGCGTCCACCTCAACAAGAGCCGCGTGGACCGCGACCACAAACACTGCGTTCTGATCGTCCAGCCGAGGAGGACGAGGCCTGAGACGGAGCGGGCTGGTCTGCTGACGGACGGCTCTCAGAACAGAGAGCAGAGGCCTGAACATAACAGTTCAACATGTATGTGTTGGCAACATAGACACGTGCGTTGTAACAACAACAAATAACAAAAGCAGTAATAACAAATCAAAAATGCACTTCCAGCCTTACACTGGCCTGTCATCCTCATGAAGCTGCTGGTGCAGCTGCTGGTGCAGAATTAATCCTACTTCAAGTCGGGGTTCCCTCTCTGCAGAACACAAAGTCTCTGTTCCCTCTTGAGCCAATCAGTCACTAAGGCAAGTTTATTTGTAGAGCACATTTCAACGACAAGGTAATTGAAAGTGCTTCACGTTATTGTTTGGATCAGCCACCAAACAGGACAGAAACAGACTACAACCAGAAACCATCCTGGACTTGTACACCTCCAGAGTCAGGAAACGGGCTGGAAAGATCACTGCAGACCAGTGGCAGCTGGTCAATAGAGGGCCATGGGGCATGGCCCCACCATGAGCCACACAAAAAAGAAAAAATTATAATAATCATAAATTATACAAATTGTCAATATTTGTGTTTTTGAACTATGGAATGTACCCAGTAATGTGTGTAAAATATGATATCTGCGCAAAATATATTATTTTCCTGCTCGTCCTCTCCTCCTGTGTGCTCTCTGCTCGTCTCTCTGTCTGTGTGCACGACACTCTGAGAACGCGCAGCTTGGGGGGCCTGATCGTTTTGGCCCAAAAGAGGCGGGTCTATGAAGCAGTTTAGCCAATTGCTGATTCAAGATATAAATGAGTGACATACAATTTAGCCAATCAGCGCCCTCAAATAGATTCAGCTGTGGGCCAGAACGATCAGGCCCCCCTCGCTGCGCGTTCTCGTCAGGAGAAGTCTCTACAGGCGCCCGCGCCAGCGCGAGCACTGCTCCTCCAAGACCCGTTTGAGAGGAGAACTTTGAGGAGATTCTGCAGCCAAAGAGCTGATATCAGATCAGCATGACCTCACAATCAGACAGCAGACTCGCGGGAAAGGGAAGCAGTACATGCGAAGCTTCTGTACTAGCTGTACACCAGACAGGTTTGGCTAGCTGGATGACGTCATGCTAATCATTTATTTAGCTTTTTAAAACAATGGGGACGGATCCAGCACGGACAGTTATGGGAGTGAGGGATGAGGAGGTAAGGAAACATGAGAACACCAGGGTAGGGAGTGAGGGATGAGGAGGTAAGGAAACATGAGAACACCAGGACACACATGAGAACTCTGTCAAGCTACATATTAGACAAAGTGAACATCTTTTCTTCTACATAGTTGTCCTCAGTCTCATCTGCTTAACTTGGTCATGGAGGCATCAACATGTAATAGAGATGTTAAATTAACAGTGAAAACTCATCATAGCTTAATTTAACATCAGTATTCATAATTACACTTCATGTTTACTTCTCCTGATCTTTACCTCCTATAACAAGGTCCATAGGGGCATCTCAATAAATTAACATGTTGTATTATATTATATAAGTGTTATTTACTGCTTGTTTTCGTGTTGGAATACATGTTAAATATTTAACTGCCAAGTAATTATGCGTGTTTGACACTTACATTTTTTTTGCATTAAATCATAGTGGGATGTTTGCTGAAATTGATAGGATGGCCCTAGCTAGAACATTTTCCACCAGCCGCCACTGCTGCAGACCCTCCACACCCTGGACACAAGCTGTTCCACCTCCTCCCCTCTGGTAGGCGCTACAGAGCTCTGTACGCCAAAACCACCAGACACAGGAACAGCTTCTTTCCACTGGCCGTCACTCTGATGAACAATAAATAATTCATACTGCACTATTACCACCACTTGCACTATCACCTCAATTCATGCCATTGTCTATAGGTTTATGTTCACATGTGTGTGTGTGTGTGTATATATATATATATATATATATATATATATATATATATATATATATACTTTTTTCTTTCGGATATATACTTATATTGTATATAGCTGTTAAATGTTTATACCTACATCCGTTCTACTTTTTTGCTGTCCTTTTTTATTCTTTATATGTATGTTTTCTTGCTTATTGTAAATTTGTGTTTGTACATTGAGAGCGGAGTAGAAACCGAAGACAAATTCCATGTATGCGTAAGCACACATGGCCAATAAAGCTGATTCTGAACCACGCCACCTTGTGGGCGGTACAAGATATAGACAGGCAGTCAGCAAGACTGCATGAACAGTGTGTGTACGAGCGTCCGAATAAAAGCCTGTTGCAGTACATCAAGTCGTTGTTCATCTGGCGCATAACTACACTACAGAAACATTACACACCTCAATAGCTTTTTTGTCAGTTATTTGTTTAGTTTAATTATGTTGTTGTTTAGTATATGTAGTATTTTGGTTTGTTTGTTGATGAATTGGCTAACACTCAGGACGCCTGTGGTTACATGTATGAGTCGGCAGCTACAGGATCTCAGAGTCAATGTTGAAGCACTTTAAAGTTTGGATCTGCATGAAGCTCAGCAATACAAAACATGAAGTGTGTTTGACAAGAACTAAATCGACCAGTTTTTTTTTAAGGAACTGAGCCTTTTTTAAAGAAGGAAACTATATATTTGTGTTTTTATTATAAGGGATTTTTTTTACAAGAAGTGTCGATAAATAGAATAAAATAATCCCTTCACATCACAGACATGTTGTTTTAAGGTCTGCATGCTTTTCATGAATCTGTTTTCACAATAAAACCCTCACAAGTAAGAGAGGAAGCAGCAGTAGTTTATTAAATAATGTTTAATCCACTTGTCAAGACAGTACAGTCGACTACAAATACGTCTAAGGTAGATCGAGTTTTAGCCCAAATGGTCATTGTCGTACTGATTCTATACCAAACTGCTCGTAACATCAGCTAGAGCCATGCTGCCGTCCACCTGCTACATGGTGTTCTTTCCGTTCATCTCTGTGGTGTAGATCACCCAGCGGTGACGTCCTGAACACGTTTAGGAGACAAACAAGAGTTTATTAATCCAATCTAACAAGTGTTATTTGACAAAACAACCCAAATCTGAACATCCTGTGCAAAATACTTCTGACAACAATATGTTTTAGTGAAAATGTCCTGCTTGAAATCATTTGGGGATACTCGACTCGCCAAAGAAGTAGTTATTTTAATGCAATAATGTGTTCATCACTTTAATGTTGCAGCTAAAGGTGGAGCTACTTTTAAAGAATACTGCTGAGTATCTTAAACTATAATAACACATCATAATGTATTTGTTAATTTATATTTTTGAATGAATAATCTGTAAAAAACTACGATATTTCCCTTTGAAGAGTAGTGGAGAAACGTTAGAAGCATACAGTAGCAGAAAATGGAAGTACAAGTACCTCAAAATTGTACAACAGTAAATGCACTTAAGTAACGTCACTAATATATAACATAACTATTAACAGCTGACATACCATAACTATTAACAGCTGAAAGTACTCACTGATAGAGACAGTAATACCAACTGTACTAACAACAAGAAACAGCTGTTTGTTATTAGTTTATTCAACGGCGATAATTTAATTTAAACTTTGTTTAATCAATAACATATAATACATATATATATTATTCCCAATAACTGACCGAGAACCACGTGTTTGTCGCTGGTTAAAACATGTCAACAGTACACAAATCAGCATTTAGCCTGATTAGCATCAGCATTGATTATGAACGGTTTCGTTCATAGCCACCACAGCAAAGTAGCAGCACTAGCGGGCTAAATACCAAGCTAACGGTTCATGTTTCAAATATAGTTTACCAGTCCATGATGGTGGGCTGCAAATTCCCGCTTCACGAGGCTTGACAGGATTCTTCTTCGTGAGTCTTTTGAAGACTGAAGTTTCTTTTCAATTTTTACAACATTTTGACATGTTTACATCAGTGGGATTGCAGTACAACAACACTGAACTATAGGGGGCAGCATCGTGTCTCACGGCATCCAAGCTACCAGGAAATGAAAAGCAGAAGAAGAATAAGAAGAAGAAGAAGAATACCCACGAAGAAGAATCCTGTCAAGCCTCGTGAAGCAGGAATTTGCAGCCCATGTGACGTCACAACGACTCGAAACAGAACCCTCTGACGTCACAACGGTTCGAAACAGAACCCTCTGACGCACAACGGTTCGAAACAGAAGTCTTTGTTGTGTCACGTGATTGATGTCTTTATCTAGACATTGAATAGTTACCCTACAGCCAGAATAGTTTTCTACACTCAGAGCAGATACCTTCAGTGAAAACTTTACTGCATTGAAGATTTGAACGAAACCATGGATAGACTAGAAATAATTCATCCTGCAAGTGAGGAACTTGAAATGCTCAGTGACTATTTTAAATATCTCGAGGGTCATGTAGCTGAGTTTGAACATGTTTACAAATATTACAAGACCGCTCTAGGTCTGAAAGAAATAACTGAATTATCTTTTAAGCCACAGTTAAATGTACACTTTCCAGACCGTCCAGGGTTTAAAATGGAGATCTTTGGAGATATTTTCAACAAATATTTGGCCACACCACGCATGGTATGGAAGGTTGAACATATTGACTTTATCGTTGAGAAAATGAAGGATCTAATGATTAAGATCATTGAAATGACAGGTGTTGAGTGTGATCTGGCAAAAAAGGAAATCTCTCAGGAGGTTGAAACAATCTCCATGGATAGACTAGAAATAATTCATCCTGCAAGTGAGGAACTTGAAATGCTCAGTGACTATTTTAAATATCTCGAGGGTCATGTAGCTGAGTTTGAACGTGTTTACAAATATTACAAGAGATCTCTAGGTCTGAAAGAAATAACTGAATTATCTTTTAAGCCACAGTTAAATGTACACTTTCCAGACCATCCAGGGTTTAAAATGGACATCTTTGGAGATATTTTCAACAAATGTTTGGCCACACAACGCATGGTATGGAAGGTTGAACATATTGACTTTATCGTTGAGAAAATGAAGGATCTAATGATTAAGATCATTGAAATGAACGGTGTTGAGTGTGATCTGGCAAAAAAGGAAATCTCTCAGGAGGTTGAAACAATCTCCATGGATAGACCAGACACATCACAGTCAGAGGGGATGAACAGATGTGCTGTCAGCCCTAGCGAACCTTCAATAGCTGGCTCAGTACATGAGGACACACTTTCTAAACCTTGTCCAGGTGCCACAGCACAGGAGGAACTAAAGAACGAAGGTTCTGATTCAACAACTAGCTCAGCATTTTGGGACACATATGCTGAACCTTGGCCAGGTGCAACAACACAGGAAGCACGAAAGAAAAGGTCATTTCATTCATTCGTGATGGCGCTGGTTTCGCGGATTTTCAAAAAACCAAATCACAACTGTACCACTGCAGAACCCATCACTCTGCCTCTGTTTGGGGCCATCACGATGCGTCTGTTTGAAAGAATGTGGATCGAAGTCCAGGATGACGATTTTGATCTCAAAACATTAGAAAAACTGGACAAGGTAATTTTCAAGAAACTGTGTAAGAAGTTTGGAGGTTCAAAAAAGTTGCGGTTGTTCATGGAATTAGAGGAACGAGAACTTGGGAACTACATTGCCTCCTCTGTCAAATATCACCTGACACGACCCAAAATATGGGACACCATCTGCAATTTATTCAGATGTGGAAAGGAGGTTCGGGAAACAATCTCCATGGATAGACCAGACACATCACAGACAGAGGAGACGGACAGATGTGCTGCCAGCCCTCTCAGGGGAAGAAATGAGAACCAGATGAAGTCCAGTCCGGATGACACACAGAGCTTTTCAGAGGTTCGGGAAGACTTCATCCATAAAGAGGTTGCAGCCCCATGTGTCAACTCTGCCATGTGTGAAGAGCCTGTAATTAATCCGGGCATCGCTGCAAGTGAAGAGCCTGGAATTAGTCCGGGCATCGCTGCAAGTGAAGAGCCTGGAATTAATCCGGGCATCGCTCCAAGTGAAGAGCCTGTAAGAAATCCGGACATCGCTCCAAGTGAAGAGCCTGGAATTAATCCGGGCATCGCTGCAAGTGAAGAGCCTGGAATTAATCCGGGCATCGCTCCAAGTGAAGAGCCTGTAATTAGTCCGGGCATCGCTCCAAGTGAAGAGCCTGGAATTAGTCCGGGCATCGCTCCAAGTGAAGAGCCTGTAATTAGTCCGGGCATCGCTCCAAGTGAAGAGCCTGTAATTAGTCCGGGCATCGCTCCAAGTAAAGAGCCTGTAATAAATCCGTGCATCGCTCAGCCGTTCTTCTGGGCAAATAGGAAACCTCGGCCAGGATATTGGGACGCTTGGTGGTTGTATTTTCATCCAGGATGAACGCAATAAAGAGCTCCGGTCCTCTCAGGGCCACCTCAGAGGTCCAAAGTGAGACCTCACAGCTAGAAGGCTTGAGTCTGTGTGATGTCTACTGTGATAGTAGGCACCATCTGATAACTTCTACTGTGCTAGTAGAAGTTATCAGATGTAATAATCTAATACCTTCTACTGTGATACTAGGCAATGTCTGATAACTTCTACTGTGCTAGTAGAAGATATCAGATGTAATAATCTAATACCTTCTACTGTGATACTAGGCAATGTCTGATAACTTCTACTGTGCTAGTAGAAGTTATCAGATGTAATAATCTAATACCTTCTACTGTGATAGTAGCCAACGTCTAATAACTTCTACTGTGCTAGTAGAAGTTATCAGATGTAATAATCTAATACCTCCTACTGTGATAGTAGCCAACGTCTAATAACTTCTACTGTGCTAGTAGAAGTTATCAGATGTAATAATCTAATACCTCCTACTGTGATACTAGGCAATGTCTGATAACTTCTACTGTGCTAGTAGAAGTTATCAGATGTAATAATCTAATACCTTCTACTGTGATAGTAGGCACCATCTTATAACTTCTACTGTGCGAGTAGAAGTTATCAGATGTAATAATCTAATACCTTCTACTGTGATAGTAGGCACCATCTGATAACTTCTACTGTGCTAGTAGAAGTTATCAGATGTAATAATCTAATACCTTCTACTGTGATACTAGGCACCATCTTATAACTTCTACTGTGCGAGTAGAAGTTATCAGATGTAATAATCTAATACCTTCTACTGTGATACTAGGCAATGTCTGATAACTTCTACTGTGCTAGTAGAAGTTATCAGATGTAATAATCTAATACCTTCTATTGTGATACTAGGCAATGTCTGATAACTTCTACTGTGCTAGTAGAAGTTATCAGATGTAATAATCTAATACCTTCTATTGTGATACTAGGCAATGTCTGATAACTTCTACTGTGGTAGTAGAAGTTATCAGATGTAATAATCTAATACCTTCTATTGTGATACTAGGCAATGTCTGATAACTTCTACTGTGGTAGTAGAAGTTATCAGATGTAATAATCTAATACCTTTTATTGTGATACTAGGCAATGTCTGATAACTTCTACTGTGCTAGTAGAAGTTATCAGATGTAATAATCTAATACCTTCTACTGTGCTCGTAGAAGTTATGTATGCAATATGTTATTTGTATTGTATTGTTTTTTAACAGCAGACACTGTACACTGTATGTATGTTTCCAAGACAAATTACCTTCGGGACAATAAAGTATCTTATCTTATCTTATCAGATGTAATAATCGAATACCTTCTACTGTGATAGTAGCCAACGTCTAATAACTTCTACTGTGCTAGTAGAAGTTATCAGATGTAATAATCTAATACCTCCTATTGTGATACTAGGCAATGTCTGATAACTTATACTGTGCTAGTAGAAGTTACATTCAAACATCAAACACATTCAAACATCAAACATTCACATTACATTCAAACATTCTAAAAAGATTCAAAAATTCTAAAAACGATTCAAACATTCTAAAAAGATTCAAACATCCTAAAAAAGATTCAAACATCCTAAAAAAGATTCAAACATTCTAAAAAGATTCAAACATTCTAAAAAAGATTCAAACATTCTAAAAAGATTCAAAAATTCTAAAAAAGATCCAAACATTCTAAAAAGATTCAAACATTCTAAAAAGATTCAAACATTCTAAAAAGATTCAAACATTCTAAAAAGATTCAAACATTCTTAAAAAGTGTCTAGAACAGTTTAACGAACTCTTTTACGACCGATAGCTTCAGATGTCCCACCTGACAGTTTTTAAATTAAAATTACATTTTTTTTTAATATTTAATATTATTACACCATCAGACCGCCATTACACTTTTCCTCTCGCGCACCCCCTAGAGGCAGCTCGCGCACCCCCAGGGGTGCGCGCACCCCACTTTGGGAATCCCTGAGTTAGAGTGATGGAGCATTACTGACGCGTGTTGTGTCTCCGGCCTGTGAGTAGGTAATAATGTATTGCTGAGTCATGACACTACTTAAAGCAACACAATGCAACTTATAATAAACAATTGCAGGTCACTTGGTTTGGGATGACCGTTAGCTTGTGGTGGCTAATGTTGGCTAATAAACAAATGCTATATAACTACTTCACTAGATCACCTTGCTGGCTTAATGACCCTTCTCCACCTGTGCTGCTGTTATTGTACGGTGGGCAGCACAGTGCTGCATGTCTGAATAACAGAGCTGATTCTGTCAATGGAGTCTTTTGGCTTT
Source organism: Melanostigma gelatinosum (assembly GCF_949748355.1). NCBI lineage: Eukaryota > Metazoa > Chordata > Actinopteri > Perciformes > Zoarcidae > Melanostigma > Melanostigma gelatinosum. The sequence continues at coordinate 15,020,205 of NC_136651.1, forward strand.
AAGGAAAGCATGTTCATTTTTGGCTTTGTATGATTTTATTGATTTATTAACAGGCTTACATTTTGCATTTTGGACAAGTAAGTTTTGGTCCAAGCAAGTGGTTGAAAGCATCAAGCCCTGAGTAGTTTGACATTCAGCATTCATTTCATGAATGTCAATTGTAGCCTTTGTGGCCACTGTTCAGTAAACGTTCCATTGACTCACTTTGAAGTCAGAGGGTCACCAGCATTACAAAAATGTTCCTACTTAAGGACTAATAGTTTATTTTTATGATTCATTTTACAAGTCTGTAATTTAATTGAATTTTCAGAAAAGTCCCCTCATAATGAGCTATGTTATTAAAAAATAGATAAAGGTTAGTCAGATTTGTTGAGTTGCTGTTGTTTATTCCCAAAATAATTTATTCTTAGAACCTATATTCTCCTTATATAATGAACTGTATTTTTGTCTTGCCCCCTATATTTCCTATAAAATGCATATAAGTGCTATTTTAAATGTAAGGTTGTTTCCTTTTAAGAGAGAATCATCTGCAGCTCCTGTTCTGCTTTTTTCCTTTAAGCTTGTTAGCAACAACCGTTTCGAGAAGAACAAAAAAAAAAGAAGAAAACAGGAGGAAGGGTTTATCCCTGCGAGGCCGTGGAAGCCCGTAACGTAATTCCTCTGACAGCAGCATGCTGTCGGCGCCTCCGTAAGGGAAACATGGCTGAATAGGTCAAGAGTGTGTGGAAGAAAATGGATCCACACTCTTCACCTCCTCCAATAGGCAAGGTGATTACAGGCAAGTGCTCTTGGCCGCAGTCTCTGAGGAAACCTGGCAAATACACAAGCATCTGCATTGTTCCATGTGGCGTTACAGTGCTTTGGAGTCTTTAATGTGGTCCTGCACATTACACAAGTGACGTCGTTGAATTTGCAATGTGTAATGATTTAGTCAGCAGGTGATGTTTGTCCTCAAGCTGCTGTCTGCTGTTGTTTTGAGGAATTGTGTTTTGAAATGTCACTTGTCAAAAAGGACCACCAATGTGACTGTGAAACATGAGGAATTGGGCATTGAAGAGACAGCATTAAGAATTGTCTTGTGGAGGAAATCCAGCAATACGGACTTTGGTGTTTTTATTTTTAGATTTTGTCTCGATGTGACAGCACACAATAACACGGTGCCGTACTGCAGGGAAAGAAAGTGTTGTTTGGCTCAACTGAAAATGTTCTTTATTACTGATTTATCTGTGATATTGATGGATTTACAGACGCTCAGAGGAGTGAGTCTGTGCTCACTATACTACTTTATACTGTTTACAGCCAAGCAGCATATTTCATGAGCACTTTTCTTTTCAGTAAAACAATTTAAAAAAATGGTGATTCAGCATGACAACTGATTGTTTTCCATCACACCTCTATCTATTTAGTTTGCTGGCAAAATGTAGGTCTTGTTATCCGACTGCTCATGCTTCTTGCCCGTCTAACTTGTTTTCAGTGATGTCTGGAGCCGTAGCCGTGATTGTATAATACCGAGGTTAGGATTTCAAGTCACAATGCCACACAAAGACGTTAAACATTTTTTCCAGTGTCATTTTGACATGTTTGTTTGGATTTTCTGTGGTCTGCACACTGAAGAAATGCTCATCCTTTAATCAATGATTTAGTCATTATTTGTTTTATTAAATTAAAACTGGAATATAAACTCCCTCTTGGTTAAACCCCCTAAGTACCAGAAAAAGCATGAAGATGTGAGCTCATTGTCCTCTTTGTTGACTACTACAGCACTATCAATGTCTCTAGATCTCTAAACTAAAGTTATCCTTTAACCTCTGGCAGGACAAGCACTCGTTTCATGCAGGAAAACTTTGTTCAAACTTTATTTTAAAACCTTATGGACATTTATATATTTACAAAGATACCTAAGGCTGAATTTTGGGAAAATGTGTTTGGCATTGATGCTCAATACATCTAGAATGTTTCCATTTGTGGCCATGAAATAAACAGGATGAGGAACACGGAGCTTTCAATCAAACGATCACAGCTTTATATACGGACATCTCTGGGAGTATTTCAGCACTGATAACGATGGTGATGATCGACAGTAACCATTGTGAGCCCTCTTCTCTGTTTTATCATCATTCTGTGTTCACAACAATCTCTTTTATAGGCTGTTTGTGTTTAGGGCTGCTCCTCTTTTCGACGACCGTCACGGTCTGCAGAAATGACACTTGATTATTTTCTTGAAAGCGCTCTGAAAGTCTTTGTTGAAGTACGCGTAAATGATGGGGTTGAGTAAAGAGTTGGAGTAGCCCAGCCAGTTAATGACATCCTCCAGCCAGCGGGGCATGTAGCACGACCCCTGGCAAAAAGGCATCCTGTACTTGATGGAGAGCCTGTTGCGCATCACACCGTCCCACCTTGAAGAGCGCATCGTGGACTGTTGGACTGTCTCGTGCAGAGAGAGTCTGAACTGCGAGTCTCGGCTGCTGACGGAGAATGATGCTGCGTATTTATACCAGTGATGGAAAATGCGTCATGTGTCTGTGAGCATGTAACGGAGTGGGCTGTTTGGGTCTGTTTAGTCGGTGTCTGAGTTAGTGAAGATGTTGGAGTTATTGTATAGACATGAAAAAACTAAAATATTTTCTATTCTATTTTTTTATTTATTCATTTATTTATCTATGTCGCTCTTCAGGCTGCAAGTCAAATCAATGTGCCGATTTATTTTTTAAGAATTGAATTTTCTTGAAACAAGTGGATTTTGCCATTTCGGTGAGAAAATAAGCTTTCAGAACATGTCCTTTGTGTCAGATAACACGTTTTGAATCTTGTTGTATTGATGATAGTGAACTGCATGGTATCGAAAAGAAGAAATAAAGAAAGAATAAAGAAGAAATGACACTGCACTGTAAACAAACTTGTATTTGCTTTGACAACAAGAACAACTTTGTTATCTTATGTTATGTTATTATTCTCCTCAGATTGCTTTTGTCCCTGTCTTACTTTGTATCCTTTATTGAGTCGTATGTGTGTTGTACTTGTCTGCACTTGTTTTTTACTAACTTTTCTACACAATGATAAAAAAAGTAATTGAAATTATGTGGCGTGAGAAAAACAACAACAACTAAAATAATAATAATGATAATACATAAATGTGAGTATCGAATTTTTGTGGAATTCACTTTTTTCCTATCTGCAGAATCATCATTTTTTAAATTAAAACCATAATAATTGAATAGAGTTTTCCTTGTTAGCAGATAATATGAGATATTTTCAAATCTCAAATTTTTCTGACTAATAATTTTAATTTTGTATTTAAAAGAAGTGACGCGTTATTCTCGGCTGTTTTCAGCACCATGGTCAGCGCTCTGGGACCGCCAGGTGTGACACTGCCACCTGCCGTTGGTACACTTGCATAACAGTTACAAAATGGTGATGCATCCTTCATTAGTTTAGGTGACACTAAGAAAGTGCTTGTTGTGCCTCCAGCACTGCCCACTCTCACACTCACTGCATTGTAAATGTACCATGTCGTCTACAAGTTATCATTAAGTATAGCGCAGCCTAATGCGGTACAAGCCAATTAATATTGCTGTTTAGTTCTGTACATTCCTACAAATTTAGTACAGTAAAGCAAAGTGGTATTTTCTCTCTGTGTTTCGTTTCTTATCTCTTTCTCTTGTCTCTCCTGCAATCATTAAGAACTAACCCTTTAAGCTTAAGCCTTTAAAACTGACAGGCGCCTCATTTTTGGTCTATTAGACTTTCCGTAGAGTCCCACTCTACGTGACGTCACAGCCTCGCTTAAAGCGGAAAGGCTGCTTTAACTTTCTTATTTTTGAGCACCGGTTTGCCTCGTTTCCACGATATGAAAAGTCTTCACATCTCTCAGGTAGACGAGTACGTGTAACGAAAGTATTCACACGCTGAGCGACATTATCTTAAGAATGTTATTTTTCCTTACAACGCCACAGGAGAGTCTGTTGTGCTAAGTTAGCAAGACATGATTGTTTTGATTGTGGTTAGCTGTTTGAAAACTACGAGAGTACTTTTGCTGTTGTAGTTCGACCACTTTGAGAGAGAAATACTGTCAAACCTGCTACAGAAGCAACACCTGAACACTGAAACACGTTTATTTTCACATTGGAGGGTCAACTATCTTCAGAGCACTGCACCAGCCCTGACCTGTGTGATGAACTGGAACACTGACTATGACCCATACCTTATCTCCTCATATGTAAATAACTGGCTCACTGCTAAAGTGTCTCTTATTAGTTCTGTGTAATGCAACAGCGGTCTGTATTTAAACATGTTGGACTTAGTTTGTCGAGGCCGCGTTCATGCTACACGCTGGCGCATAACAAGCAAAGCAAAGCCAAGAGCATGTGATAGATGTCTGCTGAGCCTCCAGCACAATAAAGAACCGACCAGGAGTTTTCTGTGCTTTCTCAAAATCAAGTTAATGCGCCCTAAACTTTGAGTGCTTTTTGTCAGAGTGAATGTTAGTGCAGGTGTGAAGTGTGTTTCTCATCCTCATCAACAGCTTGACTGAAAACTCAACAGCCTGAAGAGAGAGAGAGAGAGAGAGAGGGAGAGCCATGCTCCATTGCAGGAGGTGTCGCAAAGGCGTCATAGACTCAACATGTTTGTCAACGGTTGGTGAGAAGTTTGTGTGTCTGATGTGTTCAGCAATTGCTTGCTTCTGAGGAATTCATGAATCAGTTTTTCATGGTTACAGCCAGTGCTGAAACAATTAGTTGATTAATGAGTTTGCCAGTCACCAGGAAATTCATCACCAATGATTTTAACAGTTGTTTTGATATGTTTTACAAGCAAGAATGTCACACTTCCTGTGTTTTAATCTTCTTAAATGTGAGGATGTCGTGCTTTTCTCTGGTTTTATGACAAATGGCGATGCCGTTTGTTCCCTATTATCTCACGTTTTAATAGACTAAATGCTTCATAAATAAATCACCCTCCTAATTAAGAGTGTTGATGGATTTCATTCATCATCAGTTGCAGCCCTAATCATAGCGAATAATCTATAAAGTTGTTAGGGGACATCGGGGGGATTGGGAAAAGCCAAAGACAACAGCTTGTGTTTCAGTCATAAGAAAAAGATGGCTGGCTATATCGGCGTCAGAGAAGCGGGGTCTGATGGGAGCTGTTCTCGCTGATTGTGTGTCCTTCATGTGGAGGCAGGTTGAGGCCACAGATGAAAGCTCAGCTGCTGTCTGCAGCATTTGGCACGTGAATGTTGACACGCTGCCAGAGTGGATCCTGACCTCAGTTCATCAGGTAAGAGTCGCAGCTCAGCAATAAAGTGTGCACAGTGCACACGGCCCTTTCAGACTGAATGATTGTGTTCACTGCCACGAGAGGAAGGGAGGTAAGACAGCTTCACTTCACTTATTTTTCTGATGTAGATTCAGATTCCATACACTTTCACATTTTCAATTGTATTAAACTTACATTGTCATGTGTACTTACACTTCTGAGAATTAAGTTTTACACAATTTTTAGTTTTCTAATTATGCTGCATAAATTTTTTCATATATTTTAGTTACATTTGAATTACATTATATATATATATTAGTGCTGTGTATTGGCAATAATCTGGCAGTATGATACGTGTCACGATACAGGGGTTATGATTCTATATATTGCAATACTGTAAGCAAGGCAAGCTATTGCACATATTTTAGGGTTTTAGGAAAAATGTCAAATTATAAAGAACGCAGCGCTATATGCTAAAGTCTGAGAGAAGGATCTGCATTTGCATTGATCACATTCATTGTAACGTCCAACATCATAGCACTACTCGTTGTGCATCTCAACCCTTGTGTGCCCCGAATCTTCACTTGAAGTGCAAGTAGTGTTTTTGAGAATAGATACAGAATCACAAAACATAATATTGCGATACCTCAAGTGTATTGATATTTTCTTACACACCTGATATTTTAGTTTTTCATGTTTCGTTACCACTCCCTGTGTGTTGTTACTTGTCTTTTACATCTTGCAGCTTCAATCTCACAGATGCCTGTCCAAACTTGTTTCCCCATAAAATATAACAGATTTTATTGTTGCTGAAATAGTCGACTTATTTATTGGTATATCTGGGATAATTTAATCGACTGGCAGAAATGCTAAATATTTTCTTTTTTAGCTTCTAAAATGTGAGGATTTGCTGCTTTTTATATGTTGTAAAGTGAATGTTTTGGGGTTTTGGACTGTTTAGGCGACCAGATAAGCAAAGTGAAGAGGTCACCGTGGGCATTTTTCAGTATTTTTGTTTTTTTGGAATGAAAAAATAATCAAGTTAAATCGAGAAGGAAAAAAAAAAAAAACGTGATCCTATTATTAAAAAATAGTCAAATGGATTGGAAATTAAAAATTTCTAAAAATCAATCCATTTCAAGATGTTGCTTTCCATACCTGGTTTCTGCCTAGGCTCAGTGGACTGTAGGAAAACTGAACTGCCAGAACTGCGGCGCTCATTTGGGAGGCTTCAACTTCGTTAACCGCAGCGAGTGTCCCTGTGGCCGGGACGCCAGCGTCCACCTCAACAAGAGCCGCGTGGACCGCGACCACAAACACTGCGTTCTGATCGTCCAGCCGAGGAGGACGAGGCCTGAGACGGAGCGGGCTGGTCTGCTGACGGACGGCTCTCAGAACAGAGAGCAGAGGCCTGAACATAACAGGACCGCGCTGGATAGCTTACAGCTCAACTGCGCTGCGGTCATGTCCCACATAAGTGCAGCCGAGGCCTCTAACTCACTGACTGAGGGTGAAAACACCCAGTCATTTTCTTTCAGCCCTCTGTACTGCATCTCTCACAGGAGACGGTGCAGTTTGGAGGACGATTCCGCCATCAGGTCGTCATGCTTTTGCCCCGCAGGCCTGACGGTCAAGTCCGCTGTTGAGAGTGCAATGACGGGAACGCACGAGTCTACGGAGTCGCCCGTCTCGTATCCCACAAATCAGCAGTTCGACACTGATGACGACGCCCCGGTCAACGCGGTCGCCTGCCGTTCGTTTATTTCCAGAAGGCCGTGGTCACCGCTGGATCGACCGCTGCTGCAAACCGTGGAGGACGTGGAGTCTTCTCCAGAGGCCGCGGCTGCCCAGCAGGAGGTTCCTGTTTCAGCCCTGTTCCACAGAGGGAGGTTTGTCTCTGATAGTGTGGCCGAGCAGGACCAGGATGTGGTGGTATGTTGCTGGAATATAAAAGAATCTGCTTTAATTAGGACTGAAACTATTCATTGGTTTTTCCCAAGAATGTGGCCGCACACACCTAGTTCGTAAAACTGCAAATGCAAGGGCTTAAATCTGTGGACCATAGCCTCAATGACCATTGTGTTACCTTATTCGGTGATAGATGGGGACTTGCCAGACATTTAAATGATAATCTTCCAGATAATTACTTTAAGGCTATTGTTTCATGTTGTTGGTAACCGTGGTTTTCATCTGTAGAGGTGGATTGAAACTGTATCTTTTGAACACTAAACTGTGTGCCACTTGTTTCATTTCAGTAAATGAAATTACAATTAATGTCCCCCGTGGATTCTGTTGGATCAGGACTCTTGATATGTGTGTTCGTTCTTTTCTCAGCCGCGAGGGTTCATGGCCTCCGCAGCTTCAAACAGACTCAGCAAAAGGGAGAAGAACCGTCTGAAGAGTCTCCGGAGGAAGCAGAGGAGGAGAGAGCGATGGCTGCACAACGCTGTGGGTCTAATTCTAAATGACTACAGCTGAGCAGAAAATGTAATCACAGCTCCTTTAAAGACTGATGCAAGAAACAAAAAAAGCCTTGAAAGTTATTGAATGTTCTTAGAAAGTTTCAGTGTTTCTCAGAAGACGTAGAAAGGTACAGAGGAAGCCGCTCTATAAACATCTAATTAGTTTAAAATGTATTAACTGACATACAGGATGAACGTCAAATGACAAGTTGTAGAAAATCATCAAAGGAAAGTGTGGGAAAAACATAAATACTATCGGAATCAACATCACAGCATTGGTGAGATACTTAGTTTAGATTATTGGATCGGGTTGTTGTTGTTGTTGTTGTTGAAAGTGTGTGTGTGTGTGTGTCCAGGCCGAGAGTGCGGGCGCTCCACTGTTGGACAGTGAGGAGGAGGACAGAGAGGGCCTCACCTGCGCCGTCTGTCTGGAGCTCTACTTCAGCCCTTACAGCTGTCAGCCCTGCGGCCACGTCTTCTGCGAGCCGTGTCTCCGCACCATCGGCAAGAACCGGCCGACCAACACGCCCTGCCCTCTCTGCCGCACCCTCATCTCACACACCACCTTCCACAAAGGCAGGCTTCTTCCAGGACTCATGCACCAAAACTAAATACTGGAATATCTAACATACTGACCTTCTCCTATCTGAGACCAGAGTTCATTGAAACAACTATTTTAATGTATAATAGTTGTCTGACTGGGCAGACTGGTGACCTGTAGTTGCACACCTGCTTACCCTGCACAGGATAAATGGGTAGAGATAATGTGTGGTTAAAACAATATTCATCCCATTTATCGTGAGTCGCAGCCTTGATAGCAATGACCCACAGTACGAGGAGTATAAGGAATAATGGCCTTAAATAAAGTGACTCTGATAGTGACTGTACATGCTGTTCTCATGCCTCCTCAGAGCTCAACCAAACAGCCGAGACCTTCTTCCCGAAAGTGTACGACGCCCGCAAGCAGAACTTCCAGAATGCTTCGTGTGCAAAATGGTCTCTGCCCAGCTGTCGCAAACGCTTCCGTACCTTCTGGGGTGAGAAAGAGTTTGCCGCAGTTGTGTCAGCATTTTAGTTTTCTTTTGTCGAGAAAGTAGGACTATGGCTTTGATAGAGTAACCATGATGCTGTTTCTGAGAAGAGATGGTTCAGTTTACGCCTCAACTTCTAGTTTTTCCGGTCCGGTCCGCTTAAACCAGTTTGATTTTAAAGCAAGCCTTCATCAGCAACCTGTGCCGACGTCACCGCACTAAATCAAACTTGTATTGCATTAGTAATAAGCAATATGACAATGTGATTAACACAATATTATGTTTGTTTATTATAAGGGAGTCTCTAGTGTCTAACTCGACCGTGAGTAATTTAGTTCATGAAGGAGATCAAATCTCAGTCGTGTTGGCCCCCATTATTTTCCATGTACAACGCCCACACTGGTGACGGCTAGGTGTTTGCCGGGGCTCATGGATGTACCATCTCATGCCACTTCAGACCGCTGTCCTATTTCCAGTCTCAAGGAAAACGCCAATATGGCAGCATTTTAGATTTGAGGCGTAGAGGCGAGGGCTGTTCTGGGGTTGGGCTCTCCCAGTCATATTATGTTCCACTCGAGAGCAGATGCTGAGTCAAGTGCAACACCTTGTGGTGGAATTTGATTTGGCTTATTATTGAACCGTTTTTTCAGCTGCCCGACCCTAATGTCTAACACTACATGAGAGAGTGTTAGAATGTGGTGTGATTAACCACCATATCCCTCAAAGTTGACCCACATTGGATGACTGCAACTCCTAAAGACGCAAATATCTTCTGCAAATACAATTAAGTGGCAAGAATAAACGTTATCTTTACAGCAGTTGACAAGTCAATCCTACGAACGACTTCAACTGACAATAAAACAGCAGTTACACAAAGTCAGCGAGATTGTTGCATTGTGAACTCACTGGACTTGGTATGGAACAGGTTCTCATAGATATTATACGCAACACTGCAAATGTGTTACAAGTATAAAATAATTTAAAATAACTATGGCACAATGAAAAACATCTCAAGTATTTTAGCCTCATAATCAATGACGATGTGACTATTAAGAGGAACTAATTTAATGAATTATTGTGTGATTTAAAAACTGCAATGTGGGGGCATGGTAATTTAATATGTCTGACTTCAGGAGAACAGAGACGGGCAGCGGCGGCGGGGAGGCGCTGGCACTTTGCTCAGGGAGGTTTCACGCTGGACGCTTTGGACTTCACCGACGTGCGCGGCTGGCTCTTCGACATCGGCCCGGTCATCGTCTTCATCCACTCAGTCAACTGGATCCTGGCGTTCCTCTTCCTCTGTTTCCTCATGTACTACTACTTCTGTTGAGACACAGAGGCGTGCTCGAGAGTTTAGAGAACAGGTTTATATTCTTTTTTTTTTTTTAAAGTCACCATGTTACTTTAGTGGTAAAGTATCACAGAAAGAGGAGACGTGGTTTTGACACGGAGCAGGAATCTGAACATTAGAGAGGGTTAGGTTCTAAAAGTTTACAATATGCTAACCTTAAAAATCTGATGATGATTTAAATAGAGCTATTTTTTGCCAGTGTTATGCAGCCATGATGTAAGTGCAATATACGCTCTGAGGTGTTCTGATCCACAGAATTAACGGGTAAGTCTAGAGTTCAGACAAAAGACCACGGCCTGAAGCAGAGTAGTGCTACTTCTGTTAATTCCGTTACTTTGGACATCATGCAGGAAAACATCTACAAATGTGTGCTGTGTGTTAGTGAAACCTTTGGTTTGTGGTGGAACTATTTGGTAATAGTGGTAGTGATGATCAGACTGGAAAAAAAACATGATTGATGCAATGTGGCACTTTTGTTCAACAAGGAATGTTTGAACATTTTAAGGAAATATGCTTGCTCCCTTCCTCTCAGAGAGGTACAAGATTGATACTGCTCTGTTCTCTGTGTGTTAAGAACAGTGCAGGAGCCGGGAGGTGATTAGCCTTAGCTTAGCATAAAGGCTGGAAGCAGCCTAGAAATAAATAGTATCAGCATGTAACAAAGGAATCAAACAAACGAGATACAATGTGTTCATCGGTGAGCTTCAGCAGTGTCAATGGGTGTATTTTAATCTTTAGCAGAGAGATGCCCTTCTCAGAAAGTGTTGCTTCTAGATATGTACATTTTTTGATTTACAAAGAAGAGGGATGCTCAGGAATCAAATATCCAACAAGTAACAGTAGCAGTTATTATGGATGTGAATGATTGATTGAGGGGCTGACAATGCTGGAGCAGCAAGAAGAGAAAGAAAATCGGATACACAAATGGATAAAATACCCATTTCAGTATGGTGCCTTTGCTCAGTCTGTGCCTTCTGTTAACAAGTAATGTGAAACAGGAAGTGAGCACCTTTAAGTTTAAGCTCTCTGCTACAGGATGCACTGTATTCATGGGAGGAAAAAAATATGAATAAAGCATTCAGTGAACACTAATTGTGTCTGTTTTTGAAGGACCAGTAGCTTAAATGAAAAAGGGGCTCCTCCCAACAATGTTATTCTGAAATATTCATTTCGAACAAAACACCAGGCTTTGTTCAAACAGCCACTGTAAAAGTCATCTGTGTATCACAAAACTATTTTAGCTCATAGTTTGGGTTTTATGACACATTTATTGTGTGGTTCAGTCTCTGCGTTCTAACAAAATGTTATTTCCAGCAGCAGCTATAAAGATTCAGAGTCTGATTTATTGGCTGAGCCTGCACACACAGGGAATCTGACTGTTTTTTTGCATCTAGTATTCCAAGTATCATTGGATGTGGAGGGAAAGGAAAACAAGCTGCTGTGTGTGAACAGTAGCCTGATCAGCACCACAGAGGCCTGGACAGCTCCTCTTCAGGCTAACCAGGGTTAACGTGTCTCAGTACTGTATGCTATGCACAGTATCAAACATGTATGGTAGCCCATGAATATTAAGATGATCAATAATAAGTCATCTAAAATGACGGACTTAAATATCAAGATAACTAAATGCTTAATTTGTGAGATAACAAATAAAAATAAACAAAACAAGCATGGCCGTCCTTTGCGTCGGTACGTTTAGGTCTATGGCGCGATATGTTTCTCAGGAGTTTGGGTGACACAACCATGATAATGTTCTGCATCTGCCAGATATGTGTAGATCAGGGGTGTCCAAACTTTTTTCAAAGAGGGCCAAATTTGATAATGTGAAAATGCCCAAGGGCCAACAGTCCCTGCTGACATTATTTTAAACAATACAAGTAGCCTATACATACATTGTTATTTTATCATTTTATTTTCAATGACAGCAAATAGCAATGTAACCAAATGTAAGCATTCATGTCTGAACACATCTCAACAACTATTCTGCCTTTCTTTCACATCTTGAAAGTCAGATAACAAAGAACAAGCCATCTAAAAGCTAATTACATAGGAACCGATCAATATTCTCACCTCAAGACAATCTTAAATATGACTTAGTGAGGGTGATGAAAAGTTGTCTAACATTTAAATTCAACACACATGAAACAGGCTCACGAAAAAAATCAAGTTGTCTCTTCGTATCTGATGATAGCTCTTCAGTATTACGAGCCAGGCAAACATTAGCAAACTCTGTCTTCTTCTCGGGGGAAATGTTTTCTGCTATTTTCATAACAGTCTTTGATAACCTCACATTCCGTAAAAGGTTTGTCATGTTTAGCAATTACCACGGCCACTCCGCAGCTTACTTTGATGATGTTTTCATGTGAAAGGGACCGCTGCTGTGTGGCCAAGTTATCTTGGAGTTGCTTCACTTTTCTAGCACAGACGCTCTCTGATAGCTTGTTGTAGCATTAGCACGTTTGGTCTCGTAGTGTCTCTTTACATTATATTCCTTAAACAAGGCAACAGTCTCATGACAAATTAGGGAGACACAGTTGTTTCGGTTTTCGGTGAAAAAAATATTGCGATCTCCACCTCTCCTGGAAGCGGCGGCCCTCATTATCGACTTTCCTTTTTTTACTTGCCGTAGCCATGACAGTTCAAGGGTCAGAGCCAATTTCAAACAGCCAGACAGTTACAGAGTGGTGCTGCCACCATGAGGTAAAAATAGGAATTGCATGTTGAATTTGTATGATTTATTCATTCCGTTTTGACTGTGCTGGCGGGCCATACATAATGCATTTTAAGACAGAAGGCGCGGGCCGTATAAAATCTGACCTCAGGCCGTGATTGGCCCGCGGGCCGGACTTTGGACATGCCTGGTGTAGATGATTGTAAATACAGAAAAAAAGAAGTCTAGCAACTCTAAGAATTTAATCAGTTCACTCCTCCAGCAGAACAATTATATTTAAGTTGAGGGGAAAATTACGTGACAAAGGGGAACTATTAACATTTTTCAAAATCCGTACATGTTAGTCATGTGGTCTAGGTCAGGACAAACCAAAAATATTACTAAACTAACAACTCCAAACCATCCAAAAAAAAAGAAAAAAATATGTCAAGTAGCCGGAACCGCTCCAAAGACGATGCTTGTAGAAAGACATTATTCGTGACACTGTGAGCACCCAGGGAATCATCCGAGTATACGCTCTTCCTGTTCCACAGCTATAGAATACAGCTCATTCTGGTATAAAGATGAGAAAACATAATCAGCCTCCCATTCATTGTCTATATGAGAGAGAGAGATAGATAGTCGCTCGTGTTACCAGATATGAATTCAACTTTTCTATAGAACTAACGTCTTAATTTAGGTCGTGTTCCTCTTTAAAGGCTGTGAAAGCAGCCGTCTAATGCACTCAATGTCCTCCATCATTCAGTTTCAATATAGGATGACGTTAAATTATGTCACAGAGGAAATCCTGGCTCTGTTTTTTTATTTTCTGGATGCTCCTAAACAGTTAATCGTCAATCGGGAGGGTGACGACTTGTTTTGCTGTTGGCTCGTTCTGAATCCTCCTCACACGTGAGCACGCGGCGGAAGACTGAGGAGCCTCCCTCTCGGCCTTCAGGAGGGGCTGAAGGTGACTCTCCTCTCGGCTGGGATGCAGAGCGAGCTGCTGGGGGTCCGTCCGGCCCACTACACGGTCCTGCTCCGGGAATAACCACACACACACCTGCGGGGAGGGCCTTTGAGCATTAACCAAACCCCGCGACTCTGCTGCGTCCGAGCGGGTACATTCCTTCTTTGTAGAGGACACGGCAGCTATCATAACAGAGGGGGGGCTTCTCTCTACCTCTCTTTCTCTCTATCTCTCTTTCTCTCTCTCTTTCTCTGTGTCACTGCGTCTGGCTGAGCTCCGGTGGTGGGTGTGCATGCATGTGTTCCGCACCGTACGGGCGGAAAAAGCGCCCAAGATCTGCAGGGAGCATCTTCCCCACCAGCAAAGTGGCGCAGACGGAGCCGGAGCGCCGGGAGAGCGCGGAGGGGGCCGTGGACGGCAGCAGGATGGCGAGTACTGAAATAAGTCTCTTCTCTGTTAACGGTTAGCAGGTGGTCTGTGTTAAGCGTATAGCGCTGCACCAGAGAACAGCTGCTTGTTATTTACCAGTCGGTTTTTGTAAATCATGCACAGGTGCAGAAGTGGCGCAAAACGGACGCAAAAACAACCGCTTAGCATCGTTTTACTGCTAGATTTTTATTCTTGCTTTCCTTTGAAGATGCTACATTGCCGGTTTGTTCCGGTCTAAGCAGCAGTCGGTGGTGACGGTCTGTTTGTTCTCCAGACAGTGCAGGAATTCAACACCCTCGTCGCGCTGTACCGGGAGCAGGTCATATCCGTCGGCGAGATGTCAGCCGACTGTCCGTCTCTGCGGGCTCAGATGCACCACACGCGGTCCAAAGGTTGCTCCATGGCCCGGGCAGCGCACCAGGACCTCACCGTCATCTCTGTGTCAGGGTAAGAAGGAAACAAAGGACGGTTGTTATGGGGGGGGGGGGAGCAGCAGATGTTAGCTCCCATCATTTTTATAAACACCTGTCCCTCAATGTTTGTTTCGAAGTTTGTTTAACCTCTTAAAGCCAGATTTCCACCTGAAACAATTATACAATAATGCATTTTATTATTCACAAAGTTACAGAGTTAGACAAGCAAAAGAGAGAATTTATACTAATGAGATAAAACAGGAAAAATATGAATGTAAAAAGTAGAATACAAAATAAATAAAAGCATGCAAAATAAGGCACAACACGGTGTGTTAATAAACCCTGCCGTGAGGTAACTTTGACAGAAGTTCACTCTGCAAGGTCATTTGTAATGAAACGAATGGGGGGGGGGGGGGGGGTGTTAAAAAACGTAAATCTGCTGCATGTTTTGGAAGTTGGCCAGCTTGAATGTAAACATCACATCCCCACTTCTCTGTCTGTCTGTTTGTATCTTTCTCTCGCTCCGTTTTCCTTTCCTCCCTTTTCCCCCTCTCCCCCCCCCACTCCTCCTCCTCCTCCTCCTCTCCATGCTGCAGTCTGGAGGACGGAGAGATCCACCCCGAGATCTGTCGGCTCTTCATCCAGCTGCAGTGCTGCCTGGAGATGTTCATAACGGAGATGCTGAAGTCCATGTGCCTGCTGGGGGTGCTGCAGCTGCACAGAAAAAGTACCGTCTCAAACATATCACTACGTTATGATGCCACAAAAATACGAGAGTGATGACAATCCATAATGACACGTAATCAAATCACATCTAAATTCCAACACACTCAGAATGACAACATAACTTGGGGATTTGTGAAAATCACACAAGCACAGACTCATTCATAACCACCTCCATCAATCACATTGCTGTAGTGAGGATTGTGCCTATAATCAATTTATTCTGTGCATGGTTGGTGTCAATAATAGATGAAATATTTCCCCATCAAAAGCCAGTAAAAATCTATTTTCTCCCCACCGGGGACTTGACAGTGGGATAAATACACGTGTGAAGATTCAAGTGATTGATGGTTCCATTTAGCTGCTTCAGTTTCAGGGTCTTTGCATTGTTCTTGCGGGCTCACTGTCACACTGGTTTGATTACAAATTAGAATACAAGTGGACCGCTCTATCTCCACTATCTTTATGCAAATAAACACATCGTTTCCGTTTGCAAAGACCAAATGAGTTGTTTTAAACCGGCGGGAGGCAGAAACGCACTTCTTCTCGTGCTTAATCGGCTGGAAATTAAAAGAAGAAGAAATCACAATAATACAGATTGGTTCTATTCTTTGGTGTGCTCCACGCAAACCAAATTGACCAATTGGCTCACTCTTAATATGTCTCCATGGGCTTCTCGGAAATGTTCCGACTTTGTGGACAAAGCCATTGATTTGAGAACCAGCTGGAGATGAGAGAAGGAAAGAACAAAAGGAGAGCTGCGAGATATGTGTTCACATGCACTGTAAGGTGAAATGGGACCCTTTCAATAGAACGGCACCATTAATGTTATTAGTAACACCTGTGCTTATCCTGCTATGACAGGTCCAAATGTCTGCTGTGGAAAAAGGCCTGTTGTTACATTTATCATACGTTGAATTTATGTTTTACAAAGGAAGATAAAACACCAATGACACAAGTAATTCATCGATTTAAAAGACTGGAAACAAATGCATTTAAAAAAATACCTATTAATAAATAAATATAATAAATAAAATAATATTATACATAACAACCGAACACAGAAGAGCACACACTTTTGTTTTGGAATGCTTTGAATGTGTTTGAGTTGCCTCAGTGCTGCTGTCTCTGTTCGGACCCGAAGGAACAGACTCAGACCCGAGGTTGGACTTCAGGGTGGATGAGAGCTCGGACGTTCCCATCCTGGACGACCGATCCTCCTCCCCCATCGATTTTCCTCATCAGCAGTGGCTGGTGGGAATGGATATTCAAAATATAGAGAGGTACACCGACTGCATCTGCTTTTTAAAATTAATTCTTACGTTGTTTCACTGTATTTTTCTACTGCTGTGAATGTACAATAATTCATCCAAACGGAAAAATAAGCCAAGTGTTTCTTTGCTTTCACAGAGACATGCGAGAGATGAGAAATCTACTTAGCAAACTCAGGGACACGATGCCATTGCCACTGAAAAACCAAGGTGTGTAATGCTTGTGATGGATGAAATCCATTGCATCATTAGTGTTGCGTTGTGAATACCTTTAGTAACACTATACCTTCCATAATTCTATCTGAAGTTTACATAGATAATCCCGAGTGATTAAGAACAGACGCATCAATGGAATGAGATGAAATAAGAACAATACAATACAAAAATATGATTATTTTCTTGGACAAAGTCGTTTGAAAATGATTTAATTCAACAACGTCTGCTCTCGGGGAGACTGTGGACAGAGTTGTTAAATTCTTGGAAAATAAGTGTTGTAATTTTGTTTCAGATTTTACTGGCCAGTGAAGTAGTAGATACAGCACTCATTTATCTTAAGCATTGCTGGTTAAAGAAACCCTCTATGAGGAAATATACTGAGAACTGAAAGCTGATGCAGTGGCTCCCAGCCTGGACCCTCAAAAGCAGTCATGAGGTTATTCTATGGGGTTGTCATATGTTCATCAGGGTAGGAAATTATAAAGTTCTACACAAAATCAGGTTACTGATGACTTTGTTTCTATTGTGACAAACGATCATTTTACATCTTCAGGCCTCTGAAAATCATGAAAATCCACTTACTCCCATTTTTTTGATGAGAGTTGATATCACTCATGTCTGTAAATATATGAATACAGCCATGCTACCTTAGCTTAGCATAAAGACTGGAAACAGGGAAGCCGCTAGCCTGGTTCATAGGAAACAAAATCCACCTCTAAGGCTTACCAGTGATTATATCTCATTTGTTTAATCCATTTACAAACCGAAATGTGAGTGCAACAAGCTGGATCTATATCTTGGCTGGATGCCGTGAGGACAAAACAACATCCTGACCTGTTTACATTTCGGGTTTTGTATGGAAGGTGTTAATCAGAGGTGCTGGTAGGTGGAGTCTTCCATCCTATAAGAACCAGGCTATCTGTTTCACCCTGCTTCCAGTCTTTATGTAAAAATACAAATTACAAACAAAGCAACTAATTATTATAATATATACAGAACTGCTAACTACCCCCGTCTTCCTGACTTTGTCTCTTTGTAATCGGTCGTCATCATGTCAACCTGCTCTGTGTTCCAGACGACAGCAGCTTGTTGAATCTGACTCCACACCCGCTGATCAGACAGAGGAAGAGACGCTTCCCTGGGCTGTGCTGCATGGTGTCCGGCTGAGCGCCTGAAGGCAGCACAACAGGCAACACATGAATAAGAGATTCAGTCATCTCATTTCATTCTATTATTTTATTCAGTTCGAGTATTTTCCCCCATAATAGCTGAAATTGTAATCTTGTAGTAACTGTTATCTAATTCTATGACATTTGTCTTTTTCATCTTGATGGTAACTTTTTTTTTAGCTGGTCGGTCATTCGGGTCTCGCGTTCTGCGACTCAGCTCTTTCCGGTTCGGTCCCTTTAGTGGCATAGAATTTCGGGCGTATATCTAGTTTGGGTTTGGTTATTTTCAAATGTATTTTATTCATAAATATTCCGAGTAGATGGTTCATATACGATCCCCAGTGGAGAGGGAGAAATAGTGAAGCCAAAGTGTTGCATTAGCCTCGCGAGCTAACTGTCAGTAATGGATCAAATGCATCAAAAATATAATACTGTGCAGAACTCTATTTTGTTCACTGGTTCTTTTTCAGGTGAGTCATCTTTGCATTTTCTTTCTTTTTCCTTCTTACTTATGCAGCCATTCCAACTTATTGTTTTCTGTTTTGTGCCATTTTTTATTGTGGAAGAATACAAATGTACATATTCAGGCTATGCACTGGCATTTTTGGTTTTCAGCTGTGCTTGCGTCACACCTCCATGTTTGAATGTGTCACAATGTGACACGCTTTAGTCCCAACGACCTCCTGATGTAATTCAACTCATCATCATTCAGTAGAGGCTCTTGCCAGGTGAGTCTCTACTTGCCTGTGTGGGGTGAAACCCCGTTGACAAAGCAATTCATATACAGTGTCATGATGCGTGCACTTAATTGGCTCCTATAATTATTGCTTTTCTTTTTGCTGTTAAAAAAAAAAAGATTTTTAATTAATCCAACTGTAGGTGTGTAAAAATAAACGTTATGCCAAAAAAAAAATCTTATAGATAATCTAAGCATATACTGTCAGCCTTTCAGCTCCCAGACAGCGACGATGATGTGTGATGATGTTGGTCAGTTAGTCGTTCCAATGTCAGCAGAGCATCAGAGTCACTGTGAGGGACGAAAGAGAAAAACAATGTTGTAAATTATGAGATGTTTCTTTTAATACTCC
Source organism: Melanostigma gelatinosum (assembly GCF_949748355.1). Taxonomy (NCBI): domain Eukaryota; kingdom Metazoa; phylum Chordata; class Actinopteri; order Perciformes; family Zoarcidae; genus Melanostigma; species Melanostigma gelatinosum. The sequence goes on from NC_136651.1 coordinate 15,039,234, forward strand.
ATCATAGTAAACATGTGAGGGCATCTAATCTAATTTACCCAGTCACAACACATATGTTCTCAAAATGAACTCTCTTTGACTTTAGCGTCATATAATCAATACTTTTCCTTGTAAAATTGCTTTATAATTGTAATATTTTGTTGACTCCAATACTCGTGAAAAAATGCTGAATCGTCAGTATGTTGTTCATTCTGTCCAACACTTTAAAAGTTCTCCATACGACATTCCGAGCATAGATATAGCCGCTAACAACAGTTTGCTATGTAAAGCCATAATTACTATTATAATTATATATGCTTTGTTGACATAGCCGGACCAGCCGCCCGTGCCTTGTCGTGCTTGTGAGCGTGCCCCACTGGCTATAGCTGCCGCAGCTCCGCACTGGACTCGTGCAGCGGTTTCATCTGATAGCCTCCGGTCCCCCCTCAGATAAACACTGTTATCCCTGTCAGCACTGTTACCGCTGTTTGCACCGTTAGCGCCGTTAGCTGCGAGCCACCGGCTCAGCCGAAGTCATGTTGAGAGCCGTTGAGAGCCAATAGATATGCTCTGAAGTTCGCATTTACCGCCTTTGATATTTCACGAGCAGGGCTTTTAGTCATGTTGTACACGAATGTCCAGCATGTCATGAGCAGTATTCCCTGATTTATTTTCAACTTTCAGCTTAAGTTTTCCTTTTTATGGGCTTTTTATGTTCCACATACAGAAACAGAAGAATTGAAAAACCCAAACACTAAAAACGAATTGAATTCATCCAAAGCACTTCACTGGAGCCATTTCCCCATTGAATGTAAGTGTATTGTAATTTGTAAATGTGTGTTTGTGAAGTTTGTTCTCTTTCTTTAATGTAATCTAGAGTGGTGATGTCTAAGTTGATACATTATTTGTTTTGGCATGTATATGACTCAGAGTATGCCATGTGTAGTTAATGTGTCCTGCAATGTAGAGAACTCACAGATAAACGTATGTACAGCTTAGGACATTTTATAATGTGAATAAAGTTTTCTATACAAGTAAGATGATATTTCATTTTTTTCGTCGTATGTCGCTTAAAGGAATAGTCCAACATTATGAAATACAGTTATATGTTTTATTTCCAAGAGTCAGATGAGAGGATCAATAGCAATCCAATGCCTGTGAGTGAAGTGCAGAGCTGTAGTCGGAATATGTTTAGCCTAGCTCAGCATAAAAAGTGTAAGCAGGGGGAAAAGGCTAGATTCTGTCTCAAGTGAAAAAAATGTGCCGACCAACCCCTTAAGACACAGACATGAGATTGATATCAATCCTCTCATCTAACTCTTGGAAAATAAGCCAATAAGAGTATTTCCCATAATGTCGCAAAAGCAGTATATACATTTGCTTGTGAATTAAATGTATACTTATTAGTTATTGACAATGCTACTAAATCCAGTTGTCCTTCACTTTTCAGGAATGTTGGTTTCAGATGTTCTCAATTTAGTAAGGACTGTTTCTTTGTAATGGTTCCACATTCTCCATTTCTTTCAAATATATTTAATATGTTAGCTTGGCGTCGATCCCATTTTGCGCCATTTCGTCGGATAAATTACAAAATGAACGCACAACTTCTGGTCATATCATGTGTCCGTATCTGTTGGAACACTTTGCATACATTTTTTGCTCTATTACTAAAACTAAGGAATAACCGCAAACCAAATATTCCTTAAATTAGTCTGATAAATGTCAAAATGTTCCAGTCATAAACTGAGCAGCAACCTATACCTTTATAAACACATCGTTGTTGCAGTTTTACAAATTTGGCTGAATTCACTGAGACTCTTGCAACATGGACCAGTTGTGATTGTGTGAAGTGCCAGATTGTGCAAACACTTGGATCGCTTGGAAACGAAATACAAGTTCTCCCCCTCAGTATCTTTGAACTGTCAAGTCTCAAACACAGAACATCTGGTTTACGTCTCTGCAGCCGGGAAACTCCAGAGCTCCTAACTTCCCGTAACAATGAGGGACAAGAGGGTTATGTAAGAACTTTGTGTGCTCTGATTATTGTTGATAACAAAAAAAGTAATTTATGAGTAGTTTATCGACACTGATTGGCCAATGTGAGTCAAATAGCAACTGGATTCCCATGACAAATCACAGGGGGAGGTTTCATATTGCTGCTACAAACCTCAAGTCACAATCAGCTCTGCCTGCAGTGAGAGGAGACTTAGTGAGAGGACTCTGCCCTAATATCTTCTGAAGAGAACATCAGTATATGTGGTAAGTCAGATGTACTTTTTTTTATGCACAAACCTGACCCTTTGCTTTGTACTATTTTATTTCTTTATTCTTTTTTTGTCTTATTATTATGCATTGTGCAAAACACTGAATGAACTCTATAACTGAATGTGCTCAGACTAGAACCTTGCCTTGCTTAAACTGCATTTATATTGTTGCTGAGTAGAGAACAGCGGATTTAAGTTTAGGGTTTGGGTGAATGGATGTCCTCACAGTCCAGTCACGATGTTCACATGTTGAGAACGATTTGTTAGGATGTTCCTCTGTGGAGGATGTGTGGGAGCATCAAGTCGTCCTTTCATTTTGAGTACATTTTTGGTGTTGTTAAGAATAAATGTTGATGTTTTATGGTGTTTTAGTGAAAGTGCAAGTTGAAAGTGCCACTCATCAGTGTAGTAAAAATCCAAACCAAAATAAAGGTTGATTCTGCTCATGAGGTTATTTTCAGAGGAGGTGAAAGCAGTTTGAACTTTCCCCGATGGCTCCGTCCGGCCGCTTGCTCGTGATGCTGCAGCTCCTCAGCTGGATATCAGTCGGCCTGGCCTGTTTCTGTGACCGATACCCCTGGGGATCCTGGTCCGCCTGCTCCAAGACCTGCAACTACGGTACACAGCACAGATCCAGGTGATACACCGAACAGACACCGGAGACACAGCAAATTGAAACTGAGCCAAAGCAATTGTGAAATGACGTAATCAAGAACTATTATCAGTCTTTGCTCTGCCCTTTTATAGTTGTTGTTGTGAAATACAAATACCTAATGCAGATTGATGCCAACAGCTTGTGTCTGTAAAAGGCATTTTCACACTTTGTTGACAGGAGATTTACTTATGATGATTATTACTGGAAGAACAGCTGCCATCAGCTGTGTCAGAAACATGACAGGACAGCTTGTAATGCGCAGAACTGTCCAATCGACTGCCTGCTGACAGACTTCGGGGCTTGGTCCGACTGCTCGCCGTGCGCCAAGCAACAGGCAAGAAACACACCGATCACACTGCAAAAAGAACCCTGCCATGTTCCCTCTCATAGCTGTCTCTTCATTCTATGCTACAGACTAATTCTCAGCAGGTTTAGAGTGGTATTCAGACTGAAACATGAAGTGTACTCACCGTACTCTCCAATGCACAAGTGGAGGCAGCTAGTCACCGCTAGAACACATTCAAATAATTTGCAGGCAGTGGTGAGAAAACTCCAGGAAGTTCCTAGAAAACAAACCAATCTAGGTGAAGTATTTAATATTGTGTTCAATTAAGCTTGTTATGCCTGCGTATTATTACTTTTTAATCCATTATGTATAATGTTTATGTACTGTATTTGTCAGTTCTGTCTATTCTGTCTTTTCTAACCATTATTGCTTCTTAGCGACCAGAAACAAAGAATGAAAATTGAACATCTGAAAGTGTACAGAGTTTTTAATGAAATGAAACAAAATCTCAGTCGGTCTCTTTCACTGTGGCTACAGTATCGGACGCGGTTTGTCCAGAGGCCGTCCCAGTTCGGTGGATCGGCCTGCAGCGTGGTGCTGAAAGACGATCGGCCCTGTCACCCCCCCACAGAGTGCATGTTAGCACCCATCGACTGCAGAGGCGACTTTAAGTGTGATAATGGTAAACGCTGTTTGAACATGAGCGTTGTGTTTTAGAATAAAGGGAAAAAAAAGCGTCACATGTGCAATCCTTGATGTTTTCATTTCAAAATTGTTAGAATCCTAATTTTTGGTCAGCTGATTGAGGGTATTCAATTCACTTTTTTTTTCAGCCTACTTCTCTGATCTGTTGTCACAGGGAACACACACAGAAAGACACAAAACAAAGAGTGTATCTTCTGCTAAACATCCTTTCTGCTGCAGGACGCTGCATCAACTCGACGCTGCTATGCAACAGGCAGAACGACTGCGGAGATAACTCTGATGAGAGGGACTGTGGCGACTTCAAGATAGTGTGTCCAGCGGAGAAGAGAGTGGCCCCCGGGGCTGACCTGATTGGAAATGGGTAAGCTAAAGGCCAAAAGGTCACTGTTTACAACGTTCTTTCCTGCTGTGACCATACATTAGCCCGCCGTCCTTTCTGTCAAGTGCTCCTCGTGTTTCTCCTCTCAAAAACATTTGTATTAGTACGTCTTGCACTGTTGCATTCAATTTGATCTTCTTTTAGGAAAATTGTCGTACAACTGCTGCAAAGATAAAAAGAAAAACACAAGTCTACTAATTAGAGCCCACATTTTGTTTACATAAACATACGAAATATGTATTTTGTGATTAAGATCTATATGTTAAGATATTACAGCTGAACAACATATATATATATATATATATATTATTATATATTTTTTTTTAAATGACAGAAATTATAAAATTACATTCTGAACAGTAAACATCACTGAATTTAAATGATTTTAGACAGTTATAAATGCAAACATTGAAAACAAACAACATTAATCTGAAAACAGAAGTATCTATTCAATGTTGCCAAGAAAACAGCTAATTCTCAAATGTACTGCTCAGCAATTTCTTTTCACACACCAGTAATAATCCCATATCGGCCAACAATATTGGTCTGCCACTGTGGCGTTGGGCTTTCGAGCCTCTTGTACAGAAACAGTCAATGAGATTTCACTTTTCAACGATTTGTGTTTGTAGATTTGATGCTCTGGCAGAGAGGCAGAGGGGAGCAGTCCTGGACAATATGTTTATGGGAGGACGTTGCATCATCAGGAGGCCTCGGACCACGCTGCTCTACCATCGCGTCCCTCACAACTTTGAGAGCTTTGACATTAAGGTAGTATTATTATTTGTAATATTTAATTGTAAGTCAGTAAAGCTAGCCTGATTCCAGACCTCTGAATCACATCTCCTCAGATGTGTTCAGCGATTCAAAATCACTGATGGCTGTCGTTATGGTTGGAGAAGCAACCAGCCAATCAGAGCTTTGTTACCCTTCCTGGGTAAGAGCCATAAAAATAGTGACAGAAAAATGGTCGGAATAATATTCATGATATTTTCTCTTAAATGAATTAATGATGGGAACATAAGCAAAATTCACTTTTATTCACTGTAGCAATTCTAAAGGTAGTAAGTTACTTCGATTATATAAAAAAAGGACTAAAAGCTCCTTTTTTTTCAATCCAAACACTGGAAATACTTTTAAATTGGCATACTTCTTCCATCATCGGGACAACACCAACTCCCAGAACTCGCCTCACATGAGCACAATGTCAGACTCAACGGATGAAGTGAAAGGAAACGGTTACCTTTGTGTTTGTACAAAAATCTGACCTTGATGAACGAATGTGGTTGTGGTTGGAAAGGTGGGAGAGCTGGAAGACTTCAGCACCGAGCCCGAGACGCTGCACAGCGAGCCCATCAATATGAAGACGTCCAGTTCGTCTGGAAACAGCCAACAACATCAGAACCTTCTTTTCTTCCCCATCTTTTTCTTCAGTGGGAGATCTATGTCGCATACCAGCTCTAACAAGGAAGCTTTTGAAGCTTCAAAGAAAACGGTGAGTGACTCGAACAGCGACGCTCACATTTGCTGTGATACACTTGTGAGGACCTTTATTCACTTAATGCATTCCCTAATCTCCTGACCATAGCCTTAACATGGGGCTGAGACACAATGACCTCACTCTAAAGGTTGAAACGTGGTCCTCACGTACACAAGTGTAATCATTTAAATATTAGGGACATGGAATTGTCCCCATTTTGTCCCAAAAACAAAGGCGAGTAGTCAGATTTATGTCCCCACAAGATGGGTAAAACATCCCCACACACACCCACACAACTACAAACACACATATGTGCTTGTATCATCTTTCCTTTCTTCTTTTTTCCATCTTTCCTTCCGTAGGACTCTAAGTTTTTCCGGGTGCACCAGGTTCTGACCGTATCCACGTTCAAGGTGAGAGACCCGGAGGACCTCGTCTTGTCACAGGACTTCCTCAAGTTCCTTCACGCTCTTCCTCTCGAGTACAACTACGCCCTCTACAGGGACATCTTCCAGCGCTTCGGGACACACTACTACAGCTCAGGCAAACTGGGAGGCATCTATGACCTGTTGTACCAGTACAGCCGAGAGGAGCTCTCCAGTTCAGGTACAACAGCACAGCTGGGTGGTCAAAATTCAGAATGACATGTTATGTTAGTCACTTATAACAATGGAAAAACAAACATAACGCTAATAATATTAACATCACAAGCATTGAGGTCACATTGTGTGTGTGATCTTTCATGTGGTTCTGGTCCTTGGATTACAAATTGTCCGCACACAAGAAACTCCAAATGAGTGGACTGTTGTTGAATAAACAGAACTAGAGGAAAATGTAGTGTACCTGTAATATGAAAATGTAAAAGACCATATCGTGCTATGTCATGTTGTGTTGTCAGTTCCTTTGTCTCACGTTGCTCTGCACTCTTTCTCTCCAACAGGAGAAACGGAGGAGCACGTCTTAGACTGCCTGGGCCGAGAGATCGCCTGGACCGTCATCCTCTACACACAATACAGCAGTGTAACCCGATGCTCCGACAACAGAATGACTGAGAAATATCAAGGTTTTATATGACTTACTCATTCTTTATCCTCAACTCTACTGTGCATGGCTTACTGACGTTGATCCTATTCTGTTCTTTCCTTTAGTCGTTCCTTAAACATTGTTCTTTGGTCCAGGCTCGTACGTTCAGACAGCAGAGAAGTCTTTCTCTATGACGAGAGGAGGTCGACCCAGAGAGGCAGCAGCTCTGGCCTGGGAGAGGCAAGGCCCCGCTCCGGACAAAACATCGTACAAGAACTGGGCCAAGTCTGTTCTCGACAACCCTGTTGTGGTCGAGTCCAAGGTATGAATCAAACACTACTGATATGTCTTCTAAAAAAATCAACAAAGAGGGGATGTTGCGTTCATGTATGCGTGTTTTTGTCCAGGCACTTCCCATTATAGATCTGGTTCGAGGGATCCCATGTGCTGCCACAAAGAGGAGACACCTGAGGAAGGCCCTGCTTCAATACCTGGACGAGTTTGATACCTGCAAGTGCTCTCCCTGCCCCAACAACGCCAGGCCAGTTCTCTCCGGCACAGAGTGCCAGTGTGTTTGCCAAACTGGCACATTTGGCTCTAACTGTGAGACACGGGCTCCTGACTACACTTCAGGTACAGCAGGACATCTGCACAACATAACATGCTGATAAACGAGGAAGTGGTTGACAACAAAAGTCTGTGTGTTCAACGTTTTGTACCGTAAGATGAGCCTCAGCAACCGTTATGGAGAACAAGCTAGTCAGAGGCAGACATTCAAAATGCTACGATCTTGTTTCTGTCCAACACTTTCATATTGGAAGCTGAACCGTAATTCCTCATTACAGTGTATGTTGATGTCTAAGCAGGATTGGTTGTGTTCACATTGGAAATTCAGTTTGGTGTGTATTTTCCACAGAGGCGGTGGATGGTTACTGGAGCTGCTGGGGGCCGTGGAGTAGCTGTGGAGCCTCAATGAAGAGGCATCGGAGGAGGCGGTGTGATAAGCCCGCCCCCCTCAGAGGAGGCCAACCCTGCAAGGGTCCTGGCAGCGATGAGGATACATGTCACATCTCCTTCTTTGAAAGGTAGGACGAACTGTTTGCTTACGGTATGTGTTGATACAGTTATGAAAAGTTATTTTAGACGTTTTCATACCACACATCTCGTGGAAGACAGAACTTTAACTCAACGCTGGAGAATGATCAAATCGAAACATTTATCTTCACTGAAATGCGCCAGTTTTTTAACATTACCAATATTTGTATGCTTATATATGCAGCTACAGATGCACTGCTGCTGCTTTAGACAAGTAAACTCACATTTGTCAAATATGTAGTTTGTATTTTGTCTTCATACGTATGACTTTGGATTCATTGTTGGTTCCGTGTTCATGTTTTGTGTCTAGACAGGAGACCTGTGACAATGATGACGACTTCACTGTAGGCTGGAGGGACGAGCTGCCACCCGGTGTGCAGGGTTGTCTGAGGCCACAGCGGCCCGCCAACAGCTTCCTCAGGGTAAACACGAATCCTCCAGCCTGCAGTTAGTGATTGAAATGTACAGTATAAGAGAAATATAGATGCTGTAGTTCATTCGTTATCAGATAACTGACAAAATATTGACAGATACTCACTTCTGCAGTCTTGCCTTGTTCTCATATGGAAGTTAATTACAGCAAAGAAATAAATGTATAATCTGGAAAGTTAAAGTGTTGCCTCTGTATGGAGTCTGAAGTGTGCCACTTTATAAAAAAAATGTCAGTCATTAAATAATTTAAATTCATCAATTATTGAAAACAAAATATTCCAAATGCTAGATTAGATTTGCATTTAAAATATGCAATAAAAACTCAGAGCAAGACATAAATAAATAAGAGATTACACATTTTCCAAATGATGATTAAAGTTCCCTTTTCTGTCTTTAAATAACAATTTAATACAAATACATGTTAATATTAAATCACAATGTGAATGTAATTTGTCTGACAATTAATTTATTTGAAGGTGTTATGGTTGTCTCGGATTGGTGTTTGAGACTTCAAATCTTTACATGGAAGCTTGCGTGACGAAAATGTGGCACAGAGATTGTAATATGTGGACATTTACCAGACCCTCCCGTCTGATGAAAGAATCGAGTGATGTTTGTTATTTGTTTGTGGAGCATATTCTGTCTTTTGTTAGTTCTCCAACTTAATGGAAGGGCAATCTTAAATGAGTTGTGTTTTTAAAGACAGCTCGCTTTATAAGAGCGTTAGTAATTTGACACCGCAATATTAAATTCCAAGTTTAAAATTCCAACATACAAAGCAACACAAGCAGCTCTGATAAGAGTTCCTATTTGGGTGACACGCTCCAGACTCCATATATCAAAGCAAACCAAAAACAATTATGAATAAATATCACTTTATTATACCATACTACAGTAGACAAAATTAACAATACGAATCTCAAAATGATAAAGTATCACTTTGAATCTCTTAAATATAAATGATCCCGTATGTTACCAGAATTAGGACTCAGTATGTTATAGTGAGAACAATGGTTCTATTGTTCTACCGCATTATTATGTAATACTATCTCATAGAAAAGCACATAACGTGAAGAAGAAATGTGGAATGAATGGAGAGAACAAGGAAGCAACAAATGGAAAAAGGAGTATGAGTTGTAGTATGAGTTGCAGAAGATAGGAAGGAGGATAAAAACTACGATAAAAACTAAATGAAAGATACCCAGGGGGTTTATATTTGTATCCTTCTTAGTTTTACTGGTATTTAGTAACTTCGTTCTCTGACAGAAAGCGAAGCAGTATTATAACTTTGGTGAGGACGAAGAGTTCCAGTGCTACACTGGATTTGACCTGGAGGGTTTCCAGTTCATCAACTGTCTTCCTGACGGGACGTGGAGTCAATCAAGTGGAAAATGCATCAGTAAGTTTGCTTCTCACCAGACAAGTGACCGGTGATCTAATAACTGTTGATTTGGTAAACATATCTCTGTAACATGCAGTTACTGGAATATGTCAGCACCTGATCTCTACGTTGCCTTAAAGTCTGTCCTTCTGTACCGTTAGGGAAACTGTGCCTTCCCCCTGAGATCCCTGATGGCATGAAGCTGTTCCCCAACAAAGACGAGTACAAAGTGGGGGAATCAGTGGGTTTTAACTGTGACGAGATAAACCTGGTGCCGCTGCCACGAGGCTTCCACAAATGCAGCGAAAGTCTCACCTGGGAGCCTCCATTACCTGCTGACCTACGCTGCACTGACGGTACACTAGAATACTCCGTTTGAGCTCTCACAGTCCTGAGAAATTAGGATGCTAATACTTCAAAACTTTCTCCCATACACTGGATGAGACAAATGGGTCTGTTTTGTATGAAAAATACTCTGTATGGAGGATATGACAAAGTTGTCTCTTGTGTACTTCCTGTATGCAGAGGAACCATTTGTTCCGGAGGCTCAGTGTGGTCCAGGAGAGAAACTGATGGACTCTAAATGTGTCTGCATTCAACGGGAGAGCTGCCTGTAAGCTTTTATGAATTATTGTATTGTGTTAATCTATATTCTTTGGAGACTAAATCAACTGTTGTGAGTGTTTATTGTAAAACATATATTCAATATGTGCACTTTAACATGTAAAAGCCAAGTGTTATACATTATTCTTTTTTTATCAGCATCTGACTGACACGTGAGTGTTTGTGTGCAGCTCACAACCGGAGACTCTCTGCATCCTGAACCTTGACGTCGGTGTCACCGTGCCAATGTCCCTCTGCTCCTTCGGCGCTGGTCTTTGCCACGGCGATCCGCTCTTCTTTGTCAATGAGGGCGCATGTGACGCGACCGATTTGGCCAAACTGGAGTGGGCAAAGTTCCGAGCCAACATGTCCTCTGAGAGCTCTGTTCGGGTGCCCTGTGATCTTGACACGTGTTATGAATGGGAAACCTGCTCCGGTGAGTTTGTCTGATACGAAAACATTTTTACGAACACTTTGCTGTTTGATGTGGATTCGCTTTTTTTTTTTAGCAGATACACTTAAACGATTTAGTGCAGAGTATAACATTCTCTTTCTTTTACAGCTTGTGCCGTCACACTGATGGGTTATGATAACAATTTACGGTGCAAGTGTGAGGCAACCAGATGAGACTCTAGAAAGTCACTGACCCCATCCTATGAATGTATTAACGGTCCATTGTGTAGGATTTAGGGGGATTTATTGGAAGAAATTAAATATAATAGCCATAACTATGTTTTTATTAGTGTATAATCACCAGAAACCAAGAATCGTTGTGTTCATTAGCTTAGAATGACCCCTTCATGTCTACATCGCGTGTTGGTTATATCTTCAACTTGCAATCGAGTCAGCATGAATTCTTCATCAATCAAATCGAAGTATTAAAACTTCAATAGCCAACTTAATGAACACAAATGAGGTTTGACTATTTAAAGACATCGCGTATATTACGTCAAATTATTTTCCTAACGTTAACTCATGTCTGTCCGCAGCATTCAAGAAGTGCGAGTGCAAAGTTGCTCGGGATTGCCCCAGAAATCAAGAGCACATGTTCTGTGTGAAGATGACCACGACCCAGAGGACTCGCAGCATGGACCTTTGTTCTATGGCAGCCCTCAAATGTGCCAGCTATAACTTTGAGATTCTCAATGAAGGCGTCTGTGAGTCCAGATGATCCTTGAAAAAAAGCTTTTCTGTGCCGTTGCGCCCTATCTCGGAATTCATCTAACTTTGTTACTCTTTAATAAATGTACATTTATCAAGTAAAACTAGACTGGCAGGCAGGTATAATGGGGTCCAAGCACCCGAAGCAACTCAGAACTTAAGTGCACATAACTGAGAAGATGGGAAAACCAAGAGCAACTCAAATTTGTGCTTGAACAGGAGGTTTAGGATGCTCTTGTTCGATTGGTTTTGATGCAGTTCATGTAGTACGCTTTCACAGGAAACCGTGGACAACAATGTATCATCAGATTTTCACCAAATTTAGCATGAAAATACTGGAGGATTACTGGATGTGATTCCGTAACGTGTCATACCGCCACCTAATGTCAGATTTAGTACGGAAAATGTGGGGTACATGTGGAATGAGCATACCAAATGTGTGTCATTTGGATTATGTATTGGTGACCTATAGCAAGAATCTCATTAAATATTCAAACATGTGTGAAAGCAACCCCTTTTGTTGGTTTTCCACCAAGTTGGTGTGACTATACTGGTAGACAAACAGGATAGGTATGTCAACTTTGGTGACATTTGAACAGTGTGTGAAATACCTGTTGGTAATCAGGGGGTTCCCCCTACAGTGCATAATATAGACCCACAAGATTCCATTGATGCAATGAACATGACATACATAAACATGTCATAGACAAAGTGATGAAAGTACAGAAGTCTTTAATCTTGTGGATACTGTGGAAAGGAAGCCCAATGATGGTACTTTTAAGGGCTGCATCCACTTTGTTTGCCGCCTTTGTCGGAATATTCTCAGATTTCTTTTGTTTTAGGAAAATAAAGCTGTTTCAAATGCATGTTTTTTATGCTTATTCTTCATGCTTAGAAAACTACCTCAAAAAAGAAAACCAAATGTCAAAATAGTAGGAGTGGTGCTTATGCCCAAAACAAAACTAAGAGAACAAAAAAGTATTCAAAAAGGGGTTTTATTAACTTTCTATAACAAAAGCAATCGATATCAAGACATTGATTTGTTTGTTTACTGCATCATTAGGACACTGTAGGTCCCTGAAGTGCCATTCATTGACATGTACACAAGTGACGTGAACTCAAAACTGTCTTCTGATGGTCCGGCAGCGACCTACAGTGGTATTTGGCTATGTGCGACCCTTATGCATTGCTCGTCTATCATCAGTCCTCCACGACAAATATATAAAGACACCACAAGATGGCAGAGGAACATATTTACACCATTCAAGTGTGAGAACAAGACATTTGGTTTTATTCACAAGAAAGAGAAAAAAATAGGCCGCTCAGTAAAATCAAAGAACAGCCATCTTTATTCGGGACAAGCCTCAATACTGAAAACATTGACCGTCTCCCCAGCACACCGCCTGGCCCCCACCTCACATTCGGTCATCACCAGGGCAACGCTGCCAACACCAGATCTCACACACAGGGGGGCGGAGTCTGTAGGGCACTCTGAGGCGTTCTGACAAACACACTTCGATTCTAGAATTGAAAAATATTTATTGTATGTACTGAGAAAAAATGGGGTTTTTTTAGATGAACGCATGCAAACATGCAGAAACTGAAAATTTGCTTTGAAAATACAATTTTGCATTGAAAACAAAACCTGGACTGAGGAAACATTGGTATTGGAACAATTTAATTCTAAAGAGTTGCAACAGAAAAAAGTTTCATTGAAAAAAAAACACCGGCATTACAAATGAATCCATTGTTTTTTATAATCTTTTTTTTAGTTTAGATTTGTTCTCCAACTTTATTTTTTCAGTGGAACTTTCTTCAATGCTAATTTGTTCATTTTGAGTTCAGTTTTTATTTTGAATGCCAAATTGAATTTGTGATGCCACAATCTAAAGTCACTGGTCTAGGTCCACAATAATCTGGCAACATTTTACAATAATGGTCAAAACAAGAATAAAAACCTCTATTGTAACATATAGAAAGATCCTTAAAAGAAGGTCCAGGAGACTCACCCTGACAGATCGTCCCCGGTTTGCACTCCGCGCAGGACGTGGACGTCTCCTCTGGCCAGTCACAGTCGCTGTCATTGGCCAACTCGAAGCGCCGTCCAATACACTGCAGAGCTCCGAGCTGACAAACGCTAAGCAAACGCGCTCGGCTTGAGCCGAGTCTGGCACACAACTGCAGAGAAGTCCTAAATGAAGACAATATATGGAAAAATGCAGTGTTAATGTTTCGTATTTTCACAAGGCATTTCGCTGTGTGTGTGTGTGTGTGTGTGATGCAGATGATTTATCAAAAATCATACTCACGGGCACTGAGATGGCATTTTACACACACACTCAGTTTGTCCTGCGTTCTCCCACGGCTTACACTTCAGGCCAGATGGAGAGGGAGCTGAGGGAGCTGAGAAGAAAATATATATGTTGTATCATATAACATGATATTATATACTCCACAGAAACACAAGCTTAAAGCCACTATAGCCAAAACGTTACAATCGACAACAATAGATCACATGATCTACACTACAGTATTGTATGTGAAAGGTGTCCCTCACAGCGATCAACCCACAAAAAAATGATAACCCGACTCTGCAGCTTGCCTCAGCGTTACAGAGCATAATCGCCACTTTCAGCTCATTGCTTTTGGTATAAGCGTGAATTATTTTGATCAAAGCTGATGAGAGCACTGAGACTGAACATTACTGTAAATGTTCCTCAACGCCAAAACACTGAGCTGAAAGAGGCTAAAACAGCCATAGAGCTGCAGAGTTAGTCAGAATTCTCTGGTTAAATATTTCACAGCATAACGATATGACTGAAAAGTGAACCTATTGAACATACGAAGCCTGACAACAACAACATTTGAACTGGGAATAAATGTGTGTATTGTACCGGCTTTACAATGAGCGCTGGCCGGTGAAGGAGACCACTGCAGACTGGGACTGCACATGATGTCTGACACCTCAGCATCCAGCACTGACCCCACAGGGCAGGAGAGGGACACTCTGTCTCCAATCTGATAGGCTTCTTGCAGGGGCATGGCTATAACTTGGCTGTTGAGTGGAGGAATCCCACACGTGGAACCTGTGACGGGATGAGGGGGATTTTTGAGCAAGAGGAAGTGAGGGAAACACGACAATGTGATTCCTTGACAACGATAACTTGAGGGTTCCTGAGAGCGAATGTTGAATCTGCATTCTGCATCCACATCTGGATTTAGGCCATGACTGGCATGGCAGTGAACTCTATTCAAGGTGTTGCTGTAAATCACTCCTGAGATGTCCTGCTAATGAACAAACAATAGAACCAAGTGCATGACACCCCTGGCAGAGTTGATGGAGTGAAAACGTACTTTTACAAACCATCTCTCCTGTCTTCCACTTCTGGTTTTCAGTGCATTGAGCCACAGCGTCTCCACTGAGGTAATGGTCTTGTATGCAGGAGTACTCCACTGTGTTTCCAACCAGGTAAAAGTCTCTGGGATTCTGAGAAATGAATAAAACAACAGTAGCTCAAATACATGCAACTAATCCCCTCCTTGAAGATTTGCAAGAAGAGAGCCACAAGTTTACTACAGTTCTGCAACATTTTTTAGAACCCAAAGTGTCCGGAGGTCTCAGAGGTTTACATAAATGGAAACAGAGCATCAATCAAGCACACTCACCTGAATATATCCATTCCTGAGGTTTGGAGGCGCTCCACATGTCTTCGGTGGAGTTACGGAGAGATTGAAGCACTGAGGCTCCATCATCCTGCACACAAACAGTTTACAGTGAGAAAACTAAAATACTGCTGGAAGCCACTGCTTAATAAGTTTAACTGTATAATGAGGAAATGGTCATCAATTGATCACTGTCAAATCTATATTGAGGATCAAATCAAGGATATCAGAATAAAAGTCTTATTTCCTGGTTTTAATCATGTTTTGGTTCCCACAAAATAAAGACTTGTTTTGTTTGAGATTTGGTTTAGATTTCTGTCCTAATACTACATGACATGTTTGTGTGTGCATGTCCTTACTGTAAGAACTGGATCTCTGCATCCTCACAAGGCTTCTGCTCCAGCTGCAGTCCGGAGCAGTGTTGGCCACCTCTCCTGGGGGCGGGGTTGTTGCAGCTTCTGGTCCTTGACCTTTGACCCCCAGAGCAGGATCCCCAGGAGGACCAGCAGCTCCAGCTGCCATGGATCACACCTGAGAGACAGAGAGAGATTCACTTTGTTCTTCTGTGACTGACTGGACGGAATGGTTAAATATCAATTTAGTTGGACATCTTTGACATTTAATTGTTTAATAACAGAGCAATCCTTTGAACGAATCCATTATCCTCTCAGAGTCTGGTGTCCGTTTACCCGGTTGCTCTCCGATCACGGCTCCCCCCTCGCAGGCGGGTCCTGAGGTTCCCGGACGGCAGATGCAGCGACACTCTGAGCCCGTCAGAAGAGGCTGGCCGTTGTTCTGGCAGGGCCGGCAGTGACAGGGATGCTCCTCCGTCAGGTACTCCTCTGTGGCTCTTTTCAGGTGGAGCTTCTTCAAACCTGCACACTGCACCTCCTTCACCAGCTCATACAGAGGACGCGGCTGGAAAGCAAGTGTACACTTTGTTTATGTGAATGTATAGAAAAAGGAGAAATACACAACATTCTTCCCTTAAAATATCTGAAAAAAATCATTCGGGGATGATAATTAACATGAGTGAGTTAACTCCAACTGTGTTTAAAAATCACGACCCTGCAAAAGGCTACTAGATGGTTTGATTACTATAGGAAAGCATAACTGGAAAAATAAGGTTAGATTTGTGTTTTATTGTTTGTGTTTTTGTTTTATTACATATTTTAATATGAAGACTGACACTAAAATAATGACGTTAGCTCATTTAGATATGCTAGCCTTTGATTTAAGGCTGTCGGTATACGTTAGCCAAGTATGTTTGCATGTCCTGTGACTGTTAAAAGATACATGATTCTTTTTTTTCTATTTTGTTCCTGTTCTTTATTAATTATTACGACATTTATGATGATCAAATAAAATGTTAATTAATATACTTATGTCCTCATATTAATTAGGGAGCAAGCTACATCAAGTAGAATGTGCCAGCAACAGTAACTAAAGGGGGCGGGGCATAGCAATGACAATGGAGGTAATAACAACAACAGATTTGAAAACTCAATGTGTATAGAAATCAAACATAATCAGGGATACAACAAATCAAAACAAAGCTTTTACATCAACTAACCAGACACTAAGATACAACCAGCTGCATCCAGCTGACTGTCATACCTTCTGGTCTGTGACTTCAGGGAAGTCTTGGACAGAGGAGGCCCAGTTGTTGTAGATCTCTCCGTTAGCTTCTGGATTTTCCAGATCCAGAAGACTCAGAGCGCCTGTAAAGGCCGGATTTCCTCCAAACACGTTGACCTTGATGGGCATCCTGTTTACGTTGTGTCCTGCAGGCAAATGACAGCAGAGCTCAGGCTAGTCTATGTGATTGTCAACTTCAAATGAATAGGATTTATTGGAATCCAACCTTCCACTGTGTGGTTCAATGCTCTAAATCAGAACGCTTTCACTCACCGGAGCTGGATGATAAAGCTTTTGTCAGTTTTTCACAGACGATCTTGACTTTCTTCCTGAAGAGACGGCGTTTCACCTTCCTCCAACACCTCTGGTAATCTATATTTGTTGTTTCTTTACACAAATAAGGCAGGAGCAAGAGATGTAAAACGATCAGACGACAGGCACCACATTTCAGTTCATTGAGAATATAAACGTGATATTTTAGGAGATATTTTAAAGATGTTAAACTCAACTAAATTGAAAGGTTCATATGTGTTACTGATCAATATAGCAAGGCAAAGTCCCTCCCCTTCCGGTGTCCAACATGACGAAACGCACAGGCATCGTAGCTTCAGCGAGAGATGCCATTTACAAGACTTTTGAGTGTATAGACTTTCTATTCACGTGTCTTCAGTCTTGTGCTTTAACAGTTTTACGACAAAATGTGACTTAGTTGACTTGCAAAAATATCTTTTAAATGGACAAACATCATATGTGTAATTCATGGCACAATTCAAAGAGGGTAAAGAGACGATTGTCTTTCGTCTTTGACCATCGTACACATTTTTACAGAAATAAGTTCCCATGGTGGTCAGCTGGAAGGGGCGGGACTTTCCCTCTATATAGCCAAAGCAAGGAACACATTCACAACATTCCCTAAAATTAAAACACATCACATTCCATCAGCTGACGATTTTATTTGCTTCAGGGTATGTAAAGGAACTAAAACTAAACAGCAACATCATTATTATTATCATTAGCAAAGTTCTTACCGCTCGACTCGAGAGCCTGGCGGTCCAACTCCAACAAGGCTTGGTATTCGCCTCCGAGTGAGCCCTCGGAGAGGTAGTGTGTGCCGTATGTCTCAAACAGCCGGCGGTAGGCAGAGTAGTCGTACGTGTACGGCAGAGAGGACAAGGCCTTCCAAAAGCCTTCAGCCAGAGTCAAATACTGAGGGGCAGAGTTTTGGAACTGGGCCAGCTCCACCTTATTCTTCATGATAATAAGTCTGTAAGCCTGGACGACATATGTAAAAAGACTGTGATGTCATTCTATGAAATATGGTGGTTAGAAACCTTTAACCCAACTAGTGACAGAGCCCAAAGACAACAACATCAATATTAGTCACTTTGCCCAACCCTTGCACTACAACATCTGAGATAAGTGATTTGTGAAGCACATCAGGTCATATCATCACCTTATTGTCAGTGAGCTCTTTGTGGAATGTGCGGCGGTCGTGTCCCCACAAGGCGTTGGACTGGATGTGCTGCATGTAGGACCAGGAGCTCTCGTAGGACTCATCGCTCTCCTCATTTTCTACTTTCACCTGCAACGCAACAAAGTACAAATATAATCTGTAAAGTGAGAAGTGTTTATCTCAGTAATAAAAGTGTTGATCTAAAAAATATCACATTTGCAGCCGAGGAGTCAGGCCTTGGCCCGTCATCTGTGAACATGAACACCAAACATTCATTTCTTGTTCGACTCACCTCAAAGCTGTACCTGATGATGTTCTGTGGCAGTCTGTAGTAGACTTTATGGTTACCACTGAACACCTTCCTGCACTGCCCTCCAAAGCTGAGAGTGTTGATCACACCTGCCCTCAGTTTGCCTGTCAACACGTTGTACCTGTAAAGCAACACACGACAAATCCATTTGATGGACTGGTATCTATAGGTTATATATTTTTCAGCCCCAACATGACATGTCAAGCTGTTATTTACAGTAGAAACTGAGTTGGAGTAGCCACTCACCCTTTGCCTGTGAAGTCAGAGCTGGGAGGTGTTTTGTCGAGGTCACATGAGTACTGGCTGCTATCTTGAGCACAGCTTCTCTCATCCAGGCCGTCCTCACAGTCCTGGTCTCCGTTACACACCAGAGACTGGCTGATACACTGACCTAAATATAGATAAATAAAAAAATTGGTATCACGGCACTTGGTATGTTGTTAGTTCGTTAAACATCTGTATTCATAGCAATGTTGTGAAAAAAATAGCTTAGGCACATTTTATTAAATACAATAATATACGTTGCAACATACCTGAGGTACAGCGGAATCTGTCTCCACAGCTTGTTGCCAGGGGACATCCTTTTTGTGGGACACATGCTTGTGTTTGTGTGGCTTCCCCTGAACATGGCACACCCCCAAACTGGGCGTACACCCCAAAGTGGCGAGTCTGCACCTGAAAAAAGAAAGCGACCATAAAAAGGAAATGAATAAAAGACGGAAACAAATGAAAGGATTAGCGTAGTCAGAATTCATTTTCTGTTGTTATTAAGGGTTACCTTAATGATTACACTTTCAGGTAATGAATTGAAGTTTATACGATATCCTCACATTTACAGTAAGAGTATGTGTGCGATCTGAAGTACCTTTGTACTGGAGCAGCCATCACACTCAGACCATTCTCCATAAGGGCCCCATCTGCAATTCACAGCCTGCTGACAGCTGAGAGGAATAGACATTGATGTTATAAGATGATATTTTTCCTGTTGAGAATGAACTGAAACGTATCAATATTTTTTTTTTAAAAGATGAATTATTAGCTCCCAGGATGATATGTTATTTGGAGACACATGTACATGATTATCCAAGTGATGAAGATGTAAAGACAGCTTGTGTGGTTCATGTGTGTGCACCTACCATGCTGGAGATAGAGAGATGACCAACAACGCCAAAGAAGACAAAGCTGCAGACAAATCCAACTGTACACAAAAGCCAGAAAATTGTTCAATCTAAATCATACTTTTAAAAATATTCTTGACAAAAGTTATCGGCAGCAGCTATCATCATGACACGGAAGACATTTCTATTAAACTCTCCATTTTGGCATTATTCCCCATGAATAGAGGTCGTAGTTCATTCATGAAGATGGGAATGAGTTACAGTTAGTCCTGATGAGTCCTGATAACTTTGAACCGTTATCTGTGATTCATTACAAAACAAGAACGTTCTGTAAACTCTTCAGTTGCGGAATGCAGGAAAACCCATTTTCACTCTGTGTGTACTTTATTAACCATTGCACTGTAACCTCATGAGTTTAAAGAAGTCATTAACAACAGTTCCTTTTATTATTACCAAAGTGTGTCAGTTTCCTGCTTACATTTTTTAATGATCACTTTCAGAACTTAGGTTGACTGAACATCCAGACAATCTTTGAACTTTGACCATAAACAGGCTTCTTCAAACCTGCTTTGACCACTTCCCCAACATCCCAATCATTTAAATCCATGCTGTTAACCAGATATATAGAAGAACTCGTCCATACCCTCATATTTGTATGCCTAGACCAGGGGTGCCCACACTTTTTCGGCTTGCGAGCTACTTTTAAAATGACCAAGTCAAAATGATCTACCTACATTAAAAATGCTGAATATCTATTTATATATATACATATACATATATTCTGTATATTTTTGGTCGGTCCCTGATGACTTGCACTGAATGGGATTGGCCAGAGTTGCATAGTCCGGACAGTAGCTGCTGGTATCCGCCTCAAGCAGACTTCAAATGATCATCAGTCATGGTGGAACGGTGTTTGGACTTAATGTTCTTCATGTATGAAAAGGCTGACTCACATAAATGAGTAGAGCCGAATAATGCAGTCAAAAAGGGATCACATTTCCTCATGTTTGGGTACTTTTCCTCTGTGAGAAAACTGTCCATGAGCCCTGGACTTCAGCTGCAGTGTCAGAATCTCATCCTCCACTCCAGACGAGTTCAGGTGAAACAATGTTGCAATTTTTGATGCGAGTGAATCAACCTCAATATCTTCCCGAAATGTGCAGCACATAAGTGTAGCAACTGGCTCGAGTAAAGCAAAGTCTGGAAAGCGTTTGTCAAACCCTGACAGACACTTGTCAATCTGCTCTGTGTAGCGCGCACTGTCAAGTTACGCACACGCCTTCCGTTGCGTCTCCAGTTCTGACGCAAGGTTTTGGACGTTTCCCAAATCATGGCGCTGCAGATGTAGCTTCTTTAGTGGAAATAAATTGGAAGGCTGACTAATTAGCTCGCCGGAGTTTTGCAGTAGCTCGCGCGGTTGACCGCGCATACGTGGTGACCCGTGTGTTCGAAAATCAAGTGGCAAATGCCATGAGGACGTCTAACTTTTTTTGAATGGCATGCGATCTACTCGCACTACCTCCGCGATCGACCGGTCGATCGCGATCGACGTATTGGGCACCCCTGGCCTAGACTATTGCAATGCTCTTTCCTCTTGTCTCAGTGAAACAGCCCTCTACCGCCTGCGACTCAACTGTAGTAAGTCAAATTCTATACTTTAGATTAATTATTTGCCTCAATTTAAGATATTTAGCGAAATCACCTGTCAAAATACTTTGTTGCCTGCAAATGTTGAGTTTTTTTCTTTTCTTTTACAGCATCTAAATAATACTATGCAAATGTTCATATAATGCTTTGTTGAAATCTGAACGGTAGATATGTAGGGTGGAGTTTACAGTACCTTCATGATGTGCTCCTCAGAGTCCGGCCCTCTCGTCTGGTCCAGCACTGGAACACTACGGGTGATATAATCAGCAGGGGGAGGAGACTACAGATCCCACAGTTCAGGAATTCCCTTTGTAAAGAAATTCTCATCCACCGAATCTGAACAACCAGGTTTTTACTGCCTCTGTTGACTCAATGAGTCATGGACAGAGACCCAGTGTTCCTTTCCACAGCGTCAGTACAAGATGTCGTGTTCTCCTACAACACTCTGAGTTCATTTCCAGTAACAGTTTTTATAAGGTTGTCTGCTCTGAGAGCTGAACGGTACAAGCTTGATGAAATCTGCTTTTTTTTGTCAAAATTGCCTCATCGGAGTGTGACAGGACTAGTTGCATCACAATTGTTTATCCTGGATAAGAACGTCAGACGCTAAGTCTCCATGATTTGGGCAAAGGTCAAAATAAAAATCCCCATTCGGCCATATTAGAATGCATTTGACTCTGTCGCTCTGTAAACACAAAATGCATGTGGCAATAATATCCACATCTTCATTTGTAATTACAACTTCCTACTTATTACTTCATGTGACTATTAATCTAAATGTTCTCTATTCAGCGCATTGAAATAGCAGCAAAAAACTATTTGCTATGTAAAGATATACAGTAGTGGAGGAATATCTTCCTGAGTAGAGAATGAAGTCACTCTCCCTCTGTGTGTGTGTGTGTGTGTGTGTGTGTGTGTGTGTGTGTGTGTGTGTGTGTGTGTGTGTGTGTGTGTGTGTGTGTGTGTGTGTGTGTTGTAATCCCAGCATCTCCGTGCTTTGTTAACACAGCCGGCCAGCCGTGAGTGCCTTTTAGTGCATGTTAGTGCATGTGAGCGTGACCCACCTGTTTGCTCTGTCAGCACTGTTGCCGTTGTTTGCACTGTTAGCGATGTTGGCACCGTTAACTGCAAGCAACCGGCTCAGCCATCCCCATGTTGAGAGCCGTTAAAAGGCAAAATAAATGCTCTGGATTTAGCACCTTCAATCCACATTTTACACAACAGTTATATATTTTTACATGTCTTTTTTTTATTGTTTTATTTTTGTTAATATAACTAAATTCTATAGATAAAGCAAACATGTTTCCTTTAATGTATTTAAGTCTTCTCAAATCTTTTGTTTTCAGCTGGGGAACAATTAAAAACAAGATGAGTCGTTATTTATTGTGTGTCACTTCACCTTTTTTTATCACAAGTAAACTCAATGTGCTTTACATTCAAACACATACAGCAACAAGTGACATGCCCAGAGGAATAAAGTAAAAAAAAAAAAAACGACAGCGACAAAAGAAAGTAAGAGAAAGACAATAATAAGACGGTGATTAACCCCACGAAGAGGACGCAGTGAGAAATCATGCAGTTTGTTCCAGAGAGCAGGACCAACGTCACAAAAAGAACCTTCACATCTGGATCTTATCCAATTAGACAACCACCACCTGCCTTCCAGGTCAGATTAGGTTAAAGTCAGTGAGCAGTGAGTCGCCGCAGGCCTCCCTGTATAATAAGTTCAGGTTGCCATGGTGTCTCTTTTTCTTCTTTAGCGTTTAGCACCAAGACACATATGACCCACAATATTTATCTGTTTACATTACAGGTGAAGAAGACAGTTTGTCTTCTTTCTGGTCTTGAAGAATTCATGAACCTAAATCTTCCCCTCCGGTGGAGGCTGTGGTTGGGAATATTGGCAAGAGGCTTGTTTTCCAAATTCCAATCCCACAAGACACAGCATGCCTCCACCTCCCATGATTATGATTGTGACAATATTTTTTCTTTTTTCTCCATTCCTGCTCCGGTTTATTATCTTAGAACTTGTGTTTGGCCATAACTCATTAATTCCATTCCTTTGATTAGTAATTAATTTAAATTGTACCAAAACACTGGCAACGAGGGTAGATAATAATGAGAGTAAATATGAAACAACATTTCAATCATACCTTAAACTAAAAAGAAATCTGGTTTGAATTAACGTCAAACACTATTACTAAGCTTGTTCACAAGATATTTAAGGCGGATCTATAGAGGGAACCATAAAGGGCATCTTTGGATGGATGGGAAACACAACAATGGATGGAAATACTATTGACTCTTTCAGTCCATAAATAATCCATGAACATACCTTACATCGGGCCATATTGTAGGGATGTAAAATAAAACATCAAATATAATACAACAGTTAAGTAAATAAAATGTGAAATGTTATGTTCTTTTAAATAGGGTTTTATTGCTGGCTAGTCAAATATATGTGAGGTTCCCAAGGGAGAGTTTGGACTTCTGACCCCAGTATTTCTACAATCCCGGCTGTAACTCCATCTGCAGCAGCTCCCACACAAAGTATTCTGAGCTGCAGCGACTCCAAGCTTATTGTTTTGGTTTTCTGGCCAGCAACTTTAGTGTTTTGGTTCACGTTCACTGCTCTAATCAGCACAGTGAACATGACTCAGATGGAATGAAAATGTTGCACCATGTCTGCTGGATGTGGCATTTGCTTGCTAACATGTTAGTGTGTGTGTGTGCTATGCTAAACATGTGGAGAGGGTGTGGGTGGTCCACAGTCTGTCAAAAACAAGGTGCTGACATGCCAGAAGTGAGACTCACGTGTGCGGATGTAAATAAAATATATTCATTCACTGTTAAATAATATGCGCTATACTTGTAAAGCTTATATTGCGGAGTTGTGAGGTCACTGTAAGTAGGTCAAAAATGCCGAATGGGGCATTCCGTCACCCGTTCGTACGATAGAAACAGATACAGTGGCCCTGAAAGTAACGCTTGCTTAAACCACCAGATTAGGGCGGAAACTGCCATCTTAGAGTAGGAGAAGAGCTCTTTTTATCTATTCACACAGAGACTTCGAAATAGTTTAGAACTGCACCCTTTTTCAGCACCTTAAGTGTTAACAATATGCTGTACATCAACATTTCACACACACTGACGTTCCAGAGAAGGCAGGTTCCGGACGTGAGCCATTGTGGGTGACGTTGCCCAGTGCTCCATCAGGCCATTTGAATGCTAGAAACAAATCCGCCTCTGCTTTGATTTTGACCAATGGCTCCACAAGGAGAACCAGATGACACGCCTGCTCACTCTGTATAAGCGCCCTTAGGTTTCACTTTTGCACCTTTTACCTTTGGTTAGGGTCCGTGCACGTTTAACTGCTGGACATAATACTTCTGTCACAAATAAATGTTATTGCTTGAATTGAGCTAAACGCCTCGATCTCAGTCTGTTCACTCGATCTTCATTCATAACACGGACTAAACTTAACTTGAAATGTGACTCCACAGGCTGAGAAATACCGCTCTAAAACTGTTGTGGAGTAGGTTCCTTTACCGGTAGGAAAACGAATAGCTCAAGTTTTATTTTGGCACACGAAGAACCTTCACTTAATACTATAAGTGCACCTAACATCCTTATTCAAGTTACAGTAGAGGAGGTGCTACTTTACTTGAGCATTTCCATTTGTGGATCTCACTTCCAGATTGATATGCAGTGGAGGAATGTAACTGTTCACCCTACTGTACTTAAGTATAGTGTTTATTTGAGGTATTTGTACTCTACTTGAGTATTTCCATTTACTGTATATTTCTACTCCTTTCCATTTTGGAAGCCAATATTTCAATTTTTCCTTAACTTTATTTATTTGATACGATTAGTTGCAGATTCCAATTATTAACACAACATATCAATCCACTACTAATTGATGATGTATGATTATGGATTAGGATATGCAGTAGTATGTCAAATAATTGAAATGAGCTGCACTTTTACCAGCTGCAACATTGAATTGCCTATGGGAATTACCCACAAATCATTGCAATGTGACGTCAAACAGGGGGTAACCAGTGGACATGGAGACGTAAAAAAAGGTAAACAAAGAGGACGGCTCACGTGTGTTCACGTGTGCTCTCATGTTCAATTCACTCAGAAACATTAAGGGCTAAAGATGGAACAAAAAATAAACATGAAATCAGAGGATATTTATTTATTTATTCATCAAATGTTTGATTTTGTCATTGAAGCTGTTTTGACAAAACGAGTAAATGAATTACTCGTAATTGAATGTAATATGAAGTTACATCTTGTGAGGAAAGAGCCTGGAGACGTTCAAATCAGGGAGTACAAAATATAAAATAAATACACACAATTATACACCTTATTTTTGTTGTTTTCATGGTAACGTGATATGTTGCAGCAAAGTGCTGTCCCATTCCTATTTACACCATTCCAAGCCCTCACAGTCTCTCACACTCAACCACATACCAGGTGACGTCAGTGAATCCTTGAGGGTTCCGGGTTTGAGGGTTTAGGGGGGATTGGGCCCATCTTTCAATCGGTTTTCCTGGAGATCTGCTGCTGGTGGGTTTCCCTGCCGCACCCCGTCTCCACCGGCAGATGGCGCCCTTCTCTCTGCCGCCGGAACCACAGGGTGGACGTTACAGCTGTGCGCGCTGCAGCACCGACAGAGGGGCAGGGTTTTCCACGACTGAGTCGCCACACCGCATAGATCTCAGTTAAACATACTCTCGGTTGATGTTACGGGGTGTCTGCGGTCTGTTTGCAAGGCTTGTTGGAGCTCGATGGTGCTGTTTCATAAAGGAAACCTGTGAGGACAGGGTGCAGACTGCTGCCCACCGCGGTGAGTTAGTTCTCGTGTCGGTGCAGCATGTTTGTCTGTGGGGTAACGTGAACAGACTGCTTCTGATAGTGTGGGACATGTAATTATACATTAACATGGGGACAGCCGTATACTGTCGGCTTTTACTTCTTGATGCATGTTCTCGTGTCACGAATCTTGCGCAATCGCAGGGAGCGCACTGGGGGGAAACCCGTCCACCGTGAAGCTCATTAAACTCATTCAACCGAAACTGCAGTGAAGAAACAGTGAAAGTAGTAACAAGTTAAAGCAGCTTATCGATGTTTAAATGTGACAAGTCAAGTCGGTAAAGGGTGGAGAGAGAGAGCGACTTGTATTTAAGTCAAGACTCAAGAGAGTTAAGTTACTTTATTGTGGTGCAATTAAAGGGAACACTGTTTGTTGTTCATTTATTCAAAAGAAAAAGACTTCGGACTGAGACAATTAGTTGATTAATCAATTGTTTCATCGTCCCAACATTAAATCGCAACTATTTTGATATTTGTTTGTGTAATCGTCCAATCAAAATGCCAAAGTTTCCCTCGTACCAACGTCTCAAATGTGAGGGTCAGTCTGGCATCAGAATAATGGAGACAGTTTGAGAACAAATAGATGCAAAACAGGATGTGGACTCTGATCTCTCATGGTCTCATGGTCACTCTCATGGTTTTCCCAATTGATGTGCAGATTTTTAGGCATTCTATTATCTAGGTTGAAAAATATATATATATAATATTGAAAAATAGTGGATATAGCTGCCATTGATGGGAAATGTCACCACGCGCAGGGCCCCCCCCCCCCCCCCCCCCTCGGTTTGGGCTGAGCCCTGAATGTTTACGATGTCTGACTCTGCAACTGTTGAGGATTTCCTCTTTTTCTTTGTCTCGTGTTGCTCAGACAAAATACATAACTTTAACTTTAACACCCAAACATTTTGACTCATAAATGACGATGCATTGCTAACTCATTTGCATAACAACTTTACAAGGTGATAATATGTCAGGGCCGTGTTTACAGCTGGTTCTGCTGCCAAAAAAAACAATGCCATTTGGGTGTAACACAATACTTAAAATGTGCACTGTGGCTTTAATTGATCTTAACTGCTGAGAAGTGTGTCATTTAAAGGACATTGTTATGAATAAGTCGATCTAAACCCCTGACGAACATGCACAGATCTGCAACAATGTTTTTGGAGTGTGCATACTCACTCATACTGCCAGAGATTCATGCATAGAATTCGGCAACAAATGACATGGGAACTGAAAAAGTTACAACAACATTTAGCATAGAAGTCTTTTGGGTTTATTTCTTCCACGTGTTTCTTCTCCAAAACATCATCAGTCAATGTAACAGTGAACACAGACAATCGTCATGACCTTTGTGTGGCCAACTGCTTGAGCACAGAACAAGCTCAAGATGGGTTGTATGGGATTCGTTGTCTTTTTTAAAGGCTGTGTATGAAAATGAGTCTAAATGTCACTAAAGTACATTTGCACATTTTACTCCAAGTTTCCCCAAACTTGATGTCATGGCCCTTGAGCCTGTTTGTAAAGTCCACACCTGTTCATCTGAACAGAGTGTGTCTGGCGCTTTGAGGGCAGTTGAGTCTGTTGGTGTGTCTAATCAGCATGAGGAATCCCAGATGTCTGTTCTCAACACTGGTGAGCAAAGATTACAAGGTAATAATGCTGTGACTAAATGTGGTTAGAGTTTTGGACACTTGAGCAGAGGGTTTTGTCTCCTCATGTCAGGTTCACGAGATGTACTTTATCTCATTTTAGTGAGTTAGCAATTGAAAAAAACCCTAGTTTGTTCATAAATCCGTATTAACCCTTAAATCCGTATAAACCCTTCTTTTTCGGTGTTTTGAAAAACATGATAGTTTCACTATGAATCAAGTTTTCAAAAAAGAATTACTGTAAATCAAGAAACTCACAGTAAGTGAGTTAAAGTTCGCACTGTCACGCACCACCAGTGTATCTTAATTATAATAATCAAAGGATATTAGTTAAAAAGCTCACAGCTGTTATTATTCATCTAGTTAACTTAACATGCTATAGTGCTGCTAAGGGACATTAATAATAATTTAATAAATAATTAATAATAATATAAATGATGATGATAACAACAATATAGTACTGTGTACCATTCAACTTTAATGTTTATCGTACCGTGAAAATCTCAAACCGTTA
This sequence comes from Melanostigma gelatinosum, assembly GCF_949748355.1. Classification (NCBI taxonomy): domain Eukaryota; kingdom Metazoa; phylum Chordata; class Actinopteri; order Perciformes; family Zoarcidae; genus Melanostigma; species Melanostigma gelatinosum. The sequence continues at coordinate 15,067,547 of NC_136651.1, forward strand.
CAACCCTAAAAATGACAAAATGACTGCATTATAAAGTATGATATAATAAACTATGAAGACACTGCACGTCCTCCATCTGCACTTCAACGTAGAGCTGTGAAAGTAAGAGCAAGCACACTGAACTAACACAGTCGACTCCGCCAAAGCTTACACAAGTCAGCGTCAGTAAGTGAGGAGATTAGAGCATGACAGGGAAAACGTCAGTGAATCATTAATGGGTTGTATGATTTTATGTATGTAAAGTCAAGTGCACCTCAGGTGACACATCACAATCAAACACAGCACGTGTGCTTGTGAACAGTCTCCTTCAAACAGACAAATGTTAAATTCAAGAGGCATCCGCTCAGTGTAATGACATCAACAGCACAGTAATCCACACATTTGAGAAATTGAAACCAGCCAATGTTTGGAAGTTTGCATGATAAATGTATTTTCAAAAAAAACAAGACAATTTGACAATAGGCAAGACTTGACCAATCAGATTCAACTCTCTAAATTCTTAGTCAGGGACACCCCTAGATATTTTAAACGATAAATCAGGCGGAGAAAGGCCTTGGGTATCCTAATAACAAGCTCACAAAGAGCCCAACTCTGCTTTACAAGATGAAAATGATGTGAATGCAAGGTTGGGTGAACCAGATCTAAACAAGGCCCAGGATGTAGTGGGGGTGGATTGCACATTTACCGGTGGGAACCCAGAAGTGTTGGCTGGAAATGGATGTCACGTCTAGAACAAAATTGTTTTTTTTCCCAGGAAGCATAAACAGTGTGAATACCACAAAGATAATATGAATAAAACATCCTCAGATTCCGATTTAGACATGCTGGTCCTACTATATATTTGAAGTGAGCGTTTGAAAAGAATTAGTGAAGTATTTAGGACGTGCCAGCAGTTGTTTCAGTAGCAAGTAAACAAGGTTGAAGTGATTGTGCTGAAAGAAGTGAATAGTAAGCACAAACAAAGCACGAATGTCGGTTGAAGTGTAAACACTGAAAAAGGGTTTCTGAAAGTAGTGGAAGTGGTAATTAAAATTGAAGCGCTGAAAAGAGTCAGTGGCACTGACTGAAATGAAAGTACTCGAAGTGAAGCTGCTGAAAGGAATTGAAAGTAGTCGTTGAAGTACAAACATAACGTGAAAGCAGTGAATGCAGTTGAAAAGTAGAAATCAGTAGAAGTGTAGAAACAGAGCAGATAAAGTGTCATTAAGTACAATTACTCTGATTATAATCTGAAATAAGATCATTTTAAAGCAACTAAAGTGGTAACTTCACAAGTAGTCAAATAAATCCCAAAGCTGAAGGACTTTGACGTACTGTAGAGCAGTAAATAGTATTCAGTGTAACAGGTTTAACATGTTCACGAGGCACTCGGTCTCTCAGTCGTCTGTCCTAAAGCGTTCCAGGTATTTCGCAAAATAAGTGCAACGTGGGAACAGCCCTCCTCCAGCTGAATGTCATGACACAGAATAACCTGACAAAGAAGCTGCCGTGTATGCACAAGAGCGGGCTTTTGCAAACTGAATGCCACTTGATGTCTGAAGCACTTTCCAGTTCTGTGACTCTATACAGTTGTACAGATGTATAGTTGTATCGCGGGTGTACTCAGCCTCTGAAAACAAAAGTTAAGGAGTGTTTAATGGTGTTAGTGGGCTGGGCCTTCATGGGCTCTGCGGTGCAGCCGGGTGGAATGCACTGAACAACTAACATTCGCCACGTTCCCTCCACAGCTCAACACCATGGCGGCCGCTCTCACCGTGCTCTTCTTCTTCCTTCACATCTTCACTTTCTCAGCAATGGAATCAGCCTCTGAGCAAGGTATGCTTATGAATATCTACAGATTAGAATTTAAAAAAAGAAGATTTTTTGCCATTTGAATGTTTCAGACTGATTTGAAATGATGTATTATAGCATCTTGTGTAATGTGTGCAACTTCTGTGTGTGTAGACTTGATTTTGCTTTCTTGTTCATCTTGGTTTTGGAATCAGAAATTGCACAACAGCAGATGGAACTAATCTCTCAGACACATCTGTTTTAAATGGGCCACAGGACAATACGAGCCATATAAAACACGTATTGCTGCATTGCTGCTGTGTGCTCTGTGCCGCTTTAACATTCAAATGAATGTGAACTGTGTTGCACAACAGCGAAGCCCTCCGCACAGAGCCACAGAGAGCTGCCAACAGATTTCTAGTGAAGTGGCTTTCCAGGAACTCCAGAGAGCAGAGAGTACTCTACTGCAGAACTATGGGAAGCTGTTCAGTGTGTTTGTTTTTGTACAAAACATCCCCTCAGTGGCAGTGGAAGGGCTGTGTATTTGCATTCACTGTCGGGCGTACACAAGCTTCCTCTCTGTCTAATATGTTTATGTTTTGCCCAGAAGGCTTGTTGAGTTAGGAAATTGTTCAGTAATCACTGTTGAGAGCACAGTGGCTCTTAGCCAAGGAAGGAAATGGCTTTTTCTAAATGCAGAGGAAGAGGTATTTCCTCCAGAGAGTGCACTGATTGATGTTTGAACATGTGACTCTCCGAATATCCCTTTGCCTTGTGTGCTCCCAGTAAAGGCATTAATGAAGGCTTCCCACCAGCACGCTGTCCAGATGTTGTTAGATGCTATAATCATAAAAACACAAAAGGCAACCTGTTGTGTTCTACCTGATACTATGTGGGATCAGAGGTATGAGTGAGTCCTTTCAAAGGACATTAACACTACTGTTACCTTGGAGATTACAGCTAAGAGGAAACACATCTGGGTTTATAAAAACAGATTAAGCGAGGATGTTTTCTTTCACCCTGAAATAGACTGTGGGCACTCTGCAGCACTTAGAGAGAAGTCACGCTGTGTGTGTGTGTGTGTGTGTGTGTGTGTGTGTGTGTGTGTGTGTGTGTGTGTGTGTGTGTGTGTGTGTGTGTGTGTGCGTGTGTTTTGTGGCTTTTATGGCTGTGACCTGAAAGTGCTGGGCTTCCACTGCACACATGTTTACTTACTAGGAGTGAAATCTGTTTGGCAGCTGTTGAGCAAACACAGCAGCACTTTCTTTGACAAGCACAACAATGAAGGTTTGCAAGTTGATCAAGTAGCTTATGATCAGCTGTACTGGGTCAGAATCAGGCATCATGGGGCAATAATATTTTTCCCTTTTTCGCTCTCTTGAGATACTTCCGCCACTCTTACTCAGTGGTGGAAGAAGTATTTCGATCCAATAGTGAATTCAAAGTAGCAAAACTACAATTTGAACACGTGTAAGGTAAAAAATGTAAAAAAAAGTAGTGAAAAACATCCATCACAATTTTCCACTGCCCAATATACCATCTTCAACGTGTATGTTGTGTCCAAACAGCAGTTCAAAGCCCAAATATATTAGATGTACTGTCATATGTGACAAGTTAAAGCACCAACAAAATAAATCTAGTATCAAAATTGTTGCTGATGACGGACTAATCATTTCATCTCTGTATATATCATACAACATATACCATTTTAATATTGTAGCTGGTCATGGTCTACGTCATGGTCTTCAGATCTATAGATGTGCATATTCCACAAGTTAAATAATTGGTTTATATGTAATGTAATATCTGCAAAGCACTACAGTCATCAAACAAGCAACCCTGTCTCCTTGAAATGATGTTTGTATCTGAATGTGATACACTTGGATTCCACTCTTTATAAACACAATATATTCAACGTTATTTATGTGGCAATTTGCAAAATGTTGATGGAAAACGTACGAAATGTTCACCGACATTTGTTTTGTTACAATATCTGCTCTAAATGATGTGCTGGTCTAAACTAAAGCATGATTAAACATGTTTGATTTGTTTGTCACAGCACTTCAAACACATTATACATGTTAGAAGTGAACAGCTGAAACCATATGAAGACTGTAAACTATATAGTTACTGTACTGTACATATGTAATCAAACCTCAGCCACGTGGTTGGGCGTGGTTTCAGAACATCAGACATGCTCCAAGCGCTTCAGAGCAGGGATTACTGCTTATTGTTTCAAGAGTCTGAAACCTAATCTAACATACTTTCCATTGTTTTATCAACACATTCTTCTGTGGTGTGACAAAACGTTTTTGGTTTGACCCAGACTTTAAGGTCAGGGAAAGTGCGAGGTCTTGGACAGAAAATGTCAGCACTGACTTGAACATAGCGTGTTCATTCCACTAAAAACCACAACATTTCTCTTCATCCAAGTGCTTCTGTTGCCTAACACCATCCTCAAATAGGACCAAGGATGAGAACCCCTGCGCTCGGTATGCCCACCATCCACCACAACCACAGTATGCCCATGCGGTAAACTGCCCACAGCGTCTTCCGACCAGCCCTTTTGTTTTGTTGTTCATGTGTAGCATAACACATTGCATTGTGTTGAGCAACCATGTGTTGTACAATAACGGCTACCGTTGTACAATTTGGCAAAAGGAAATCGTGAGATCATTGAGATCATCTCACAATTCCTTTTAGCTCGGTAGTAACAGTACTTGAACAAATCAGCTGCTCTCAGCCTTTGAGGTTTTATTTATTTCAATCTTCATGTTCAGCAATGTTAAGTAATAATAATTCATGTACTTCTTATAATAATCATACAAAAACAGGAATATACCCAAGTACTCTCAAACGCCCCCAACAAAATTTAAATAAATGAATGCGACACATTTCTCCATCGCACACAACTCAGAAACCATCCACATGTATCTTGATGTAATGAGCCGCATCAATGCTCCGCATGGCTGAGTGTCAAATTGTCTTTTCTCTTAATCCTGAGCTAAGCAGAGTTCCGAGGAGGAGTCGGGGATATCTGGTAAACAGGTTATTTTTAACCCGTGACTCCCTTTCCCTGAAGCAACCTAATCGGGCCAGAGGTATTCATCATCTGCTCCCAGTGCTGCCTCTCGGCTGCGAAGGCGCCATCTTGTTCTTTACACGCCTTGGTGCTCAGCCAGCAGGGGCCTGTTGGTGTTGTTCCTCTCTTGACATGTCGATGCGGTCAGCTGACTGCGTCTGCTGCTATCCCAGGAGTTATTGATCTCAAAGCCTCCCGGTAATACAATCAGCAGTGTTTACTTAATGCAGCGTCAAAAAGCTCTCCTCTTTGTTCAAAGGGCCAGTTCGTCGGACAAACAGTTTTCTAAGCAACTCTGTCCACTTATGTGAGATGCACTTCAGTGAACCTTACGTGGTGATTATTTTGTAAAAATGTTGTCTTATAGAAAGTCATACTTGAGGCTTAAAAAAAAACCTATTGGCCAATATTTTGTGTGTGTTATGTAATGTAATTAAAATTTAAAAAAAATGTAAATGTTACATATTTGGGAACAACCTCTGAGCGGCACATTTATAGTTAAAAAAATCAACTTGTCAGTGCTTTCTAGTGGATAAACTATGGAATGGCAACAATATTTATGTAATTTAAAGTAATTTCTTTACTGCAATTTCATGTTACTGACACAGCGACACGCAAAGATCTGCGATGAACTAATACCTGCTGATAATATCAGCCCAGCTGATGTTTTTGGTTGGCCACTAGTTTTAAGATATTTGTCCCGGTTACTCTGGTTAATCCAGACCTCGCAGACAGCAACTACTTTCTGCCCAAAGAAATAGCGCTCATGGAAACTGCCGTTCTATAGCGTAACCAGAATAGTGTTGTGTTGCTGTTTTTAAAAGTCTTTTTTTTAAATGTTGTGACCAGCACAAAATAAATGCACATACCTCTGCTGTATCAGAAAGGTCATCCTTAAACCTGGGCACATAAATGAAACCTATCTGCATTGCTCGATACCACGAGCGAAATACGAGGATTACTTTCTTCCCACCAAAAAAAAACACTGTCAGACTCACAGTCGTCAGTCAAAATAACAAAATCATCGATTCTGCAGAAACAGTTTTATGGTGACTACGATGCAACTACTTCATACATAATTTTGTCCCTCAATCTCTCCGTGGGACAGTCGTGTTCTATTCCCCTACACTACACTTAATATTGTCACTTTGCCAGTGTGAATCCACGACAGACAAATAGTCTGCTGCAAGAGTGTCGTTCAGCCTGTAAAACAGGATCCCACAGTACTTCATGTGCAAGCGGGTTTCTGAGTACAGAGAGATCAAACGGCTCATTCCACGAGAGTCGTGGCAGTGAACTCTCCGGCTGCTGCTTTCGCAAGAAGAGCCGTAAAATGACTTCCAGGAAAATGTTGACATTTGCCCTGTGGGCTGGGGGGGGCCCACTGGATTTAGGTTACAGTTATTATCCCGCCACTGAAGCGATGCATCGTCACATCACCATCATAACAATCAGTTGCAACACCAAAAAGAAAGCGAAACAGATTCATGCAGCATCAAAAAGAATTCGATGTGATGACGATAAGATGATGTTTCTCTGTCCCTCTCACTTCCTCTCTCTCTCTCTCTCTCTCTGTTCCTGACAGTCCTCCCCCAGAAACACCCACACATCACCGGTTGCGTCTCCACCAACATGGAGACGTTCCGCTGCAGATGGAATGTCGGCACTTCCCGGAACCTCTCCGAGCCGGGAGATCTCCGCTTATTCTACATGCACAAAAAGTAGGGGAGAAAACTTTACGAGCAAAAAGATGTGCCTTTTCTGTGCTGTTCAAGCACATCAAGGTAACGGATACAAAAGAAGAAAGAGAGGAGAAGGATACAACTTGGCAGAGTCATTAAAACATAAGTCATGACTTTACAGGCCTTTTGAATGATGTGCATCAGAGTGAAAGATAGGTAATAATTACAATTAAAGAAAAAGTAGAATAATTCAAGCAAGGAAATAAGTGTCAGTTGTTAGAAAATACATGTCGATGTAAGTAAATGTAAGATACAGTTGACTCGTAAACCACTTCACAAATCCCCTCTTCACCCACATTTTCAAGGTCCAGCAGGATCACTGCTTTTACAACTGGCATGCAAGCCTTATCTGGCATGTGGCGCACCTGCTCACTCTGTGTTGACAAGGCAAAAGTCCAGTTCAGGCTTACACTTTGTGGGGTATGTTATATCTAAGGGCATAGTTGGGATTCTCTATGATTGAATAGATACCATTAACCGACTTCCCACAAAAAAAACTCAAACCCGATAATGTGTTGGTCTTCCTTACTTCCCCACCCTGTCTGGTATTCAGCCTCAAGTCCACTGCTTTCAATGAAGACATAAATTGGAGTAAAAACAAATGCTCACAATAGTAATAGAATACATTTTTTGATGCAAAAGAAAACAACAACGTTGCTTATTTGTAGTTGTTTTAAGTTCCCCGGATCAATTCTAAGAGACACTTTCACGTTTATGCAATATTCACGTTTAGGCAATATTGGAAAAATAAGGTCTGATATGTGTTTGATCTTCATAAATTGAATTGATACATTTGAATCAGGACTTTCTGAATCTGTTTTTAATCAGGAGTAGAGGGATCAGCTGTCATCATAAACTCATTTATAAGCGCGCTGTCACAAGCCATATACTTTTGGTTTGTATTCTATTCAGCTTGGACCGGTTTGCCCAAATTTAAGCGGATGGAATTAAAAAGCAGATATGCTGAAGTGCGTGTACGAAGGAGTCTTACATTGTAGTTTTGGTCTGTTCACAACTGCCCAAACAAACCTCTCCAGAGGTTCAACCGCACCACAGCTGATTATAACCGACTAAATGTTTATGCATGCTCATGAAAGTGCCCAAAAACTATTTAGTAATTGCTTTGAGTGGATTTTCTTACTTGTTCCTGCTGTTTTCTTAAACGTACCTGGTCTCACCCCCTTGCAGACCCCCCCGTAATTCCTCCAAAGAGTGGAGTGAGTGTCCTTACTACAGCACCGACAGGCCAAACGAGTGCTTTTTCGATGAGAACCACACAACCATCTGGACATATTACAGTGTCCAGCTCCGCTCGAGGGATCAAGCCATCCTCTATGATGAGAACCTTTTCGACGTATATGAGATCGGTGAGTTTGCTTGCCTCACTCTGCACCTGTCATGATCCAGATCGAAAGAAAGTTTATTTAAAAAATGGATTAAAAGCCCATGTAAGGTTTTCCCATATTCCTCCGCTACTTTCCGCTCAGAAGTTTGAAGATAGGATTTGTTGGCACCCTGGTAAAGTTGCAATGCTCTTCCCCAACTTCCAGATACTGTTTCACAAGCATCAGTCTCTCGGAAGAGTCTAAACTTTTCTCTATATCCTCACGATAAATGGATCTACTCTTGTATCCCACGAGTCTTAAATATTTGCAAACTGTCAGAGTATTAGGGGCAGCAGTTGCTGTTGGCTGTTATAAATACTCAATGCTACAATGACATATTAGACGGGAGTGTGCTTCCTAGTTTGTGGCAGCAGTTTGGGAAAGACCTGTTTCAACAGGACAGTGAATGAACTGAAACTGTGAGCCAGGTCTTCTTCCCAAACATGAGTGTTTGACCTCGAACAGACTATTGTGTCTGAAAAGGAACAAATCCTTGCAGCCAGGTTCCAAAATCTGTTGGAAAGCCTGAAACCAGAAGAGACTCTCAGACTCCAACTAAATATATAATATATGATAAAATTACATTCTGGCCTGCAGTGCAACCGGACCCTCCAGTCGGCTTGAACTGGACCCTGCTGAATGTGAGCTTCACCGGCAGTTACTATGATATCATGCTGAGCTGGAAACCGCCCCAGTCTGCAGACGTGGCGATGGGATGGATGACGCTGCATTACGAGGTCCAGTACCGCGACGTCAACTCTGACCTGTGGGAACAGGTGGGTGTTTCATTTCAGTGTGCTTCATTAAATACAACCTCAGTGGCATTTTAGTGTCATATTAAATCATACAGGCATGTGCATCAGTTAACTTCAGCACAGTTTATTTTCAATATATATTGATTGATTATTATAGTCAACTTTTTATTATTGTCAAATGAAACATGAATGTTTCTGAGACGAGACAATTGCGATGCTGCAAGCACTGCTTTTCATATTTAAACCTGATTTTTATCGCCACAGGTCGACCTTGTGAAAAGCACACATCGGTCTATTTATGGGCTTCAGACTGACGTCAATCACGAGGTTCACGTCCGGTGCAAAATGTTGGGTGGAAAAGAGTTTGGAGCGTTCAGCGACTCTGTAATTGTGCACGTTCCATTTAAAGGTAAACACGCACCGCAAATGTTGACAGGCTTGGATGACAAAAGCTCTTACAAACGCGATCAAAAAAGGCTTTTGAATTATTCCTGCAGAAGCTTCAGCTAAATGTCCTTGTCACCATTAAAAGACCTCTCTGCTTTCACCTAACAGCTCCCCCACTCTTAATGCTGTGATCAGAATGTACCAGTAGCCATGAGTGAATCCAGCCCCATTCTATGCCTAAATAATGCCGAAATATTTGTGAATTTTGCATTGATGAGACACAGTAAGCTATTGCACTTACAAGCAGAAGAACACATTTCTTATCATTTACTTTCTTTTTGAAGACATGTCTCATATTTCTTAAAGACTCTTCTGCCCTGCTCTTCTGTTCCCGCTCAAACAGTAAAGTAGAAGTTGACTCTAACATTAGTATTGCAGGTGTTTGGTCATAAATCAAAGTATGGCCACCACCAATATGTTTACAATTCATTCTGTGGGGAACATACATGTGTGTAGTGTTTATTGAATTCCATGGCGAGCCATCAAATAGTTACAACGGGCCCCAGTGCACGCCATTAAGACGGGCAGTGCACGATAGATATTAGTTATGAAACACACAAACACACAATATTAAACATTTAAGGATATTAATACAACAATAATTAAAGCATTTATCAGAGGGATCCAGGTGTAAGCCAGGTTATTCTAAATCCCCTTTCAGACGTGCAAACATTTTGTGTATGAAGGACAGAGCCATTACGTTAACAGATAAAACCAGCAATGTTATGTATTTCTGAAAATGGCTTCTGCGCTTTATACATTTGTCGGCATAAAACCTAAACACAGCCTTTCACGGCCAGTTTTTCATTTGTCTGTTTATCTATTTTTGATGATATGATATATTAAAGGGTAACTTGTGTTACGTTTTAAACCTGGGCTCTATTTCCCCATGTTTCTGTGTCTAACTGACTGCAGCTTGCCACGTCTGCGAGGGTTGCGAAGGTCCGCACGACCAAAGTGATCCCTCCGTGCACATCCAACATTTTCGAACAAACCCTCCTTTACGGCCACTAAAAGGGCTTGTTTTTGCCACTGACAGGCTCTGATTGTTATTTGAAGTGACTAACAACTTGATGGAAAGTGTCTCGCTCAAGGAGAAGTCTCGTTCTGAAATCTCACACGGTGACATGTTGCCGGAAGACAACGGCTGAGTCACTACGAGTGCAGCGGGGCGACAAGTTTTGTTTCGGAGTACATAAAGCATAGCTTAGTGTTATCAATTTCATAGCTCAACACTTAGATGATTTCGACAACGTGGATGAGGTCATTGAATTCCATGGCTGCCCCTATTTATTCAAGCCAGAGAATTCGGATGAAGCGCTCCTACAACAACAAGCAGATTAAGGTGAACCAGCTGCTGCAAGGCCACAGAGCTTAGGCGGACGGGTGGTGTTCCTGTTGGTGCTGTCACCCTCTGCCCACAGAGGAAGAAGGCTGGAAAGAGTGGGACCTGTTGCTGCCCGGTTCAGATATCACAGCGAGACTTTTCCTTGAGCAGAACTTTGCCCTCGCAGCTCGTTTTGTTTCTGCTGGTTATGTTATCCCTCACTACCGGACCAATTTCAAACTCTGATTGTCCCCATTCGTCACTTAGACACAAAAACATGGAACAATAGGCTCCAGGTTGAAAAATAGTTACCCTTAAAGTATGTGTGAATTTGTTTGCATTTCTTTTCCCAGTGTCGGGATTCCCAGTGGTGGCCTTGCTCGTCTTTGGTGGCTTGTGTTTAGTGACCATCCTGATGTTAGTTATCATATCGCAGCAGGAAAAGTAAGTATTTTACAACCATTCGTATTCCTGTGTAGGACTGGGAGGTGTATAAAAGCTTGGATAAATGAGAATGCAGTATGCTGCTTGGTGACCAGCACACTGTGTGGGCTGCTAGACCTTGATAAACTGCCTCAGTGTCTGTGTTATCTTTCAATGTGTGGACAAGTGAGACATTCTGCATATCAGCTCTGCAATGTTTATACTGAGATCTTAAGTCAAGTGTGTTTTGTTTCCTGTTTGTAAGGTTTATGGTTATTCTTTTGCCTCCTGTTCCTGGACCTAAAATAAGAGGAATTGACCCTGAACTACTCAAGGTATTCATCTAGATGTTATTGTGCTCGACCATGACTTGCCATAACTTACTAGCGCACTCTGTATTCAAAATGTAAAAGGGAAACCATTTTCAGGCTCACAGAATACTTTCCTGCAGATATTTTAATTTTGAGAATGAGAATAATGTCTCATTTTCAGGCCAGTACGAAATAAAACCGTCTTGATCGTGGGACACCATATTTTTTTCAATGCATAGATATAAGGTACATGTTCAAACACAGGGTTGCGCAATACAATGTAAGTTGTAGTCCTGGCATGCTAGAAGAGCTAAAAAGCTAAATAAAAACAGACAGAGGATGAGTTGAGAAATGTCAGCCTCAGAAAAGATGCTGCTCTGTAGTCTGGTGATAAGACAGCGAATATGTCTGTGTTGCTTGCCAGGCGGCAGCAGGGCGAACAGGTTTTGTCTGGCTATTGTCTTCAAGTATTCCTTGGGCTCTTCGCAGGCACCTCACTTCACCAATATCACCAATTCCCAATCACCCGTTGGAGAGCCCTCCTGTCCTGGGCCGTGCACGTCCCAAGCCAAGTTGTTTCTATTGTTCGACTGTAAAAGTTGACGAGAACTTGCCATGTCTAGCTGTATATGTATATCTGTTAATCTGGTGCTTGTACCCATCCATACTCAATAGTGAGGTCCGTGTACTATGTTGAGATAAGTCCCAAATGTTCAGGTCATTTCGTGTTGATTTGAGCACCATTAACTAAATTCAGTTTGAGTCCATTGTGGTGGGGTAGAGGCGGAAGTTTTAGAAACTCAAAAAGCTTTTGGGATATTTATGTCCTTGCTCGTCTGTTACGTTGTTTGTTTCTCTCCTTTTTGTTTTGCTTTGAGCTTTGTAAGGGTTGGTCAGGCATAGAGGTGTTTCTGTGGATACTCATGTGTGTTCTGTTGTTCACAATGTTGTATCACAATGTTGTACCACAGAGTGAGAAAATATTTTCTGTTTTTTGGGTTTACCCTTTAAGGAAAACTAGTTAGAACTATACTGTACAAAGTAGTGTCTGGGTACATGCTGCATCACTACAATGACATCTGAAAAGGCAAGAAACTTGAGCAGTTAGATGATCAGTCAGGTTTTACACAGTAACAGTTTATTCAGACTATCCAAACCGTTTTATTTGTAAAGTGAGTTGATCCAAGCTGTGTGCGCATGGTTAGTTTGGTAGATCAAAGTTGAACCATGAAGAAGCTTTTTGTTTCCAGATGTTTGGCCAACCTTTGGGCATGTTTAAAACCTTCAGACTGCTTGTGTTTCTTGACCTGAGCAATTACATTGTTGAGAATAATGTTACATGACTGACAGAAAACCTACAAAAATAAGACCGAACGCATATTGAACTGTAATTATGCCTATTTTGTTAATCTCACAGAAAGGGAAGCTGAAGGAGTTGACGTCCATCCTGAGTGGCCCCCCTGATCTGAGGCCGGAGCTGTACAACAACGACCCCTGGGTGGAGTTCATCGATATCGACATTGAAGAGCATAACGACAGACTGACAGACCTGGACACGGACTGTCTCATGGAGCGCTCCCTGTACTCCAACTGCTCTCCTTTCTCCATCGGCTTCAGAGACGACGACTCGGGCCGGGCCAGCTGCTGCGACCCAGATCTACCCAGTGACCCGGAACCGTCACCTTTCATTCGTCTCATCCCAAATCAAACCCACAGTGAGGAACCGTTGGGCCCAACCACCTGTGAGCCAAGCTCCGAGGCCCAGAGCCCCGCCACTGGGGAGCCTCGTTTTGTAGCACCGGGCAGAGAGGCCCTGTACACCCAGGTGAGTGAGGTGAGGTCATCTGGCAAGGTGTTGCTGTCACCCGAGGAACAGACGGTAAAAAGCACTGGCAAAGACATCATGGTGGGGAAAGAGAAGAAAGAGTTTCAGCTCATGGTGGTGAATCCAGATCACGGAGGTTACACCTCAGAGCTCAACGCAGGTAAAATGAGCCCCATGTTGTCCTCAGGAGATATGAGCGAAACCTACCAGAAATCAGATACCACCCCCACGTCTGCTCTTTCCCCTGCTCCTGTCTACACCATTGTAGAGGGTGTTGGCCGGCAGAACAGCCTCTTACTGACACCAAACTCCATACCTGCCCCCCAACTGATCATCCCAAAAATCATGCCAACACCGGACGGCTACCTGACCCCTGAACTTTTGGGAAGCGTCACACCATAGAGCAGCGGTGAACTGTGCTTGGGAACAGCCTTTGAGATTGCTTATTGAGGGTCCCACGGTTGAGTGTTGAATGTCAGTTTTCCTAAAATAGGTGGGAGGCCTCTGCCTGTCCTGCCACCACCTCTGACCTGCCGCTGCTCCCACTGACAGGGCTCTCGAAAGGGTTAGTTAGATGTTTGGTATGAGGGAGGAAGAGCACATGTGTTTTACTGCACTTATGGAAAGGGCAAAGAGAAATTTGGATTCATGTTTTTGTCCAGTTGATGAATGCAAGTTCAATATTCAGTCTCCTTTAACTCTTCTGGTTTCATTTAATCAAGCCCGTAGAAAAGTAACTGGCTCTGGCAGCTAAATGCTCCACTGGTTTTACCTGCTACTTGCTAATTTTGTATTTCTGCATTTTGGTGCTATATGAGCCCAAAGAGACTAAACAGCTTCATAGACTTGCAGAGCTGCTGTGGTTTTGTTACGAGTCATTTCATTCATACTGTATATATTTATAGTGACATGGTTAATTCCTATCATTTTAAACATATCTTTTTAATAACATCAGGTCATGACTAATTGATATACTCTGGGAATCCAATGTTTTTTTATGGTTTTCATAATGTTTTCATTTCTTTTTGACCAATATTGTTAAAATTAAAGTGTTCTTTCATCGATTAGAAACCCAGCTTTTTTTAAATACCACTTATTGGGGTTCATATATTATGTTGTTGCCAACCTGAAGAAGTAAAATAGCCTGACCTGTACTTGTTTAAAAGGATAAACATAAAAAAAGTAAAAACAATGAGATGCATAATACTTTTACAATTACAATTACAAACCATGATTTTTATTTATTTTATAAACTGTGAAATGTGTTCAGGGCTGACAACCAAAATATTTTTTGATTGCTAATTTCTGGTTGACAGCGCATTTATTACAAATGAAAAGTTGGGGATACATGGTCATCAGTGTTGAATTTGTACAGTTGTTGCATTTTAACCGTTCAAGTATTACAAATAAACGTTCATACTTTTGCCGTTTGTCTTATTAATATCAGCTGGTTTTAGACCGCACAGATTACTGCTTTTTTCAGTTTTGAGTGTTCTAAAGGAATACTGGTATGTCTTAAAAAAGTCACAAATGTAAGTCATAGTAAGTCATAAAAGGTCATAGTATATTAAGTCTTTAATAGTCCTAGTAAAGTTAGTCATAAAAAAATATTTTATAGAAAAGCATAAATAATAACAGTAATTCAGAAAAAAGTTTAGTATGTCGAAAAAGCTGTAATATAATTACAATTATTACGTTTTTCAAAGAAATGATCGAATATTTTTCGGTCATTTTTGAAATTTTTGAAAAAAGTCATATTATGTTGACAAAAGTCACAGAATAGTTTGTTTTAAAAGATCCCTAAAACGAATTGTATGGTATGTCTAAACATGCAAGCAAAGTCATAGTTTAATATAAAGGACACAGTTGAGTTTGTCAAAAAATGTAACATTGTAGTACGTTGAAAAGCCCAAAAAGTCAGTTTATATCGTATGTTGAAAAAAGCGAAGAAATGTCATGGAGAAAGTTGAAAAAGAGGTAGTATAGTATGTCGAAAAGGACCCCAACAATTATCATAATATAGCATGTCGTAAAAATAAAAAAGTCATAATATAGTATGTTTCGAAAAATGTCATAGTATAGTATTGCAAGTAAATCCAAGTAAGTCCAATCAATTGCAGCAGGGAGACGCAGCTCACGTGGTTGATGAAGACAGGACATAGATATTTTATGTATAGTTTATAGTAGCTATGTTGGCATCATTGCAATCTGACATCAAAACTATCCAGATCAAATGCATACAGTTTAACACAAACATGAAACTTGGTTCGTACTTTCAGGTAACTGTATTGAGATACTTCGGACCTTTATATGAATAATTTATTTTTGCAGGAGCTCATTAGCATAGCAGTGTACCAGCACGTGCAGGGGGAGCATACCTTTAACTTTAACAGGCAACCACATACTTCAGTAGCCAGCAGCTAAAGAAGACTTTTAGCTGGCTTAATATCAGTGTAGCTTTAATGAAAATGAAGCAGTAATACGATACTTGTACTTCTTCCAGTCGTTTGCTGTTTCTTGGACTGAAATGATGGAATTAAACGGTGTTAACCTCGACAGGTGTATGGAGGAGTTTACTCACCTGGAACGGGTAAGGTAGCTTATGCTAACGTTAGCTATGCTAACGCACTGGTAGCTAACTAAGGATGTATCTGCCATTTCATTTACTTGTCTGCTTTTCCCATTTTTTTTCCTACTTTATAAGACGTAATATTTGGTTTGAGAATGAGTTGTAGAAACATAGTCACTTAAATACAGATAGGTAGCCATAGGCCGGCTTCAGGAGTAACTAGCTAAACTGTTAGCCTCGTAAATGACCAACCACAGTAATTAATTACTGTAACAGCAGTTACTTGTTTGCTGTTTCCTAACTGTGTCCACATTGTATTGTAGAGCATTTCTTTAGTGTTTGATTTCAATTACTGTGTGCTATTGTGTTAAGGTAGATAGATAGATAACACTGAACTAAAGAGTCAATGCTAAACCATATTCTCTGGGATGTATTGAAGTAACTAGTGACTATAACCTGACCCACGTACCTCTTTGAGGGGCCATAAAGACAAGTCTGGAGTGTTGAGTGTTACCACTTGCCTTTACTGTTATGAAACAGAAAATGACAGAGGTCAGTGGCAGAGTCAACGTGTTGGAGATGATGCTGGAGGATGCCAACAGACTCTTGAAATTCTATCAGACCAAGGAGAATAGTCTGATTGAGGGTGAGTATCTTCATTTTGAACCTGGAGTTGTATTGAACCTTTTTACTACAACATTTATTTTTATTTATTCAAGGTCCTTGGTGGGCTTGATTTGGTGTATGTCTCCCTCTGCTGGTGATTTTGCCCATCGACAGGCCTCCTGATCTGGCTTTTCCAGTTCAGGAAGTTGGTTGTGTGAACTCTATGTGCCTCATTGAGATGTTTTCCACTGGAATCTGTACATATACATGGCACCTTTAAAAATACATGACACGTTGCTGATTCTATTGATCCACCTGTTGCAGAGAGAGACAGTCTCCTCGTCACAGTGAACAGACTGCAGCAGACTCTGCAGGAGCAGTGCAACCTCAGAGGTAAATGCAATAACACACTAGGCACACACACAGTACATATTTATATATATATATATATATATATATTAGGGGTGTAACAATACGCATATTCGTATTGAACCGTTCGGTACGAGGCTCACGGTTCGGTACGCATGACGAACCGAACAATACGTTTTTTTTTAACCTTCATTTAACCAGGTAGTCCCATTGAGATTAAAAATCTCTTTTGCAAGGGAGACCTGGCCACGACAGGCAGCAACACAAGAAACACAGTTAGACAGAAAAACACAGAACAAGACAAGTTAAAAGAAATTAAAAGTTATAATACCCGTATAATATAATAATAGTAATCGTATAATAATACTCGTGCATTTGGAAAATGCAGAAGCTTAAATTGTGGGAAATATTATGTTTTCGGTGGAGCCGCTGTTCTCAAACTGGCAACCCACATGACGTAACAGACAGCGTGCTCTCTGACACGCCCACCACCAAAGAATAACGTTCTACTCCATTCGGGCACTTTTGCGCTGTGAGACACGCTACAGTGTAGCACAGTTTTAATGAATCAATATATTTTAAAATCAAGTACATTTCTCTGGCATTTATAGTTTTCTACTGAACCGAAACGTACCGAACCGTGGCTCCACTGTATCGTACCGAACCCAACCGTGAATTTTGTGAACCGTTACACCCCTAATACACCCCTAATATATATGTATATATAATACCACTGGATACTTCAAATACTCAAATCAGTCTTTTTTAGGAATAAATATCCATACTGCATAGAGCCAATCCTAAGCCAATCCTAAGCACTCATGTAGCACAGGTTCCACACAAGTTAAAGACGAAGATGGAGTCTACAACAGATATACTGACTGGTTCTAGATGTAATAGTGCTGCTGCGTGATATCCATGTTGTGGTGTAGTTATAATTGGGATCTATAATCGTCAATAACGCACTATATCAATTTACACAAAGTGAAATTACAGATGAAATTCTTTGTAAAGATTTTCATCGTATGTTTTGAAACTGTTCATGTTGTAGTAGAGAACGAGAGACTGAAGAACGACATGGGGGAAATGAAACAGCAGAGTGAGAGAAGAGCAAAGGTAAGAACTGAAGCAGGAGTGAACACTGGCAGAACTTATCAACAGGTCAATTAAAAACAGCAGAGACGTGTGGATAAGTTCATGTTCTCTGTATGTTGTGAGATGAATATTAGGAATGTCCAGAGACATTTATTAATCTATTCATGCTGTTCACAATATCTGAACTTCCACGGGGGACAGTTACAATTTCCGTTGATTATTTCTGTAGACATCGCCCTCATACTGTTTAGCTGCCAACATCCAGACAAAAGAAGCTCTGAGTTGATAAAAACACATTGAATTGGGTTCAATTACTACTGTGGTCACATAGCAATGTTTAGCTTTGTGAGCTCAGTACTAACGACATGATTACTCACCCTCCGCTCCACTTTTGGACAAATATTCTATATCGAATGAAAGTTGTGATTTACAAGTTGTGTTGTTGTTGGTTTCAAAACCTTAAAACTAGGTAGCGATTTCTAAATGTTTGCTTAGAAGTCAAATTTCAACTCGAGATGTGTGGCCATCAGGATGGAGAGGCTGAGCTTCAGAGCCTCGTCAGTGACACGAGGGCAGAGGGAGAGAGACACAAGAGGGAGCTAGAGGCTGTACGGCAGCAGTGCAGAAGAGAGGTGGAGGACGCCTGCAGGGAGGGCTTCCATCAGCGTAAGAACACACAAAACAGCTGCTGATGTTGTGAGATGTTTCAGGGAATACTTCGATCATATATGTACAAAATAACCTCGCTGCAGCCCCACAGTCGTAATGTAAGACATAGACATTGGATCAGTTATATCTAGAAATGAAATAAAGCTTCGTAACAGTATATTCATCTGGGGCCTGCTGTTGACAGTGCAAGCCAAAGATGCTGAAGGAAAGAATCTGCTGGAGAGAAAGGATCTGGATCTGGAGGAGTTAAAGAAGAGGCTGAAGGACCAGGAGAGGGAGAGGCAGAGCGAGCTCCTGAAGTTACAGATGGAGGTAAATTAAACGCTACTTCCAACAGTGTTACCGGAGGGAATTTTTCTCTGATTCACGTACAATGAAAAAGTCACAAGAATCTCTGCGTAAGCTCTGTGTAATGAGCAGAAACCCCAGAAATGATTTCAAGTTTGAGCTTCGTCTCTGCTTTTGTCTTGAGGAACCAGTTCCAGCTTCCCCCTTTTAAGCTCATTGGTGTTTTGCTGTGTATGTTTTTTGGCAGTTTGGTGCGAAGTTAGCCAGAGTTCAGAGCACAGCTCAGTGGAGCCAGCAGCAGCAGCAGCAACACGGCTCCAACCTTCTTCCACAGAGCGTCTTCAAGAGGGTGAGCGTCCCACACAGTGCCTTTTACATCTCTGGTTATACATCACAGAGGCAAACTAACAAGGCACATAACAGGAACATGTTTACAAACTGTAAACACGTTTGCGCCGGTGCTTGGACAGAATCAGTGTGTAAGTGATGTCACTGATGATCAAGGAAATACTCATTTCAGAAATCATAAATGATGACGAAAACAATC
The DNA here is from genome assembly GCF_949748355.1 of Melanostigma gelatinosum. Classification (NCBI taxonomy): domain Eukaryota; kingdom Metazoa; phylum Chordata; class Actinopteri; order Perciformes; family Zoarcidae; genus Melanostigma; species Melanostigma gelatinosum. Next base: position 15,086,757 of record NC_136651.1, read on the forward strand.
AATACAGCCCTAAAAAGGGCCTTTGATTAGCTATCACTCAACAGAAAGGACACCGCGCTCTGAGCACACAGACGATCATTTGCCTGGTTGCAGCCATCCTCAATAACCCCTGGATAAAAGATTTAGAATTAGCGGGTAGCTTTATTACATCTTGTTGTTTGCATTGCCTTGTTCTAGTGCAGTGTTTGTGGTCGTGTCCTCAGAAGCTGCAGTTCTTCCAGGAGGAGAAGAACAAGGAGATTGTGGCTCTGCGTCAGAGGATCAAAGAGTTGGAAGACAACCAGCGTGCCGGCGGCTTTAATGACGGCCGTCTGAAGAAGAGAAAGATCTAGTTTGATTAAAAGGCTGGCAAAGCTGCTGACCTGTCAGCTCTGCAAGGTGCATGACTCTCCCGACGTTCCAGGGACCAGAAGTGACGACAGTTTGTTTTTTGAAATTTCCAGATTAGTATTTTAGTATCAAAGCAAAGTTCAAAGTTGCTTATTTTACAGATCACTTATTTAACTCTACCGCTTCTTGTGCACCGCCGTGTTTGCAGGGGAGGGGACCAGTGTGCAGAGAGTTTCATGTAAACGCAGGCCATATTCCTGTTTCAGGCTTTAATCCAATCAGACGCCTGCATGGGTGGGAGGCGCTGAAGCAGGAGAAGTGCACGATGAATCAGTCAGCTGGAAGGTTAATCCCATTCAGGGAATTAGATCAGTTCATTTCCTTTCACTCAAAAGAAAAATAAATCATTTAAATAGTTTCTTCCATTTATTTCAGATTCCTTGGAGTCAAACTTGTGTTCCACTATCCTTGGCATTTATTAATAACTTTATTAATTCACTTTTCGTTGAAAGTAAAAGTGCAGAGATCGTAGCAATGCAGTCGTCCTGAGCAGCACTCCTGCTTAACTAATTTAAGCTTAATACCAAGATCCATTGCTGCAGTTGATTGTGCATAATTTAAGGTACGTTGGATATTAGAGGTTTGGATTCAAATTTGAGAGTAAAAAAAAAATAAATGATCTGAGCGACAGCTTGGCGAATATTTGTTTTGAATCATTATGTTTTTAACAAATAGCATAAACCAACTATCTTGATAAAGATCCCTTAAATTTGGTAATTTAAGAATTGAGAGAGGAATTGATTGGCAGAATCTTTTCATCTTTAAAATGTGTTTATTTTGCAAATGTGCCAAATAGTCCGTAGTTCCACATTCCTAAATACGAGGCTTTGCAGCTTTTCTTTGTCATATATGATAGTAAGCTGAATATCTTTCTGTTTTAGACCTTTTGGCAGGAAAAAGAGCCTCTCTCTGCTAAACCAAAGCATGCTGGTCACATGTGTACAAACCGTGGATAGAAATACAATGTGCATGTTTACCGGCCGCTGGATCATTTTAGCATAATGGTTGCCCTGAAATGACATTAGGATTGGAGATGCCAATCTATTGGCACAGACCAAATTTAAACAGGATTTGGAGTTCATTACACCACCTTAATCCTTCATGGGCGAGGAGCAGTGGGTGAAGATAGGCAAAGCAAAGCTTGTGTTGTCAGTCCACTTGGCTAGTGGCTCAAACATGCGCGGCCCCTCCCCTCCTGTGTCTTTGGCCATCAGTGTACTGTAGTGTGTTGAGGACTGAGAAGGAGACCGCGACGGCACCGTTCTGCTCAGCGTACCGGGACCTTCTGCAATGATTTTGGCACATAAAGTCAGACATCCACATGCAAGGGACGCAAATGTATTTGCCTGGGTCCTACGGGGCCAAAAGAAGAACTTTTTATATATGTCTGCGTGCAATGGATTCTACGGCTGTGTTTTGATGCAGTGCAGAACTTTGGAAACTTGGTAAGAAAACAAGAAGATCGCTTTCTATATTCTTCCTATGTTCTCGATCTATTTTTAAAATACTTCCTGTGCTTAAGCCATCCAAGAATCTGTATTTAATCTGTCTAAATCTAAAGTGATGTAAGAAGAATGTGTTGACTACATTGTTGAACTCCCTGCTACATGTCCAAACCATGAGCTGGTAAATGATCGTGTTTTCAACCTGCTGCAGAAATGCCTGGAGGCCAGTACCAGGTGGCAATCACCAAGCGGCACCACAGCCTCTACAGCCTGACGGACGAATCCGAACCGGATGACGAGAAGGCCGACGGCCCGCCGCGCCTCACCCCCCTGCAGAAGCTCACCACCGACAAGGACGAGAAGACCATCAAGGACCTGATCACAGGCCGCAGGGTGGGCTTCTACAAGGTCCGCGGGGAGATTGGCTGTGGGACCTTCTCCAGGTTTCAAACTGGCTTTCCACGCTCTGACTAAAGGTAGCTGCACATGCTGTCAGACTTTAGCTAACTAACTGTGTAGGTCTGTACGAGGTGGTGGAGACTCCAAGTCGCCTCTACCTGGTGCTGGAGTACGCAGGCGGAGGAGACCTCCACAACAGGATCTACACGAGGGAACGATGTCTGACAACGCCGGCAAGATCACGTTCGCCCAGATCCTGGCTGCCATCACATATATGGCCAGTGACACGGAAACTCAAAAATGTTGCTGTTATTTATTTATTCTATTAAGTCACGCTCAAATCAGACGTATTACCTGCTATCTTCATTGCTGCTGGGATTTCATGAGCTCAACTACTCTAAATACAGCAAGCGACTAAAATGTGTGTGTTTTGTGTTTTGCTGTGCAGCACAACATCAACGTCATTCACCGGGACCTGAAGGCGGAGAACGTTCTGTTCACCAGCAGCGGCTGCGTAGAGGTGGCGGACTTTGGATTCAGCACGCAGGTTTCAAACTGCAACGTGGTCCTCGACACCTTCTGCGGCTCGCCGCCCTACGCCGCCCCAGAGCTCTTTAGGGACGAGTGCTATACCTGGGACCCTCAGTGGACGTGTGGGCCATGGGGGTCCTCCTTTTCTTCATGGTGACCGGCTCTATGCCGTTCCGCGCTGAGACCATGGGCAAGCTGCGGCGCTGCGTCATCGAATGCGCGTACACCGTCCCTCCCTGGGTGCCCGGCCCCTGCCAGAGGCTCATCAATGGCATCTTGAAGAAGGCCCCCGCTCAGCCCTACGCCGTCGACCAGATGCTGGGCTGCGATTGGCTCTTACCCGTGCAGTTTCTCTGGCCTCCCGGACCAACGAGCCTGGACTCGGAGCGTGGGGACCTGGCGGAGGAGGTGGAGGAGGAGGTCAGAGGCTTGTATTCATGGAGGAGCTCGGCTTTTCCACGGAGCACCTGCAGAACAATCAGCCCAAAAACAGCCGCAGCCCCGTCACCGGGGTTTATCGCATCCTGCTGCACCGAGCCCAGAAGAGGAGGGGCTGCGACAGCCCCCCAGTGGTCTGAGGGATGGTGAGGGACCCCAAGAGGGAGGGGCTCCGGGCCTACAGGGGCCTCAGACACACCTCCAAATTTTGTGTGCTTTCATAAAAGACTGGTCGAGACATGGCAGCAGAGTTTTTATAAAGGCTTTTTATACAAACATGACATTTGTAGCCATAGTGTTTTTTAAATTTTATATTTTATATTGTTTGTGGGGAAGTAACTTGTTTTTTTTTACAAATGCTTACTTAAAAATTTGTTTAATTTCCTCCAGTGGAACTTAGGATGGCCTAAGATATATGTCAAAGTGCCTGATGAAGTTTAACAAAAGTAAAGGTTTTAAAGAGTGATTTTTTCCTTCTAAAATGATTTGATTTGAATGATTCTAGAGGCCTGCAGAGATTAAAATATCCAGAATTATTAAGAAGAAAAAGAAACCAGTGAAATAAAAAAATGTCACTTTCTTTTTTTTCCTTTTGGACCCTTCAGATTTGAAGAGCCAAACAACCCAAGAAGAAGTTTACAATACTGGCACGGTTATTCATTTTCTGTGCAATAACTCTTTCATGCAAATATATGTTTGTGCACCTGATTTTAAGAGTGCACAGAGAGGGGGTTCCTAAATATGAACATTGTACGTTTGTAAAAGTGAACAAACCCTGTCCCCTGAAAATACTTCATAAAAACTAAATAAAGTGTTGGAAAAAACTGACGCGTCACGCAGCTTTCATTGTTGAGGCGCAGAGCAGGTGGCTGCTGCTGCACCCAAACAGAGCCGAGTTCGCGTCTCTGTGTTTACAGAAGTTTCACTGAAGTGCCTGCGAGTAAATAACAGTCACGACAGCAGCTGGCAGGACACCAGATGATGCTCGGGACCCCTCTCCATCGCCACAAACCGGCCCAAACCAGACAGACCCAACCCGGCTGTCCCCCTCTGGCACTGGAAAACTCACTAACCCCGGACTCCTCCCAGCCCTGCCCTGCCCGACCCCACCAGCAGGAAGCGGCAGATGGTGCGGCGTGGCTGCGGAGACATCTGCAGGCCAAACAATAGGCGCTCTGTGCGGACCGCTGGAGCTGACAGCCCCGGAGCTCCCGCTATTGTGCGCTGCGCTATACACATGCAGATGAGGTCTGCTGGAGGAGGGACCCAGTTTTTTTTTTTTTTTTTACTGCAGCCAGCAGATGACAGCCAGCGCCTTCCATGCAAATCTGCTGAGTCTGAAACTTTTGTTAGTTTCATAACCACCCCTCCTCTCTGACCCCCCCCCCCCCACCACCTCATCCACCCAAACGCACACAATGCACACAGAAAGTGAAAACACATCACACCAAAATATTTTGACTTTTTGTTTTTTATTGAGCATTGTCACTGACGATTTCAAAGCATTTCTACAGTGTTACAAAGATATAAATGACTTTGTTTCAGTTGCCTTCAGTAAATAAGTGAATGTTTATAAGACAATCTTACAAGTTCTCATCATTTTTAACATTTACTTTATTTCTCCATTTTCTAAAGTGAAACCTTTAGAGAATAAACTTTGTTTTCAATCTATTTTTTTTAGATTATTATTTATTGTTAAATTTCTAAAGTGAAACCTTTAGAGAAAAAAACCTTTTTTTAAATCTTTTTTTTAGAATATTATTTGTCATCGTTAAATTTCTAAAGTGAAACCTTTAGAGAATTAAGACAATTCTGGAAAGTGGGAAACATTTTCGCTGATTGCAACTGTTGTCATGTTGCTCAGCAAAGAGGACATCATTAAAAAAGTCTTTTTTTTAAGAACGCCTCTTCCTCAGCACCGCTTCTTCTCCTGCTGCGCGTGCTTCAACGTGCGACGTCCGCTCTGTGGGACCACAGGACGCAGAACTCGCATCTCCTTCCTCTCCAAACCTCATCCACACAAAGAATGAGGGTCGATGTGTCGCTCTTGCGGCATACCTGACCTCATTCACATAAAGAATGAGAGTCATCTTGGCATGGACGGGACAAGAGGCGACGGTTCACGGGGGGGCCCTCTCGGGGCCGGCGCCGTGCTGCCTGGACGGGAATCCTCCTCAGGAGTATCCAGGGATGAGCAGAAACATGGTCATCCTCTTCATCAGGATGAGTATTTCCAGATAAGAAGCTTCACAGCATCTGAGCAAGAGAGGAGCCGAGGTCCACATCAACGCTCCGGGAGGCTGATCTCAGGAACCCAGTCGCTCAGACTGCGGCTCTCCTCGCAGAACAGGTGCAGCTTCTCCAGAGCAGGGTCCTCCCAAGACCCATCAGCTGGGTTCTGTTCAAACAGGAAGAGGAAAGAGGCTTTAGTTGTGTGTTTCTTACACAAAAGCATCACGTATAGACTTGTGAAATGATTTATAATCACACAATCTGGTTCTCTGAGCTCTACATACCGTGATGAGGACGCAGTGAGTATCTTCAAGCTGCTCCGCCTTGTCACCAACAATCTCAGCCAGACGCTGCATGTCGCTCACTCTGACGATGCTGATGTCGTTGTCGAAGCAGAAGGACTGGATGAGGGTGAAGTGGATCTGCAGAGCGATGTCGCACTGGAAATCCTCATCCATGGCCAGGACGCAGAAAGACACACTGTCCGGGTCACTGTGAGACAAAACAAAGGACAAAAGATCATGAGATTTCATCCAAACGATCTGGTATGATTGATACAAAATGCAGGAGGCTAAACGGTAACTCTTCAGCTGGGAGTTTCATACTTACAGATTCATAACTTTTGCGCACTCGTAGACACCAACGGTGAGGGCGCAGTTGTCTTGAGCGGTCACCAGGACCTCCTCCAGGGCTTTGCCGGTGCACTGAGCACGCTCGGCGGGTTTCTGGATAAGAACTTCCTCAAAAGTCATGATGAAGATATTCAAAGCAAAGGGAGAGCTTCAGAAAGTTTGTTCAGAGAGTTAATCCGAAAGAGAGCAGAGTGCTTTCACATCTGCAGCCTTCCTCTTTTATACTCTCCAGCTCGTGCGGCGCAGTGAAAGCGCTGCGCCCTGATTGGCTAAAGCTGAATGGTGTATTGGTATGATAATGCTTTTGTCGCACTCCGGCTCGTGGCAGATTGATGGGGGTCATCGAGTCACGCACGCTCCCCCCCTGAGTGCAGCAGCCTGAAACTAAAAATAGCCTCATTAAAATTAAAGTTTGATCACTCTGGAGCACTTTTACTTTTGCAAATAATTGAAAACTCAGCCGGTGATTCTTGTTGCAGAGATGCATGCTGAACATAATTTCGACTTTTACAAGCATTTATAAAGTGCATTCAAGCTTCATGTTTTTAGAAACGCACACGCGATTTCTAGACCAGTTCAAGCCGCACGAGCCTCCCTTCAAACTCCAAAACATGAAGTATCAACTTTGCAAAAAGACAACTCAACAAACTCTCAGAACATTTCATTGCATTTTAGGTTTTTGGTGATAGTATTGCAGCAACAACATGGAGAAAGTGTGAAGCGACCCCTCCCCCCTACAGCAGAGAGAAAGGGCAGGTGGATGATGCCATCTGTGGACTAGAGGCTGCCCATAAAACGGCCTCATTGTGCGCACAGAAGCCCTCTATTATCTTGGTCCCCCATACAAATGCAAATGACCAGCGCGTGCCAGAACGCATGTGCGTGCTGCGCAATCTGCGCTGCTGGCCTGTGCTGACCACGTGGCCATCAGCTGTCCAGAAAATCCTTGCTTGGTTTTTATTAATTTACTCTGGAGAATTCAGGGGCCACACGGACTGAATTCTATAGAAAGAAACTTATTGCACTTTCAGTTTCAGGCAATGTTGTTTGCTATTTGGTGTTTGGATCCAGCAAATGTCTAAATATGTGATTGTATTTAAACCTATTTCTGACAACTCTGTTCATTTCCAATCACTTTTAAGAACAGCGAAAGTTGTACTCACTGATTTGGTTACATTCGTATATATTGTAATTGTACATTAATGTCCTTATCTGTGCCTTTAAAATAAACTTGTTTTTGACAACCTGTTCATTTACGATCATTTTTACGCACAACGAAACTTTTACGCACGGCTCTAATTCCTCTGCTCCACGGATGCAGCTCTCTAACAGCTCGTGCTTTTTTTGGTCCTATTTTATCTGCATAATAATTTAAAACAAACCTTGCATCAAGTCAGGCCTGCTGCCACTGCTGCCTAAATGAGAGGAGGGGGGCAGGAGTGGAGAGGCTGTGCAGGAGACACAGGTTGGCGGTGATTGATTCAGCGCTATTGTTCTGCGGGAGGCAGAGCGGCAGATGGAGAACTGTCACTATGAGGGATCCTCCCCTCTCCCCTAAACCCAGGTCAACCCCGACCCCAGGGCGCACCGATCTTTTGTTTACAAGTCTTCACGTTCGCCGGGCTGTTGTCTGAGTTTTGATTAAATTTGAATGCCAAAGAGGAGAGCTTATGGTCTAAACTTTCACAATGAATACGTGCCATCTCCAAAAGATGCCAGACCTGTAAATGCAGATACAAATCACTTTCAGTTTGAGCTGTAAACACGTACGAGAATGCCGAAAGCGTGTTTTGATAAACAACAAAACTATTATCTGCATTACTGCAGCAACAACATTATTTGTTTATTTCGCTTTCAGTCTCCTGCTGCGTGCAGCAGCAGCCCCATCAGCGCATCAGTGGCGATGCTTACATTTGGGCCGAAATTGGATTTGGATCTATCTAGCTGATAGAGACTGAAACAGAGATATTTAAGGAAGGATCAGCTTGCATGTCCACAGGGTAGGCGCGTGCAAATCGATACCGACCTATTGTTGCTCAAGCACATCTGCCAGACGGAGGCCTCCCCGGCAGCGCGCGACAGGTGTTGGTGGTCAAAGCTCTTTTCTGGTGACCTGCGGCGACTCACTAAAGCTTTGAACTCTTTAAAAAAAACTATTTTACACTTAAAACAGTACCAAACTGTTACTTGTATGCTAAATAACGTGTCTAGAGCTGCAGGATAAGATGTTTAGACTTTTTGGTGTGTGCAAATACGACATGTGGTTCAGGAAAATATAGGCGAATGGTTAAAAGGAATATCAGAAAATCGTTTTGTTTATTGATCAAATACGTGTTTGTGAGCAATTCAACAGGCACAACTCAATAAGTGATCTAGCTAAACTTGTTTTGCGTAACCTCAAAACTTTAAAATGATATTTACAGCGGATCAAAAAACTGCCCTCACGCCAAGCAGGTGCTGTCTGACTTCCTTTGTCCACGCTTCGCCTTCCCCCCGGGGACAGATGGTATCTCTCGGTTGCTATGGAGAGTGATGCAGACAGAGAGATAAAGCATGCAGGCATCTCCAGATGCCACGCGCCTCAAGTGAGGTCTGGATTTAGGCATGCAAAGCAGCGGCGCGTGCCATGCGCAATCTACAAAAAAAAAAAGTGCATGCAGCGATACTGGCCGTGAGGTCTCTCTGACATCCAATTCAATTAGGATGGTTGGTATGTTGCATTATGACACTTAAAACAGTACCAAACTGTTACTTGTATGCTAAATAAGTTCCAAAATGTTATTTTTTATGCTTTTATGATCTGGAAACATTATAACTTCATGAGAGTTATTTGAAGCACCAATGCGTTTCTGCAAATTCTCGTCAACCATGTGTACTTGTGTATGCATACAGTATAGCTTTTCATTTTGAATGTGTTTTTCCAGGCACCCTTGGTTTCCATTACATACCTAAACATGGAAAAATCTCACTAATTTGACAAACTTTACTTCGATGAGGTAAGTCAGACAACAAAGTTAAATTATTGTGGAGGTTTTACAGGAAAAGACACAATGCAGTGACAAAGAAATATCATGAATAATAGAGTTGAAGTGAAACCTTCAAGATATTTTACATTTTCTGTTTTGTTGCTATTTCTGCATATTTTGAGATTCAAGGTCAAATTTGAAGATTTATTTCCATTCTCGTCCAGGCAGCCAATCATGCATGCATTTTCTTTACAGTACAAAATACAAAAAGCAGAAAAGTAAAAGTCGCTTGAGGCAAGGAACCCATCATATATAGTAAACATCAAATCTGTAGAAATGTTGGAAATGAATGGAAGTCAATGGCTGCCTGGAATGTCAAAACACACAACATTGAAACATCCTACTCAATGGCATGGTTTGCAAAATGTTCAGCTGGGATGTAAAGTGCTGTAGATTGTGAACATGGACATCCTATGGTTCCTGTTTGAATGGAAGGTATTGGTTGCTTCAGAACTTGGAGGACTTTGACGAAAGTGTGGTCTCCCTGTGTGGTTTCATTATTCCTGTACGCTGAAAGAAACATTTCAAAAGGTCAGAGTTTCTACATCTGATCCTTTCACCCAAAACTTCCCCTGACTTTCTAAGACTTTTCTATAGGCACGCGTCCCTGAGGGTGGGGCAGGGGCTGCAGGCCTGCTGTAGTCATTGTGCCCCAAACGGCCAATCAGAGAGTGAGCGTGTGCCGGGTCTGCAGTATAAATGCTGGCAGAGCCTTAGAGGAAGCACAAACACTCTTCTCTGGACTTTCTGACCAGCCGAACCTTAAAGATAAACTATCACCATGCAGTCTCCCGGGAAATCTCTGAAGGAAGCTCTGCTCTGCGCTCAGAGCGAGGATCGACTCACTGTTGGAGTCTACGAGAGCGCTAAAATCATGACTGAGTAAGTAAACTAAACATGACTTGAATATGACTTTGGCATCCTCTATGACCAGCCGACATGATCCCTCATAACAGCAGCAGCTAACAGGTGACTTTTCTTTATCCACAGTGACCCGGACAGTGTGTCTTTCTGCGTCCTGGCCATGGATGAGGATTTCCAGTGCGACATCGCTCTGCAGATCCACTTCACCCTCATCCAGTCCTTCTGCTTCGACAACGACATCAGCATCGTCAGAGTGAGCGACATGCAGCGTCTGGCTGAGATTGTTGGTGACAAGGTGGAGCAGCTTGAAGATACTCACTGCGTCCTCATCACGGTATGTAGAGCTCAGAGAACCAGATTGTGTGATTATAAATCATTTCACAAGTCTATACGTGATGCTTTTGTGTAAGAAACACACAACTAAAGCCTCTTTCCTCTTCCTGTTTGAACAGAACCCAGCTGATGGGTCTTGGGAGGACCCTGCTCTGGAGAAGCTGCACCTGTTCTGCGAGGAGAGCCGCAGTCTGAGCGACTGGGTTCCTGAGATCAGCCTCCCGGAGCGTTGATGTGGACCTCGGCTCCTCTCTTGCTCAGATGCTGTGAAGCTTCTTATCTGGAAATACTCATCCTGATGAAGAGGATGACCATGTTTCTGCTCATCCCTGGATACTCCTGAGGAGGATTCCCGTCCAGGCAGCACGGCGCCGGCCCCGAGAGGGCCCCCCCGTGAACCGTCGCCTCTTGTCCCGTCCATGCCAAGATGACTCTCATTCTTTATGTGAATGAGGTCAGGTATGCCGCAAGAGCGACACATCGACCCTCATTCTTTGTGTGGATGAGGTTTGGAGAGGAAGGAGATGCGAGTTCTGCGTCCTGTGGTCCCACAGAGCGGACGTCGCACGTTGAAGCACGCGCAGCAGGAGAAGAAGCGGTGCTGAGGAAGAGGCGTTCTTAAAAAAAAGACTTTTTTAATGATGTCCTCTTTGCTGAGCAACATGACAACAGTTGCAATCAGCGAAAATGTTTCCCACTTTCCAGAATTGTCTTAATTCTCTAAAGGTTTCACTTTAGAAATTTAACGATGACAAATAATATTCTAAAACAAAAACAAAAAAACATTGAAAACAAAGTTTATTCTCTAAAGGTTTCACTTTAGAAATGTAACAATGACAAATTCTGTCAAAAAAAAGTCTAAAAATCAAAGAAAGTTTTACATTCGATAATAACAAAATAAAAAATATACAATGTGTTCAAATGAATAGAATATAAGTGTGTGAATGAACTATGAAGAAAAAAACCCCTGAAAATGTAGTAATAACCGAGGGTTTCACTTCAGCCTTATTCACTTGAAATTAAATGACATGTTCACTGCATATGTTATTTTTTTGTATGATGAAAACAGAAATAAATATTTGAATTCAGTATTGCCTTCTAACTGTACTTTTGACTCTTTCATGTGAGCTTTAAGTTGTCTGACGCACAAATGAAATCCATCTTCTCTTCTGCAAAGCTGCTCCTGGGTTGACTTTTAAACTTTCCGAGCCCTTTACAGGGATATTGTTTCATGTCTCATGTACTTTCAAAGCTTTGACCAACACAGCTGTAATCAGCCTGCAACTGTAAGCACATCAGGTCTTTATATACCTCCGTGCACTATCACACATCAATACAGCAAATCAGTAAATGTGCTGATTACAATGTAAGTCATGTGTTTGGATGGTGACTGATGAAGGTGGCCGTGACGCTCCCCTCTCTTTCATTGAGGCAGGTGTAAAAAGGCTGACCAGCGGATGGTTGACAGATCACTCAGTCATGAACACGAACCTTACCTTTAGCTGTTTAGATTAGGTGAAAAAAATATTCTGGAAACTTCTATTTCATCATAAAGAATCCACCAAAATCACTGTCTGAATAGATTTTGGCTTAAGTTTATGCAGCGCAGTTGCAAAGTCAGGCTTCCTTTTATATTTAGAACACCAAGTTTAAAAGGATAGTTCGACTTTTAGAAAATTGTGATTATTTGCTGTTTTGATGACAAGATCACGTCCTCTCTCACGTCTCTTTATATGCAGACAGAGGCCGCATTCAGGTAGTTTAGCTGAGGTTCAAATTATGTCTGGAAATAGCTAACCTGGCACTGTCCAAGGATAATACAAGTACTTCTGAAGCTCACCCGAGTAGCACACATACTTTGATGAAACACATCCATGCTGGTGTTGTTAGCGACAACAAATTTATCAATGTTAAAAATGGCTCAACATGCCATCTACTTTCCTGAATCAGCTCTAATCTTGCTCTGCCAATTCTGAGATGGAGTCGACCATTTGGGACGAGTCTACGTCGTGAGATGAAAGCAGGCCCTCAGACCCCATCCTCGCCTCTCCCCACAGCATCTTTTTGCTTTTTTCCCCCCGTAAACACAGTGTAGCATTACAACCTGCTGGCTTTAGCTGCACATGCACCGCACAAATATAAGAGAGCTCTGATTTTTGGCAAGAACGTGAATAAGCGTATTTCCCAAAAGCATTCAGGAGGCAGCGAGCCGTGGCACCAGTGTTAAGACTGTCTTTATGCAGACGTCCGCTTAACGCAGGCTGCTCATTCATTTCAATGGGACTTATGAAGCAAAGAGGTAGATTTGATCAATAAAATGCATGCACACATGGGTGAATTCCCTTTTCGCTGTAACATTATGATTATTCTGCTGTTCACAGTCAGGAAAACAGAGGAGCAAAATATTACTGCTGTAAGAACTTTCTTATTTTTGCAGGATCAACTGATAACACTTTGTTCTGGGTCCTATTTCTTCTCAAATTTGTTTTCTCCATTTTGTATTTTCTTATAGTGGTATAAGTTGTATATAGTGGTATAGTGGTCAGGTAGCCTATACCAAGTCAGATGTGATTGACAGTTCTTTCAGAACTTTCATATCACACTCACTGCTACCTGGTGAGATGTTTTCTGACAGTGCGGCTCAGTGAATTAGTGTGTTTACAGAGAAAACAACCTGTCAGACTAACTTCATCTGTAATCATTCAAAAGTTGTGTGTTCATTTGCTGATGCTACTTGCATTGTGAAGTCGCAAAGGAAAGTCAAGCTGTGGCTTAATGAAGGTGATCTTTTGCTCCTGACACACGTTGGTTTTTATTTTCTTTCTCTCAACTGTGATTCAGGACCTATAAGAGGCTTTTAGGTGACTTTGGATCCAAACTCCAAAGTCACTCTGTTGCCTGTCACTGCAAACTATTGTGGAGTCAACAGCTGCTGCAGCCCCCATGCCCACACACACACACACACACACACACACACACACACACACACACACACACACACACACACACACACACACACACACACACACACACACACACACACACACACACACACACACAGTGTGACTTCCTCTTTCTCTCTCTTTGTATTAAAGAGCTCATTAGCCTTGAACTTGATATAATGCAACGTTTCAGCAAAAAAATTTAATAAACCAAAGAAGAGTGACTGATTCTAAATCTGCACAGTTGCAACATATGCAGCCTTCATCATTCACTGTGCTGCACCCTCACATGTGCATACACACAGAACCTTTGTGTTCAAAAAAAAAGAAAAAAAAGGTCCAAGCAGGACCAGCTGAAAAGCAATCAGCCCTTTAGATCTCCACAGCAACCAACCCCGGCACTCACTCCATCTGCTGTCCAATTTAATGATGAGGAGAAGGGGAGCGAGAGGAAGAGGAGGAGGAGGAGGAGGAGGAGGAGGAGCAAGAGGTAGTGTGTCTGGCACAAGCCGGCTGCCATTGAACCATTCAGGACAAAATCCTGACCAACACCAACATCCCCCAACAGTCAGCAGAAACCTGTCTCTCATCTCAACAGAGTCGCTGCACTTACAATAACACCACGGGGACACAAACTGCTTGTTCAACATTTATTGGGAAAAATGCATTGTCGCTTTGCTTCTGAGAGTGAGATGAGAAGATCAATACCAATCTCCTCTTTGTATGTGAAGTACAGATCTGGAGTCAGGTCATCGTTCACTTAGCTTAGCATAAAGACTGGAAGCAAGGGAAAACAGTTAGTCTGCCACACTCCCAAGTTTTAAGAATACTCCTACCAACGCCTTTAAAGCTCACCGACTAACCGTGCACAACCATGTCTGAACTCACTAACCCCGAGCAACCTGGGCTGCCCTCTGTCTCAACCCCGCTTATAAAAGGCTCTGCTGCTGCAGCCACATGCTGCTTCTCAAGTGTCCTTTCAACATAAAAGCCTCCTCCTCCCTCCTCCTCCTCCCAAAAATCTTTTCTGTTTGCTGGAGAGCTGCAGCAGATGGTACTAACGGGCTGCAGGCTAAACGTGTGTGTGTGTGTGTGTGTGTGTGTGTGAGAGTGCACGTGTGTGTTTCTGTGCTCTTAGTTTGTTGATGTTTTGGTTGAGCAGGTTACCTCGGATACTGGCATCAGCATCTCCTTCTCCATAGCTCAAATTCTTTTTTATTTATCTATTTATTTTTAGTGGCCAAATAATACAAAATAATCAATCGCCAAATTCCATTTCCAAACTTTTTTATCTGTAATTTATATCTTTTGGAAAAAAAAGTTTCTCAAAACAAGGCAAGTTTGAAAAGATGGATCCACAGTTGAAGAGTTTCAGTGTCGGCTGACTTTGTCTGACAGCTGTGCTAATAGAGTTTTTAACGATGCAAATATCGCCCACCGACATTACCATAAGCCTGCTGCTGCAAATTTTAGCAGGATTGGGGTCAAACAACACACACACACACACACACACACGTAACTCTGCATTCAGTCAGATCTGTGTAAATACACACACACTCACATATACGCCCATTCCCTCAGTCATCAGCTGCTGATGCTAATCTCTGTTTCTGATATCCATCAGCCTGTGCCAGCTCATGATGAATCGAATCACTAATTACTTTAACCCGCAGCCCCTCAGGCTGCTCCCCTCTGACTGGAAGTGTCGCTTCATTCTAATACTTTTCATTTTTATGATTCAAAACATTCAAGAAATGATCCAAACGAATTATCAGTTTGGTATTAAAATGAGAACTCGCATTTCTAAAGAGTTCAAAATAAAAGTTGTGTATTTTGTATACCAAGTACTGCATTATTGCAATCTAAGCTGGTTAGTTGGAAGTGAAAGTACATTTGTTTGTATTCGATTTTATCTTCAAAGGTAACCAGAGTGTAAATAAATATGAGCACACAATTTTCATCTGTTTACGGCCACGGTTGCTGCTTGTAAACACAAAGTGGGCTCACACACACACACGCACACACACACACACTGCCAGCTGTTGCCAAAACACTGATCCGCTTCTCCTTTAAATGCTGGGGCCCTCAAGTGCCTTGTTCAGACACAGCAGCAATGCTGTTAGTGTGTGAGTGTGTGTGTGTGTGTGTGTGTGTGTGTGTGTGTGTGTGTGTGTGTGTGTGTGTGTGTGTGTGTGTGTGTGTGTGTGTGTGTGTGTGTGTGTGGTGTTTGCGATCAGAGTAGGAATCTTGCATGTACAAGTTAATTCTCTGAATTAGCAGTTTGGCACAGTTTGGTACTCAAGGTACACTTACTAGCTTTTTGCAGAGCTTTCAACCTCACGACACACAACAACAAAAAACAGCACATTTGACTTTGGAGGCTTTGTAGCTGTGCATGCAAGATGGGAATGAGATTCCCAATAATGTGGACTGTAGACCAGCCTGGACTGAGTCACTTATATGTTTATGTGTGCATACACATAATGCGTGTGCTGCAGAACTAGATCAGGTGGCTAAATGTGCTTGTACTGCCCCCCCCCCCCCCCCCCCTTCACCAAAACAAAACTCAAACAAAAGCCAACACTTCTACACCCTGATCAATGGGCACAAAGAGCAGAAAAACGACAGGAGGGGCCTTGCACAAAGGTGCACCGAGACCCCGGCCCTCTCTCCTCCTTTGTGCTGAAGAATGGAGAGGTCCAGGAGCAGCTGCTGTTGGCTGCACGGGACATTTGAGACGGTCCTTTTCACCAAAAAACAAAGTCTGGAGCTGTGAGTGTGCAGGCTGCAGGGGCTGCAGGGGGCGAGGGGGAGGAGGGAGGCTGTATACAAAACGAAAGGCACACTTTGCCTGATCAACGTAGGGCTGACTCCCCCATTCATCCTGCAGATCAGCAGCAGAGGCGGCGGGGGTTGGGGGGAGGGTCTTAAAAAGTGAAGGAGGAAACCTTTAAAAGTTGACGTGAGCCACATCAGTCACAGCACAAAGGAGTCCCAGAGGTCTGCCATATGGAACATGCACATCATCTGCTCACGAATCACTCACAAGAAATCCAGCCAGAGCCAATAAGGGTGGGAGCTCTGCACCTTGCTCTACCCAGCGACACATCTCTGGTTTCTGATTGGTTGTAGAAGTGTTGTTATTAACACAGCGTCTCAATTAGCCAGATCGGTGGGTGGGCACTTTGTTGTTAGTGCTTAAGGAGGATCTGTGTGTCTGATTGATAAGTGTTTAGATTTCCTCTGCGGTTACTTTTACACGTGGTTCTCCAAAATGTCCTTTATCACTACTTTTTTTTCAAAGCAATTTTTCCATGAACCACTTTTGGTGGTGGTTGCTTCTCACATAAATACTCTTCGTATGCTGTTTTCCATCAATAGAGGACTTTTTGTTCAATGATTTATCTTTAGATACAAGTAAAATAATAAATTCAGGACGAAATGGAATAAACCAGTTCAAAACATGCTTCTAAGATTCCTATCAAACTCCAAGATGATAAGAAACATCTAATGAATTCACTTCAAAATAGAATGAGAGACTGCAGAGTATTTTCAAATGACTAAATACTTATTGTTAAATACTCTGCACTCAGTGTCACTAAATAAATCTGATATTTTTCTAATGGACATTTCCATCATGCATCTGCGTTATTTCGAGGATGAACACGTTATCTGATCTACCTGAAGCACATAAATGACTCAACTTCACAGTTTTCTGTCTCCTCGCAGTGAAAACAGAGCAATGCACATCTAACAACACGGTTGCAGCGCCCCTTAGTGGCATGTCAGACTTCACTGATCCACATGGAGGCAACTCACATGATACAGCTGTAGACCGATAAAGGAAAGTTGCCTCAAGGGTCTCCACAATCAGCATACGACTCCCACTGTACTTAGATACTCACAATATCCCCGCAGATCATTATACATGAGATGTGCAAAACAGTTAGTTCAGTCAGGCTAAACAAGAATAAAAGCCTGATTGAATTTACAATGAGAATATTTGTATGGTTCTGTGACACCCGGTGGATAACAGTGGTATTAGAGGCTGTAATGCGTTTATGGCATGGCTCAATTCAGCCTGATCAACAGCTCCACCTCGTGGTTAAAAGCTGCTCCTGCATCCTGCTGATTCCCAAAAGAAATGTATGATATAAATGTAACATAATCTATTTTACTTGCTATGTTTTTCATTCGGAATGATTTTGATTGAGAGGATGGACGGGCATGGAAACATGTCATGTGCCAAGCACAATTAAGAGAAAGAGTAAAAAAGGGAACATAAACATATTTACACACATTAACGTCGGATAGCAGGGTAATTAAAGGGGTGCTATTAATTCGTTATTGCACTTCCATAAAGTTAGGGGACTCATAAGAGACAGATTTAGGAAAGAATGATAAACAAATGATGCAGCAGAGGGCGAGTAATCCGGATCCTTTATTTCCAGTGCCGTCTTCTGTAACCCTCCAACATCGCAGCTCCAGTTAGTGCACACGTGTCACACCCCATAGCGCCCATGGGATCACACACCATGTCCCAGCCTTCATTTAACAGCCGTTCCTGTGTCCCTGTTCAACCGACACTGTGGCCACCAATCTGCTCATCACCTCTCCCCCGCGCTCCCTGCTCTTCCAGCACAGCTTCCTGCTCATTAGCTCTCCTGCATATCTCTTCTCCCCATCGGAACCTCAGTGTCACTGTCCTGCGTCTGGGTCCAAACTAAACCATAGCAATCACAATGGCATCATCCGGTTTATTATATCAGACTTGACAAAGCTCCTCCAGCGCCACTGAAGTTGATAAAGTCAATGTTTGGACACTACTTCCTCAAAAATATTGTCTTGACACTTTTAGATATTCCCCTCTTCCTTACACCTTATCTGCCCCCACACCTCTCCCCAGATGTTTCCCAGCTGTTAACAACTATATCATGTCGGCGTCGCCCTTTAAGAGCTATCTCAGTTGGGTAGATTTGCACCCTTCTGCCCTGCATGGGCCTCCCCTTACGTCTGCACATGCAACACAGCCGTGCAACCATAGTTCTGCTCCCATTTTTTCTTCAGCGTCGGTTACATCAACCCTGACCTGCAACCCTGTTGCGAAAGCTTATGCGGTGCTGTCCACGTTGGGCTAGCGCTAACCTCGCATGCTGCTGGCCTACGGAGGAGCTGGCCTTCAGGGTGGCAGTGGCAGCTATGAATGCGCTGGACTATTCCATCTGCAACTTTCCTGGACATCCTGGAATAAGGACCACTAGGAAGGGCACGGGTCTGCTGACTCAGCTGCCTCCACAGCGAGTTTTCTTTCTGGCTTCCCATCCTGTGGCTCACCAAGCGCCGCCATCGCAGACAGAGCCAGCGGCTGGTCCCCCTTCTGGTCCAACCCGGCTGCCCAGCCGCCGCACGAACAACGTATGAGCTCGTGGCAGTGATGGGATATGAGGAACGCATGTCTCATTCCAGCTGAGCAACGGAAATACAACGTGCCTTTTCGTGAGTTTCTCATTTACACCTTAGCAAACTCAAAATGTTCTCTTGACGGGTTGTTCCTGCCGCCTCATCAGAATGAGGCAGAAGAAATGCCTCACAAACAATTTGTCTCAATATGTTGTACGCACAATAAACATAAGGAGGACACAGCAGCTGTGCATTAACTACAGAGGGCCCTCACGAGGCGTGGCTCCGGCTGTGTGATGCAATGCAATCGCATCCAGGCACTCTTCACTGGAGCTTTTTTTAATGTGTATTCTCATTTATTGTCAGATTAGGTCTAAAGCTGAAGTACAATCTGCCTCTCCCTGCCTCTCCCTGCCTCTTCCTGTGTTCCAACATGCAGACCACCCACACACACGAGGCTGAGGCGAGGAAGCATCAGTCTGCCCGTGTACTTTAGCTCACAGAGAGTGTTTACTGAGCCAACAGAAGATGTGTGTGTGGTCTGAGACGCATCCATGTTTCCCTCATAGATCTGCTGTTGAGTGGAGCATGGCGACAAACTAAGTCCTTAACATGCTTGAGCACTTCAGTTCACATACAGTCCATTAAATGGAGGACAGGCGGATGAGTGAGCGTAAAGCACCATGAAACTCGGCCGACTTACAGCCACGTTTTGCTCGACTTGAGAAACACAGTTCAGACTGAAGTGCTGTGGACTTTCCCTTTTTCCCCTCTCTGTCAGACACCCAGCAGCTTTTCTTCCAATAGATTCTCAGTACGCGGGAAGATTGATGCCAAGTAAAAACATGGCAGGTCACTTCATGGGCGCATGACACAAGGAAACAAGCACATACATAAAAGACAAGGGCACTAGATATCATCATTAGATAGGGCCAATCAAACCTCAAACTAATGCAAATCCATGTGGAAAATATGATAAAAACGTCTTTCAAGTTTGAATGTGAAGGTTACAGTCCCCTCATCACAGAGATCTGATTGTTTCTCTCTCCACTCGAAGCTTCAGTGGATGTACAAGTCACATACTTTATTTATTAGGTCTGTTTCAATTGCACCTTCTTGCATTTTGCTTATATAGCAATTTTTCATTCTCAACCAAGCGAAAAAAAACACCTTTCATGCCTACAGCATACAGAGATCTGCTGATGCTGGTCATGGGCTGAAAACACCCTATGCCTCCTCCTCATTATTAAAATATGATTTCATTTACAATTATCAAAATGCAGTAAAAGATGTCTTCATAATAATAATAAATGAAGCCCACACACACACACACACACACACACACACACACACACATACACTTCTTAAACCACCTTCTCTCCAAACACTCTTGTCTCTGCATTGATAATTGAATTAGTACTTTACATCTCCTTCTTAAGCAAACCATTTGAGTTTCTTTGTCCATCCCTCCCACTTCATCCTATTTTTATCTCTGTTGTTTTTTTCGGCTTATGTCTCCATCTCTGTCTTCTCTCTCTCCCTCTCTCTCTCTCTATATATCGGTCCCAGGGTGAACACAGAACAGACTGGAAGTCATTTCAGGAAGAAATTAACACAGGAGTCTAATACTCTAATGCTCCCGCACAGCAAATTGGATTTGTGCGCTTCACTGACTCTGAGTATCAGTGTGTTGCAGGACACAAAGCCTCCCGCAGCAAGTGAGAAGCACAGACTCAGGGGAGAAGCGGTGGTGCTTTGACAAAGCTAAACTCTCGAAAAAAGAGGAAGCGTGTGCCTGCCTTTTTTTTGGGACAGCTTTCTGTGTTACTTTTAGTTCGTACAGATTTTGCACACCAAACTGGGGAAGCCTTTGGCATGTTGAAACAGCAAAGACCCTTCCTGTTGGAAAGACATTATTATCTAAAATATCGTTGTGTTGTAGCATTTCGATTTCCCTTTATTGGAGCTGAAGAGCCCAAAATATGAAAATAAAAAGAACAAGAGTTGGCGAGCTGACATTGCATATTGTTGCATTTTAACTTTAATTGAAACACGTCCTCATTGAAGTTTGAGCATGGAAGTGATTCTTTGATGTCATTTCTATGTGACAAACTGAAAAAGAAACCTGAATGTTAAATCTGTATTTCAACAGCAAACCATGTGCTGTGATGGAAACCGGTGCTGTTCTCAAAAACAAATCAATAAATATAACTTTTCAGATTAGGAAATGGTTAGCACTTGTGTTTTCATTAGTGTTCATTCGGTCTTTGGGGGGTTTATGGTGAAATATTTGGGAAAGAATTAGAGAACAGTTTTTTGTCTTGGCTATTTTTTATTATTTAAAAAAACAGAACAAGGTTTTTCTGTCAAAGAATTATATCAGAATTATGTAAGAAGTACCGAACAACATGGACAACTCTAACGACCAACTCACTTGAGCACAACAGTCTTTCAGAAATTCTCCCTTGAGGTAAAAAATCCTGTTATATCTAAACCTCAGCAGCTCATTCCTCATATTGCTGTGATGTTGTAATATGTTTCATTACTTTGTTGCCCTGCAGCCCAGATGTTAATCACGTTTGTTAGAAAACCTCTGTGTGAACATCTATCCATCCATCTTAATCTCATACAATCCAATCCACATGGTTTCTTTCCATTTATAGATCGAGTTCATGTATGTAAGCAGCAATAAACCACACGTAATGGATTTGATAAGTTGTTGGAGACTTTCTGAACATTCGGAGACATTGCTGCTGTTTTTCCAAATGTATATTTTTGCCGCTTCGAGCACCACAACTTGAGTGCATCTAGTTCCATCCTATTGGATAGAAGGCCGACATCTCTACGGACGGTATCGCCAACACTTGGCGATCTAGGTTGATCAGTAGCACTACGGGTAAGAATTATAATATAAAGCTTTAAAGGCCTTAGAGTCTGTTTCAAACCTCACCTACAACCAGTGTAGAGGTATTCGTGATGAATTTCTAATTTAGGGAGATTAATTATCTTGTTTTTGAGAGGCTCATGTCATTTCGAGGTAATCTACGTGGGTGTATTTGTCGTGGGATCCTTCAGCTGATATTAAACCATGAAAATCAAAGCCCGGGTTCTTGAGGTTGTAGCAGGACGGTGGCGGCGTGCAGGCATGACGGACACATTACGAGCAGCGGCAGCATCGCTGCACTTCCGTCGAGCTCCTTAAACAATTTCCCCACAGCTAATTTTTAACCTGCCACGCAGCCGTCATCATTTGGCCCCATAATCCACCAAATTCATGCATAATCAAACAAATTAGCCTTTATGCTAATTTCTTATGACTAAATTATGTTAAAAGCCCGGCTTGAATGACAGTCATAATTACGGTCATAATGGTGGCAGAGATATTACCGGCGAATAATACGGTAATGAATATCAAAGGAGCAGGCTTCGTCTGCCGTATGAAGACGCCGCCGAGTGGGTTAGCGGGAGTAAATAAACTGTGATGTGTTTGCTGATGAGCTGTTTTTGTCCTCCAGCGCTGCTGAGATGCCATGGAGGTCAGAGCTACACACACACACACACACACACACACACACACACTGATGTGCGGAAAGAAACCCAGTCGTTTTAACAGATTTCAGTTCAGCTCTGTGCCCTTGTTGGGCTTTTGGCTCTCTCTAAGTTTGTGACAATGTTTTACCTCGTGTGTTGGATTTTTCAAGGTGTTTTACTCACTAACTGACTTTTTTTCTTGGCATTCACTGATTGGATAATTTACTTGAAATTAATTTCAAAATGAAAGGTTTGACTCCTTTTTTTACAATAGCTTTCTGAGCTGCATTGGATACTGAAATACTTGAATCTTTGCAGCACAGAGCACCATCCCTCATGGGATCAGTATGCTTCAACGGAAGTGCTTATTGGATTACCAAACAGTGTCTGAAACCTCCAATACACCCACCTTTAAGACTTCAGAACTACGGAGGCTGCATCTGTAACTTTCTGAAACCTATTATCTGACAAACACACCTAAAGCAGTTGTGCAGAGGTATTAAAGTTGGCTCGTTTCAACTTCTCCTGTTACTTTTCACAGTCACTGCCTTTAAGGAGAGAGTCTCCAGAAAGTGTGTGCTGTCATCCTTATTTATTAGGAACCGTTATCACGGCCCACCCCTCTCACTGTTGGCAGGCTTTTGCCTTCAGATGTGATTGAACAGACTAGTTTATATTGTGAGTGTATAAAGGGTAGATGTGTTGCAGTCCCTCATTCTTTGGTAGGCCTACTTGCTGTCATTTCCCTTTTCGACACAGATTGGCAGTTGGAACTTGCATTGCTTTTGGACTCGTAAATAGATATAATTTGATCGTGCATAGGCAAAGACATCAGTACAATTTTTAAGCTTTTACTCATGCTTCAAATGAAACTTTAACCTCTTTTTCTCAGCAAGAAAAATCTTATTTTTTACCAATTTTCAGAGCAATTGGCAAGAAGTTTTGACTGTAAAGGCTCAGTGCCAAAACATAAGGGAATTACAAATACTTTATGGATCTATGGCAGCCTCTGAAAAACAAAAAAGCAATACATTTAGTGAAGTGACTTTTACTGGAGGAGCCGAAACATTTCAACACAATACATGTCATGAGTGGATCTGCTTGTGAATAATTGTACACAAGGGACACATGTGAGTAAAATGTGTTCGTGTAAGGGGTCATGTCAACCCTGTCTCCGAGGAAATTACGTTACCATACCCTTAAATTTGGAACAAACGCAGTTTTAAACACGAGGTTAACGTAAATTGAAACAAAACAAAAAACGCAACAAAACTGCGATGTAAAGTTGATGAAAAGATCATGGTTTGGCTTAAAATATGAACTCTTGTTGTGTAACTTAAATTGTAACAGGATTAGAAACGTATTTGTGATACGGCAAGAACATCAGGGAGAACATATGTTTCCCTCAAAACATAATTGAAGATGCAGCTTTGTTGTATCAGAATGCAATCTTTAGGAGTCCAGGCAGTTTTAACTGCCACCACAACATTTTTGGTTTTCGTTTCCCCCCCCCTCCCGTATTCCCACCTGTCATGTGATAATATTTGTTCGTTACATCACTAATTTTCCCATTCTCCCGATAACGGTTGATTGAAGTTGAATTGGTTTTCACATGTCTTTTCACTGACCTAGGACAAGGTGGGTTGGCTCCACTAACACGAGTTTGCTTCCTTCCTTAACCTGTTGCAGGTCCCACTGAGATACGAAGACATCTCAATCACAGGCTCCGTCTTGATTCCAGGAAAAGAGGGGAGGAAGAAACAGTTCTTCTGCCAAACATGATGATTGATACCTCTGCTTGTTACAGATAGAGTCGTCTCTTTTTCAAAACCTTTGGAATTTTTGGCATCTTGAAACCCACCGTTGGACTCCTGACAGACAGCAATAAAAATGAAAATGAAATGAAATCACGCTGTACGTCTCCAAAGGATTGCAGGGGCCAAGAGATTGTGTTGACAGAATAATGAGACATTAACAGACCCGGACATTAGATTTCTTCGGGGAACAATTCTTCTTTGTTTCAGGATGGATTGATAGTGTTTTGGAAAATGTTCATTCACTCCTCCTCGTCGTCGGGGCTCAGAGGTCAAAACTGAAAACTTGGCTGCGGCGGAACTGTGATGATTTGCTCCCTCGGTGTTGTTTTCCTCTTGTGTATTAAATCGTTGTCTTCCTCAGCGAGAACAAACAACAAAACACGTGGGTCCATAACTTGCTATCACTTACTGTCGTGCGGATACAAGCGCTGAGCGCCGTGAGAGATGGACCTGGAGCAACTGCAGAGTAATTGCATATTTTAAGGCGCTCCGATGAATTATCCAGCGCTGATACGTCATTATAATGCTGAAACTCTGGCCGTCATTTGCAGTGAGGAATGTTGCTCAACACTGATATTTGCACAGCTGCAGGGGGTCATAACTTATCGAAGGAGACTTCACACTTTAGCACAACTCTTTCATCACAAGTTCTCAAACAAGGTAGCCTCTTCCCTCCATGCATGTTGTCGAGGAGGCTCTCCATGCCCTTCTACTCAGTCTGCAGGTATCTCTTATTTTATTACAGTAAATGTGCAAACTTATAGCTTCATAGCTGAACGTGTTAAGGGTCAATCAACACTAACAACGTGTTTTGAAGCATTTCTGGAGGGTGAATAAATGAATATCCAGCCAAATGCGTGAGCATGCAGCTCTTCCTGTAAATGTCCGGTCATGTCTGAATGACGCCGAAAGGAACGTGAACACAGAAGTCACGTCCGTCTCAATGGCGCAAAGCCATCAATTTAACATGAAGATGAGGGCAGCAGTATTACCCATTCCATATCTGAACAGAAATCCACAAAGTCATGAGCATTATTCTTGTGATGATGTCATCTTGCCACGAGGGGCGTCCAATCCAAAAATGCTTTGGTGGGCCATTCGAGACGACATGGACAAACTAAGGACTTGCATTGCCATTAACTAACTGTGTTCTCTTGGCTATAACCGAATAAATAATGTATATAATGACAACAAAAAACAATTACACAATGCGAAAGGGATCACTTGTAGTGATGAAGCTTTAGAGATTTGTTAGCTGAATCTGCAGCTCCCCTCGGCTTTAATTAAAGAGCTTAATTGGGAGTTTAAGCTGACTGTTTAACCCGACCCACAAATTTACTGTTTGGATTCACTCTTACCGCTCTGAAAGCATCTAAAAACCTACTCTACACCACCCGCTCAGAACCAAACAACCGATTGCCACAGTTAGCGGGTTAATATCGTGGTTCATTTAGTAGCTAAAGAGAGCGCTAATGGCAAAAGACCAGAAACAGAGCTAATAGCAAGTTCATCTTGCGGCCTCAATTTCATCAGGTGGATCCAAACATGACTCCAAATGAATGCATATGTTGGTGCTGTATTACCAGATGTGTAAATAAGCAACAGTTTGCTAACAAGTTCAACATAAAAGGTGATGATATGTCAGTGTTGGGTTCTCACTCATATGGATATTTATGGTTTTTGAATCGCCCCAATGGCTCTGCTCTGTTCAAGTGCCACAGCAAAGCCTTGACACTGTGACAGTGGGCCAGCCTGAACAATACCAGGACCTTGAAACTGAAGCAGCCAAATCAAATTCATTTTTCATTTTTATTAAATGTGTTCAGATGAATTATGCTGAAACATATAACTTTCCTTGACCTTTCTTGAATGAAGGATTGTGAGCAAAAGCAAAGGTGTTGAAACAGTGAAATGTTTGTCTTTGTGCCTCGGACATTTGGTGAAGATGGAGGCTTCTGTAGTACACAGTGATGTGTTGCTTCTGGTGTGAATTTCAGGTGAGGATGATTACCCATGTGCATTTGTAAAGCAGTCTTGGCTATAAATCTGAGCAGACATATTGGCACTGAAATCAAAATGATACACTGTGTGTGTGTGTGTGTGTGTGTGAGTGAGTGAGTGTTTACAAGGATGTGTGTGAATTGACGCATGTGTGTGATGCTCCTAATGTCTCTCCGTCTCTCTTAACGACTCCTCATTCTCGTTTGGAGCAGGATATGGATCACCACCGCTCGCTGCTCCGCTGCCGCTGTTCACCGTCTGATAACTCTGTCCAATTAGATCACAGAAGCTGCTCACACTCGCCGCCTCGGCTCGCTGCTGAGGGTGACAAATATGACAATTACCCAAAGTACCAGGCGCTGCTGTTCATTCCTTATTAGAGAATCAATCAGGACTAGGAGCGCTGAGCCCCGAGCCCCAAGGCGCCCTGAGGTTGTTCTGCATGTCGGCCTCGGGTTTTTAAAAGACTTGAAAGTGCTTGTTGCTGTCGGGTAAAAACAGCGAAATAGAACCGAGGTTTATTTTCTTCTTTTGTATACTTGAACTTACTTTATATTAATACTTGGACCTTTGAATCCTGCAAGAACTTTTTGTCAAGGGGTTCCGGGTACAGAAATATTGGTAGGTTTCAGGATATTTATGATATGCCACCATACAATAAACAATCATCAGTTTGAAAAAGACTAAGAGTCGACAGCCATGCTAGTGGCTGTGCGAGTCTGTATAAAAGCACAGTAGCTCTGTGAGCTAACGTGAGCATGTCAACATGTTATCAATCGCAATGCTAACATGATGTTTCATGTTTACCATGAACACCATCTTACGTCCCTTTTACACATGCACTGCAACCCTGAACGTATTTAAACATGACCCAAAGGAGCTGCATATCAGAATGCAAATGTCCAAATCAGTTGGACCGGTCATTAAACGGACTCCACTCTGCGAGCTGCCGATAGCACAAAGTCTGTGTCATGGCCGACTGAGCCCATATGTGAACAGTCATTGTCTGGAAGAATCGGGGTCTTTAACACAAAGATGCCAACAAAAATGGCGACGAGATCAGGGGGCTGTTGTCAGTAAGTGCTGATGGTGAAAACCGCAAATATTTTGCTTCAAAAAGAAACTCCAGACAATGTCCGACTAAATTCACGTGTGAAAAAGACTTTCGTGTGTCAGCATCCTAACAGTTCGTATCTATCACCAAACACAAAGTACAGCTGATGATGATGGGAATGCAGGTCATAAACCAAAGTATTGAATCAATTGAACTTTTGATTTGATGATTATGAATTCAT
Organism: Melanostigma gelatinosum; assembly: GCF_949748355.1. Taxonomy (NCBI): domain Eukaryota; kingdom Metazoa; phylum Chordata; class Actinopteri; order Perciformes; family Zoarcidae; genus Melanostigma; species Melanostigma gelatinosum. The sequence continues at coordinate 15,114,033 of NC_136651.1, forward strand.
CCAGCGGGGGGGCATGACTGTACAGTAAGTAATTGTTAAGGCAATCCATTCAAGGGTTGTTGAGATATTTCACTGGACGCTTGACCTGCTGGTGGTCCTAGAGGAAAAGTCAGGATCACCGAAGTCATTCGGATGCTTCTTCTGGAGAAAATGAACATCTGGACGAGATTTCATGGCAATTCTGTTGATAATTGAGTTGAGTTGAGTTGTTGAGAAGTGGCGGACCGACTAACTGGCCTACATTGCCATCAGCATGGTTTAAAAGACTTCATATTGTAGCTTTAATGTGTAGAAAGTTAGGGCGTAAAAAATATCTGGGAACTCCTCCCTTGTTAAATATGTCAAAATGAATCCAAATGTAGTGATTTATAATAATATACACAAAACCCTGTGATTTAAAGGCATGAAAGAAATAATATTATAATAACAACACTTTAGTTTGGTTGTTCATAATGGCACAGATCAGACTGAGAGGAAAGCTATACGTTCACATTTCTCAAAAAAAGAGTACAGTTGACGTGGCATGTTTCCTGCAACAGGCTCGAGCACGAGTCACAGACCGTCTGTTTCTTGTGCAGCTGCTGTAAAATGAATGAAGCTGTCTTCAAGTGCAGTTGGAAATGTCAAGGTCATAGAAACAAGTCTATTTGGGCTTGAGGGTTAGACATGATGTCATAAAAATACATTAGTTAAGTGTCACTCCCACCTGGCAACAACCACAATCGTCGCATCCCCCGATTTGGTGTGAATGCAGCCAAAGAGAGAGTTTTTCTGAATGAACGAATGTTCATGCATCGCATATAAATTCCTGCTCTCTTTTGGCGCTTACAGGAAAGACACGCTAATGGCAAGTCTAAAGTTGTTGTTTTTTTACGATACTGAATTTCCGCAGTTATGGTTGACACACACTAAAAGTTTTGATAAATCAATCTCAACACAAACTTCATTTAGCAGGACTTTCCTACCACATTCCTTTGCTGACATAGCGAGGGGCCTTCAGGGTCACACTGGTCCCTTCAGTGTGTGGGGCAGTGGAGCTGGAAGTACTTCCCACCTTTGACTCATCTTCACTGTTCAGTAAAATGCCAGCCTGCTCAGGTTCTAACCAACTGTTTGCATATCTCCTCCAGGACATCCTCAGACCTCCACTACAGGTTCAAGGCTTTCACTTCAACTTTCACTTTTCTCCTTCCTCTACGATGCGTGCACCTCTGTCTCTCACTTCTGATTTAGTTTCACACTTTTGCTCTCATCATCACGAATGTATTCATGTTGATTACTGCTGAGCCAGCACTTCTGTTGTCATCACGATAACCACCTTCATTTTAGAATCCTAATCATCAGCATTCACACCTGCTTTGATTTAAGCTCATCACCATCTCTGAGGGAGATAAGTATTGTAACTAACGGTAAGACAATTACAAAGTAATGGACTACTTACAAACGTACTTATATATTGGTTTATTTAAGCGGGACTTTTTCATACCTCACAGCAGTAAAAGCACAGGTGTTACTAATAACATGAACAATGGCTTTGTTCTATTCAAGTGTCCCAGTCAGCCGTGACTGAGCCAGAAAACACAATAGAAGGAGCCTGAATCTGAAGCAGCCAATATAATTCAGTCAAAACATCACGACATGACACACAGTCCTGCAAGTATCAGTACAACACACTCAGTTGTCAGTTTCTTAGTCGTCGAATACAACAGTCCTGCAATACATCCTTCGATGTTCAATGGTTCTAATGTTCAGCTTTTGTTGAGATAGTTTCAGAGATGTGTTGAGTCAATATAATTATGATTTTGGAGGATATAGGCTGTGGTGCTGTCGAACTGTATTTGTTGTCATTAAGCCTGCCCTCTGATATAAATGGGGAATGACAAAAAGTCATCCGTCATGAAAATCCAACATCAGATGAGCCTAGCTCATCACTGGGAAACATCGAAACCAATAAAACCATTCCACAAATGATCTTAAAGCACTTGTATGTGCCACGAGGAACACATCTGTTCATACCGGTGTTTCCTGCTTGAGGTCCATTGCCAGGTGTTGTAACAATGTTATGATTGTGTGAAAATGAATTTGTCCATGTAGAGATAAAAGCACACACCGTCTGGTGTTGTGAAATGACACTACTCAAGTGTTAAAATCATAAAAACCTGAACAGTGTCACACTAACAATGACTAGTGTGGAGCCAATTTAAACTCCATCACAGCTTATTGAACACAAGTGTTTTGCTCAGCAGCTTTCATTTTATTATTTACACTTGACTTGATTATTGACACTGTTGACGCTTTTCGGGCTTTGACATGACAAAACGTTTTCTGTGAAAAAAAGGCCCATCTTTTGGCTTTCCATTCTTCCATCCTTCCTTTTTGTTCACTCGGTTTACTTTTTTGTAAAAGTTGAAAGAGTCAAAGTATGGCGGTAATGACAGATATAGTGTCCTCAATATATACAATGTGTTACTATTTTACTGCAGGGTCAGTTTGGTATAAATATTGTTTTTTCCCCTATAAATGCTATTAAAAGTTAAAGAGTATAGTATTTTTCTCGTTCCCTTTTAACCATCATAGTCAGAGTGTTTATAGGCCTTTCATCATTGTTTATTATGTCAAGACTTAACTGAAAACATGCTTTCTCATCAGCTGACACACTTCACTGGCATTCACATGGACACATTATTTTCCTCTCAGGAATTCTCCCACCCTGAGGACCCGGAGAGTCTCCTCCGTGCTCAGGGGATGACCGATACCTGATCCCGTCCAGCAACCTCCGAGATCTTCTTCCAAGCCAAAACGAACGCTCTGTTTAATGAATAAATAACGGTCCGGCGCAGTATGGCGGATCACAGGCAAACGTGTTTTGAGTTAGTTCTCGGCAGGAAGTGGCGACACAGATACTGCAGGGGGAAATTCCATGAGAGCAGGAATAACATTTACAGGGAAGAGGGCATCATAGTCGGTTTTATCGAGCCCTCGCTCACGCTAAGACAATAATGTGTACTTGAAGTGGAATCACACAGAGGACTGGGATCAGATTGAAATGGACGATAACTGTGCAGGAAGTGGTCATTGGTGGAGAGACGGACTGACTTACAGGTATTTTCAGTATACTGCTCCATGCACAGAAAAAATCAAGCAATGAAAAAGCACCTGAAAATAATTTATCTTATTGGTCAACCATGTTTCTCCAGATTTGATCAATTTCAATTTTTATCTTCTTTTTTATCAAAACACTCCTTTATGGGTTTATGGTGAATATCCGAACCAAATTTTGTGCTCATCCATCGAGTAAATGTTGGGCTATTCCAGGGTGTAATTGAAGGTTTTGACCAACTGGTGGCACTAGAGAAAAGGTCAGGGAATCAACTAAGTAATTTGGGTACATCTTATGGGAACCATGAATGTTGATAGGAAATGTCATGGCCATCCATCAAAATAGTCGAGCTATTTCAGTCTGGACCACAGTGGTGTCCAGACTGTCTTGCTGATTGCCATCCCAAGAGCCACGACTTAGTCCTTCAATAGTGAGTTCATAGAAAGTCCATATGAGTCAAACAGTTCGGTTAAGAGTTCAAATTGTCTTCAAAACATGTTTATTGTTGCAATTTAGCAATACAGATGCTCAAAAACAAGGTGTTCAGTCATAAAAGTTCTAACTTTAAAAAACCTGCTCGTTGGGACTTCAATCTCGCTATTTAGAGTAAAAGGCGAGTGACCATGCACCACTCTGACTGTGCTCTGACTTAATATCTTACTTCAGTGTTGTTTCTCCTTCAAGTAATTATTATGTCTCTGAAGAATTTATTTTCCTCAGTTTCCAGGAGACCTGCAGATGTTTGGTTTTGCAGATGAAAACGCTGTTCACTGACTAGCGTTGGACACTTCCAGTGTGCTGAGTGACTTGGCTTGTTTGGATGGCCACGTATTGGATATATGTATGTGTTTTGGAACAGAGGTCTTGGGGTGCTCGGATGAAATATTTTGTTAGGTTGAGGAGGTTCCTTCACGGGCGGAAAGCCCCCGGGGCCCTCTCACTCAACCGGCCCCGCTCCTCGTGTCACGACCCCGCGGTGACCCTCATCACTTCTCACTTCCCGCTCCGCATTTTCCCACCGACATAATGACGCAGTCCCGATGGCCTCAGAGGCCTTTTTGATACGACCCCCGCCACCTTATTTCATCTAAACTCAACGGAGAGCCACAGGTCACAGTCGTCTCAAAGATGTTTTCCTGCTTGTCCTTTTCAAAATAAACTCTTCAACCCGCTGCTTTAGTGATAGAATGAAGAGAATAAGAAGGAGGGCTAGTTCTCAGATAAAAATGAAGTGTTAAAGCTAAGACATTGTTTAAACTGCAGGTGAAGGGTGTTTATAGGTCAGTCCAGAGGTCCCTTTTGGAGTGACAACCTTGTCAAATAAACATCACGCTAAGTGTTAGCGCTTGTTCCCTCATTTCCCCACAAGAGTCAAACATGCCGGTCATATTTTATGCTCCTAGTGCGCACCTCTCTGGAGAGTTTGTCGTACATGTTAACTGAATTTTAATGACTTCGCAAGAAACATATTTCCTGGAAGAAATGGCTGAATATGATCCCTTGTTTTAATGAAGCGGTGTATAATTCAAACGGCTGCGAAATTTCATCTTTAACCATAAAAAAAGTGTGAAAAAAGCTCTAGAGATGCACATAACATCTCCCCAGATATGTGTTTAAGGCCATCATACGTCTGTGAGTAATTGCTGCCTCCACAGGGTTCATCACACCGACTCTTAAGGACGTTTTTCTTTCACAATATTTATCACGCATTTTGCATTATTCATAACAGCTGTGCCCTGCTGAAACAAATACAACTTTAGACCTTGTAGAGCTTATCATGTGTGTTCTTATTCTGTACCAATGTCATGGCTAGAGGTTCAACTTAAAGGACATCCCCCTCGCCTCAGTTTTTAGCACGGCTCTGGGCGTGGAAATGTCGGTCACTCCACCGCTTTGGTGCAGACGCAAATATCTTATCAACTATTGGATGGAATGCAGTGCAATGTGGCACATATTTTTGGTACATATATAGCTACAGTCTTCTAGAATGAACCCGACAACTTTGTTAATTCCCCTGATTTTTCAGGGTCAGGACAAATCTTACCTCGACCAACGCCAACTGTCCCAAGACATGGAGTTGATATACAGTTCTGTGATAGTTGCTGTGGATATTTATTAACCCCAGAGGACACATTTCTAATCCAACGCTTTGTTAATCACGTCAGCACTCCACCACGCCACCTTTGGGTCTTGGAATAATTTCTTGATTTGACATTCTGCCCAAAAATATCAAACTTTTAAAGGAGGGAGAGATTGCCCATAACGTTATTTCAGCACATTCATGCTTTACAGAAGATGAACCCTTTTTGAATGTCCCTTGTTCTTCATGACCATGACAGGATGGATTTCCATTAAATCTAAATTATCTTGAAAATATTTCAAGAAATTGCTGCCCAGAGGAGTAACCCTCTTGATTTTTTCATGTCACACTTTGCCTCTTGTTCCACAATTATCACAAAACATTGTCCATGACAAGGCATCTCGACAAACTGATGGCTATAATTACATTACATTTGTTGTAAACATTCATGGTCCCCAGAGGAGCAATCCTTCACGTGTCCTCTAGCACCATTCTGTCCAAGATGTCCACTTTTACACATGAAATTTAAATATTGCCAGATTTCCATGACATTCACTGAAGAATACCCCAGAGTGTGAACGCTTTTGATTTGAATGACTCCATGACCTTTCCTCTATAGCGTCGCCACCTCCTTCCTTTTTCACACGGCTGGACAACCGGGCCTCCAAACAGGCCCAGTGAGCAACAACATAAAGATAGTTAACAGAGATCGATGGTCTATCGATAGAGTTTCAGACATGCTGTTAGATGAAATGGTCTTGTGGAATGGTTGTTTGTGCAGTTTTAAGCTCATTACAATCAGTCGAACCAAAGTTTAGAAAAAGGTCAAGCTTCTTTTTCAACTATGTGGGTCATCTAAAGTGCAGTAATCAAGCGGCGGTGACCGATTGTGTGATTGCTGGTGTTATTGTTGTTGGCACCGTTGGCTCTATTTCTTCCAAACCTGGATCTATATTTAAAGAACAGGACTGTGGTAATGGGATGATAAATGGACTCAGCAAGGCCTAATTTCACGGGGCAGGAAATCACTGGAGAAAAGCTAAACTGCAGAGGCTGTAATTATCCTCAGGGAGAGATCAGTCATGAACGACAACACAGGAAGAGGATGTGTCCTGATTCATGGTAAAGTTACATGTTCTACATTCAATCTTCCGCTGTGATGCCACCTTCACACGCTTGTGCCCCTTTGTGTGCTTTCTCAAGGGATTGTTTTTAGTCAGTGATGTACTCTTCAAATGACTTCATCCCATTCCACTTCTCAGGAGACACCGGGCGGCACACTGTTGACCACTCACCACTGTTTCCTCCGCAGCTGCAGCTTCACTGCCTGACGTGCATGCCCGTATGATGTCGTATGTGAACAGTGTTTGTGGAGGGATACATCGTCTTGATTGGGAGGTAAATATGTTGCAAAATGCAAGTGACTTGTTGTGAGAACTTGTATATGATGTGAGATATAGAAAATGTTCGAGTGAAAATTTCAGACAGAAAAAATATTTGTTTGCTGGAGGACTTTTTAAAAATTGTATACAGAAATTGTTCTTCAAATTGGTCATTTGTATCTTGGAATTTGTGCCCCAAATATACTAGATTGCCTCAGTTTAGTAATTAATGTGCTTGGACAACCACATTTTTTCCCTTCAATGAATTATTGGTATACCTTCACAATAATATCGTGCTTCAAGCTCAGTTGAATGAACGGAATGATGTGCGCAGTATCAAGGGTTTTACGCTCCAGCAGCTGGTTTAAGATAAACATTATGTTTAAAGGTTAAGGTTTGTCCTGTTCTATTCTATGAAGCCATGAAAAGACCAAAAGCATCAATGAGCCACGCTGTTGTGACATGTAGTTTATTCGAACCAAATCCAACATACACTGTCCTGCTCCACATACTTACTGGAGCTCCGAATTAGAATAAATCCGCCGCTAAAAGTAGTCCCCTAAATAACAGCACAATGTACTCCCACAAAAACTTAAAGTACTGTAAGTAGCACTTTTTAAAAATAATACCTAATCATATAAAAAAAGATTTTGGCTGAGTGCCACAGACTGGGTAGGGAAGCCAACGGGCTCTGAAATGAGTAGAGTTAGAACACTATTTTCCAAACTTTTCAAAATGACGAATACCAAGCTTTGTATACTTTGTATACTGTTGTGGCAATTTGCATGTGCTCACTTTAAGTAAATATTGTTTATATCTTTAAATGGACATTATACTTCACTCACCACACTGGTGTTCACTGGTTAACTGTTAGAGAGACAGATCCAATCCCTACCAGGGACCCATTCGGATTCTCCTTTATTCTAGGAAACAGAATGTGTGTTTTGGGAAGTTTTACCCCACGTTTTAATATCTGCTCAAACTCAACATATCATGCCTCAGTGAGGACGTGTTTGTTTTTCTCTCAACCAGCAGAGGGAGCCAGTCTTCAGTTTAATGATGTCTCGTTTCTTCTCAGGGTTTTAGCATAAGTGTCGATCTTATTTTTTCCATTTTTTTTGTCAGCTCTGTGTAACAGCTATGGTAGAAATGTCCCACTGTGTGTGTGTGTGTGTGTGTGTGTGTGTGTGTGTGTGTGTGTGTGTGTGTGTGTGTGTGTGTGTTTGTGTGTTTGTGTGTTCTATGTAATCCAAGCTGGTCCGGTCAGAGAGCTGTTTGGCCTTCTGATACTCTGGAGTAAATATGAAAATAAAGCTTCACGCAGGAAAGCCCTAATTAGTGTGTCACTCTAAACTTACCGTTCAGCTCCCCCACCCTTGCCTCCCGTCCATCCCCCTCCTCACCCGCAGTATTTTCTCCCCCTGTCAGAGTTGGTCATGAGTGTCAGATTTAATCTCCTGCAGGGGTCGACCGAGCCCTGGGGTGCAGGGAGAAACCCATCATTTTGAGTTTGTTTGTGTGTGTGTGAGTGTGTGTGTGTGTGATGGATAGAACAGATAGAGGAAAGGATTGGGCCGCGGAGAAGGAAACAGCCTGACAAATTCAATAAAACACCTCTGAGGAGACCGCTGCGCCTTCTGCTTCACTTCGCCCCTCAGAATAAATATGAGTTTGTCTAAATCCTGCATTACTGTTGTGTATAATTGTCTAATTTTTTTCCCGGACCGTTCCTCTGTTCCGTTGTTTCACAGAGTGAATCCAATTACAGGTGTCACCATCACTCACGGTGGTGGGATGGAGCGGATGATGCGGGGATCTGGACGATTGATTGGTTGTTTGCGGGGTGAGCGCATCGATTAACCGCGAAACGCTTCGACCGACAGTTTCCATCACTCACTCCTAAATCAGGCTCCAAAGAGCTAATATTTAAACTGAGTGGGGAAGTGAGACTTCATGATGCTCAAAGTAGACCCAAGATATTTGTCTTCGGGTTCATAGTGGGGTTTGAAAAACAACATATTGGTGGAAACCAGACACATCAACCAATGTGAGAAGGGATGTTGTCATTTTCCCAAAAATATAGTTTCTTCATTGATTAAAAAAAAACAGATGACTATAAAATGGGGATTTTTCAAACTCTTAGCTTCTAGATGACCTAGTGTCATGATTCTGGGGACTGAATCAACATTTGCAGAGCCAATTAATCAAAACATATCGACGTTTTTTGCAGCATTGTGAATTTTAAAGGGTTTTTAAGGAAATGCTGACCAACTGGCACCATCAATAAAAATACTTGGTACTTGATCCTGTGCACCGACAAACACCACTGGCTGTGTTTGCGGATGGGAAGCCGTACAGGGATCATGTTATAATAATAATAATAATAATAACTTTAATTTATATAGCGCCTTTCAGGGGACCCAAGGCCGCTTTACAAGAGTAACAAAAACAGTTTAGACAAACAGTCAGAAAAACAAAACAAGTAAACTAGGGGCCGAAAGCCTTGGCGAACAGATGGGACTTGTGGGCCATCTGTTATTCCATGCCGTGACCCGCAAATCAGCCAAAGTCCACCATCATTGACGACATTTCATTCCCGGACACCTCTGCACTCTGCGAAGACACTTAGAGCATTAACCACATGTTTTTACCCAACATTCATAATTATTTTGGCAAGATCAATGCCATGTAAATCATACATTTAAAAATGATTTAATGTGTATAATCTGAATTGTGAAAATGTTGCTCATTTCGTCTATTAGCCAAAATGGCTTTCATTTTCTTCTTCTCTTACATTCTGTTCCAGAACATTCTGTGTACATTCTTGTCTCAGAAATAACAGTTCAAGTTATTATTAGTCCTAATATGAGTGTGAGCCTGAAAAAGAGAGATGTACTGTACCTGCAGCCTTTCACAAACTCAGGCTAGATTTTTATTTTTATTCTACTCATCTATACCCGTGTTTATTGTATCCTCGTGTGCGTTCCCTCACACGCATTCTGCTCCTAACACACATTTAAATGGTCTATTTCCGTTATTTACTTCCATTATTCTTATTTACTTTGTCACCCTGATGCCAGAATAGATCTGTAATCGGTGTCACAGCAGCAGCCATCAGGTGTCACTTGTTCTTTCAAATTGCGACTTCATTGTAAGCAATTGCTGTGAAATTGGGGAGAAAACTAAAAATGACAGTTGGCCACCACAGCGACAACATCTGCCTTTTGATTGTATCATGAGGTTTTTCAGACCGTGCAATTGTATGAATCTCTGCAGTCGAACAGTGACGATCCTATTGTGGGAGGAACAACTCAAATTGTTCCCAGCATCTTTGCCCGCAAAACGAAGACAAACAAGGATCCATCTTGTGAACTAAGCAGAAACAGAACAGTGGAAGTCTGTTGCTAGGGGTCACAGTTAAGTGGTGAGGTTAGAGGTGTATAGAACTGATGCCCTGCCCTGAGTGTCAGGGGGCGAGGGCAGGACTCTTTCCAATCAATGGGCTCTGTAGCTGTCAGCATGGGAGTTTAGACCACAAACACATTAGATCCACTGAGATGAGGATCAAGCTGACACTAATGATCCCTCCCCCTCGCTTCACATGGAGTTGATTATTTTGGTTTTCAAGTGTTTATGTTTGAAAATGAAATCACTTGCTTCGATTCGACAAACTCCAATTACTTTAAAATGACTGGGCAGATTCACACCGTGTGAGTAAATTGCAAATAAAATAACAATAATAAAACCAAAAACAATATCAAAACACAGGACACACGTGGGACACATAAGAGGAAAAACAAGGATTGTGCTGATGAGACAAACAATCATGGACTCATAAAGGCATTCCAAAAACCTTTGGGTTAAGTCAATAATATTTATTAATATTTATTATTCCATAAAAACCAGAGGATCGGCGATCATTTACCAGTACAAGTCCATATGCATATGACTATTCCTGTCAATTTTCAATTATCGATGCAAACTAATCATTTTATCTTCAAATAACCAACACATTTTCTGGGCCTAGTTTCACGTTGCAGTACAACTCATTTCCAGTGAGAGCAGAGAACCCTTTTGTGGAAATAAACTTAATTACAATAATAGCTTCACTCAGTCCGGAGACCCTGAAAGCTTGAATTTGTTTCTCTTTCTTATTTTCATTTCGAGGTTTCATTTTCTCCTCCACTTGTGAATTCTGCTCAATGTGCATAAACTACCTCGAACTGTTGATAATCAATGTTCACCCATAAAAACCCGGTTGAGCCGCTCCCCGGGGCGAGGCGTGGGGGTGTCTTATTTATGCAATTCAATGTGCGGGCAGAGAGTATGGACCCGCGGCCCTTCGGGTGTATCAGTAATCGTCTGGAATAACTTCCAATTAATGAGCCAGATGGTATTTTCACAGTAACACCTGGGATGTCCAGGCGCTCAGCAGGCAGGAATTAATTCCACTTAGAGTAATATTTCAAAAAGTGTTATCCCCTACATCCCTGTCTCTTCTTTTTTTCCACCGCGGCTGCTTAAAGTTGTAATAAATATCCCTCGCACTTCTGATTTGCCTGCAACAGGCCCCCCTCTCTGGTTTCTAAGGGTGTTTTTCGTCCTTGGTAATGCTGAAAGACATCACTGTCTGGGACGACTTCCAGGGAAGCACAGGGGCAGAGAAAGAAATGGAAAATGGTAAATTCCATGTGTTGGTTGTGTTTATAACTGAATATGCCACTCAGGCTCTTGCAGCGTGGAGTGAGGGCTCTGGCCCAGTGCACACGGGCTAAATCGTGTTAGTTAGGCAAACACTGCAACATGACGGGATTAACCAGGAATGTGAGAGAAGGCACAGCGGCCAGCAGAGACCGGCCTCAGCTCACCGTATTTTGTCTTGTAATTATGACTAAGACCAGCCAGTTTGCTGGCCACATCGGTGAATGCTTACGTCACTTGTTACGAATGAGTCTCTCAGGGGCTGTTTGGACAGACTGACATAGTTTGGGCCGAAGATTTTGTGCCACTGTAACTGTACGTTCAAGGTAAGCTGAGCTAAATTTGATTATTTCAGACTATGGCGGCTTTAAGGTGCAAAGCGAAACATAAAAGAGGTAAAAGCATGAGGAACCAGTGAACCATTTGGAAAGAAACCACCAAAACAAATAAATAAAGTAGAAAAAAAGAGTGCAGCAAGTGACTCATTTGCACAATTTCTTAATTTCAGGGCACGAACCAAAACATGAGTGAATGAGAGTTTCTCTCTCTCTCTCTTTCTCTCTCTCTCTCTCTCTCTCAACAGAAAGTCGTGTGAAATGACATGTTTACAAAGTCAGTGCAACAATATCAATTCCCAACAAAATAATGTTCAGCCACAACACTGATGCCTACAGACACAGTGATGCCTACTCCCCTTGTAACAGGTTGCACCTGTTTAGCTGTGAGTAGCTCAACCAAAGAGTGATGTCTTCTTGAACTCTTGAGAGGTAAAACGCTCTCTTTTACAAGAAAAAAAGCAAAGATGTAAGAAAAGCTTTTATCTTGTGACCTTTTTGTATGACCCCGTAAAATGAGAGCGAAGCAGAGAATGATGAACCGTCTGCTCAACATTCAAACTGCACTTTAATAAACTGCACTTTAATAAACTGCATCATCATCATCATCATCATCATCTGTGCAAATTGAAATTATTTCCTCCCAGGGCATCAAGAGATGGAAAAGATGACTTATCCAGAGATGCCAACTGCATAATACAGTCATCACTGCAGAAGTATAATCATTACATTTCAAGAGGAAAATTATACCAGATATCCACACTTGACACTAAAGCATGTGCCCCTGCTAAGAGCGTGAAATGCTTCATTACCAAAATAGTGGAGAAGAGTATCCAAATAATGAAACTTGCCATGTTTTATCTGTGCCTCTCCTCAGCGACATTGACTTTATAGTCAAGTGCACAATGGGCGTGCTGTGATGAGCTGCTTTTGATGATCTTAAATGAAATCACAGCTCATTATGACGAGTTTGTTGATTATCAGCCGGCACCCCATTTCTTTTCTTCTCCTGCTCATAATCGTCTCCCTGGGAAGTTCTCCTTCTTGCGGTCTGTGCCGTCTCCTTGTTTCCAGAGGCAGAGCTGCAGCCCGGGGGGGCTCAGCTCCTCTATATGGAAGACATATGCACCCGCTTATTTGCTTATGTAGAGACAGAGTGACTCTCTGCCTGTGCTCCATGATGTAATTAGTAGCTTCTCCTGTCAAGAAGGAGGTTACTGTTTATCTTTGTCAAAGCCCGTCCATTAAATCAGTATTAGCTGGCAAAATGCTGCAGGAGGGGTCCGCTGCCTGCGTGGCCGCTTCGCTGAGTTATGGCCAAATATCGGCGGTGTCAGACCGTCCTGTAATTGATGGCTCTGGTTAAGCTTGGGCCAATCTATAAAGAGCAGTTTCTGCGCTGTGGGTAATGCCGGCCTGGAAACATGAGGAAATATGAGATAGAGGAGGCAGTGAGTCACAGGAGGACAAAGAAAGTCCCCACATGAAAGCCAGAGCAGGCATTACATCGATCCACGTAATGCAATGTTGCTCATGTCCACCCTGAACACACAGAGTATTACTTTTCAGGAGATTAATAAGAGAGAAACGAGGAGCAGGTCTCCGAAGATCTTTTTTTATAGCTGCATTTTTTTATTATTGTGCAGCACTTAACATTTATTAGAAAAAACATGAACCCTTTCAACCCCTGCCTTTTATTTTGTACAGGCTTCAGATACAGTCACCCACTGTTCTAGTTTTCAGATCAAAGTTATCATCCTTCAGATTCTGACAAAAATAAACCATGTTAATATTTATGGTTCGCGGTTTTCCGCATATTCACTCCATAAGTACCAATCTAGTTATTTTCATTGCCTCTAGATTGCCTCAAATTGCCTACTCATGCTGAATTTAGAGGAAGGACGCATGCATGCGCTTTAAACTACGGCTCGAGGTAAAACCTCTCGCGCCAGTTTTGGACGTATCAGTTTCCGCTTGTGCCTACAGTCTCTTTTCAAAATAAACCTCCAACATTGGGTTTATTTAGTTTTTTAGGTTAACTTACGCGACAAAACTACTTGGTTAGGTTTAGGAAAAGATTGCGGTTTGTGTTCAAATCAATGTTTGTAACATAACTGGCGTTAGTTGCTTCCGTAAGTTAAGTCAACATTGACTTGGTGTCCCACAAGACACGATCTCCTGGCTGAAAGTCTTCTTGTAAGTCATTATAATGAGATACTATCTCATAACAATGACTTACTATCTCATAATAATGTTTTGTTTGTTTTATTTGATATGGACATCACAGTGGCATTATAATTGTAACATACATTTATGCACAAAGCCCAGACACTGTGTTAAGTGTTTGAAGTGAAATGCTAATTTACAACACCTGTCCACAGGAGGCTTTTTGCCAAATTGTAGTTCCTTTTTGCACAGATATAACTTCATTTGCAAAAAGCAGAGACGGAGGAGTCACAAAATGTTATTTCAATAAAAGTTCATCATAGACCATTTTGTTACAATTTTGTTGTGGCGGTGAGGCACGAACATTTTTCTTCCTCCAAAAAATACCTGTGCCTAAAACTATTAAAACTATTTGTTTGTTTGGCTATGCTGTACAGATAAGGTGATGAATAAAACGTTTGATTTTTGTGTACAAAATTCAACATGATTCAGCCTGATGCCTGGACTAGAAGGAAGGTCAGATTGTCCAGGATGGAGAAACTGTAGCTCATACTGTGGGGAACATGAATGTGTTCAGGAAAAGAGCATGGGAACTTTATGGGCCACAACAAATTTGGAAAGTCTTGAGTACAAGTTTCGGGGTGATGGTGGTGCTAGAAGTAAGGTCAGGATGTCACGATGAACATAAAGGGATCATCCTCTGGAAACCATGAATGTCTACAGCTGGTTTAATGATATTCTAGTGTGCTTGATGGATCACCAACTGGTCAAAAATAGTCATGATGCTATTTTCTACGAGGATCGTTTCTTTAAGGATGCATCAGTGATGTCAAGCAAACAGCTGTGAGTGATCACAAGCAGTGCATCGGAACGTGGAACATAAATGTGAAATATGGATACCTCCTCTCACCGTTTGATGTCCGCAGCTCTTGGCAGACCTGCAGAGGACTCACAGGGAAATATATGTCTTTTGCAACTCGGTGTGTGTGTGTGTGTGTGTGTGTGCGTGGCTTTTGTTTGTGCATATGTGTGTCCCTGTGTTTTCCTAATATGCCAGGAAGTCTAGCTCTGTGGGTAACATGCAGTGATGCATGCTGGGAGCCTGAGGCGTAGAGATATTAATTAGCTCAGAGGAAACAATAGATGACTGGCTAATAGAGAGCACAGTGTAGACTTTTAAACAGGGTCATTTTCATTTGAACGAAATTAAATATCTGATGCACACACCGCAATTTAAACAGAGTATTTTTCTTTTGCCGAATGTGACGAAAAACATATTCCACCACCTGTAATTGTTATGGTGGTAGAGCTTGAAAAGCTCATAATACATTTACGATGGAAATGTCGCTCTGTGAAGAGATCCCTGAACAAATAAAGCAGCTTGTTTACAAAGTATTAAAAAGGCAGAAGTGCCACGATGTGACTTCATTCCAAGCTCCTTAATTGTTTTCCAAGAGTGGGTGGTGGCGTTCAACAACAGGTTTCCCATCAGGCACTAAACATTAATTGAAATTCTTTGAGCAGTGAATTCAAACACATCATCATTTTTTTCATCTGCTGTGGTGAATAAATTGATCTCTATTTTGTAACATTAATATTTCATTTGCGCTTTCAGGGATTTGGTTTGAAATGAGGACATTATTACTCAGAATTATAACTGAACTCGATTGTTTTTTAAATAAATTATGGTTTGATGAAGAGATAAGAAACAAGGGTGATTATAACAAATGTTCCCTATTATTTGTGACTTAATTTAATACGCTTATCAATTAATCATTTATGAATGCTGTTGAAATGAAAAGGTCCCATCAGTGCCTGTTTTCTTTGGAGAAAGGTAGATAAAATGGAAATATTACATTTGTTTCTGTTCCTCTGGAGCTCGTATATTAAATGAAAAACATAATGAAGGTAATATTGTAACCCTTGTTCTCTAAGCATAGGTGGAGCCCTCTACTGGACTCTAAGGGTAAAGAGGTTGGACCCTGCGATGACATAACAATGACCCAACCACACAGCCGACATACTTCTTTATAACCTAGGCCTCCACAGCGGAGACACCACATCCCCCCGGTTCATGAAGGAGCACAAGAACATGTTGGTGTATAATGCCCAGAAGATGGGTTCAGGTGTAAGACAACCAATCACATCCAGCCCTTTTCAACAGTCTGTGGAAGGTGGAACGCAAGAACATCGACATGAAAGTATGCATCCTTTAAAGGGTGGTGAATTAATTGCCCAGATGAACCAGTTACTGTAACCACTTCATGGTACGGAACGTCTTATCCAAAAAAAGTCTGAACTATCACGTCTTCTTGCGAGGCAGGAAGTAGTAAAACAACATCCGACTGTACACCCGGAGAGCGATCTGTGTGCGCCGATCCACAGCAACAAAGACACAATCTACAGTGAGATTACATGAAAATAATAAGTCGTATACGTTCAGCCCAATAACATATGAGCAGTAATTGTCTTTTTAATATAACATTCCATCTTTTGTTCACTGTCCCTCCACCGCAGCTCAGCAAGGAAACATTGTCTGGGGAGCCGCAAACAGGAAATTTGGTCCAGACTCTACCTTTAGAAAGATACCCACTTGATTTATCTGACTCAGACTGTTGAAGCCTCACAGCAGCTCCAGCTGGAGCATCAATGTCTGAATCAGTGTTTACATCACTGATTCTGGACCAGCATGACTTAAACCGTCCCTTCCTCCCAGAGGGCAGCAATTCAAACAATACAGAGGGTAAAACGTTAGCTGACTCTGAGGTTTCCTCTTCAGCTAAAGAGTTTTTAATTATTATGTACAACTGGGATGCCAATATCAGGATTAAATTATCCTTCAGTTCACTTTCTGCCTGCTCCTTATGAACAATGTCCAGGATATTCTGGCTACAACACTTTTAGGTAAATACAATGTATATACCTTTTACAGTTATTACTGTCAGCAAAACTCTTATTTATACCCAGGTGTGTTGCTAGATATGGTACTTATCAACAGAGTGGCTGTCATGTCCTGTTTGGCATTGCTCATAACTAGATTTCTGTGTTCCCCCTCTGTTGATTTCCTGAGAACGATTGAAACAATACCGTAAGGCTACAGTATATTTCTTATTGTAGGTGTTTTGCATTTGTACTGTTTCACATGTGTAAGTTAAATGTTTTAAAAAGAAAAACATGAACAATACTTTTGTTCGCATATTAGCCAGTCTATTGCATTCAAATGGTGCAGGTGGAGGTCATGACACCTCTTTCGCGCGTTCTGTTGCTTTGTTATGATTCAGACTGGTGTAGGACACCTGTAATAGGCGATGTCTCACACTTTTTTTGAATCACCACCATTGACACCTATGAGCAGGGAGCAGGTACTGATAAACCCGATTTACTAGCCCACTCAACCTCAAAAGGTCGCAGCAGGATGCGGGCCAGGGGGGAAAAAACCCCGATCTGATCCTCCGCGGTGACGAGGTGAGAGCTGTGCTCTCGAGGCGGCGGGCCGGGCTGAGGTTTCCGCCCATTAAAACCGGAACCCCCGGGTTCGTCGTTACGAGACAGCTGCGTCTACGAGGGTCAGAGCTGACGCCGAGCTGGACTTTGATAGCGTGTCTCCAGCTAATTGTGAGAACACTCATTATGTATGATAAAGAAGAACATAAATCACAAGGAGAGGCTTGACCTGCTGCTGGCCCCGGACGTTTGGCGGGGGGGAAACTCTCTGGGGCCAAGTCAGAACAGCTAAGATCTCATTACGTCTTGGTCTTGACAAAGAGCCAGCAGCATCTTTGATACGGCAGGGAGACCTGCCTTCATACACACACTGCCTCTTTCTTTGTGGCCGGATAAAAAGCAACGTGAGACTGACACCAAATCTGGCGTTGAGTCTCTGATGCCGGTGGCTGGGAGTCCTGCGTACCTCACTGAAAATATCAATGATTTGTCTGAGAAGAGGACTGTAATCCAGACCAACAATCAGCGGTGTCTCCTTCATATTACATTCATGTGTAACCTCTTTTACATTATTGTGTTTTGGGCGGGGAAAAAAAGCATGCTGCTGTGATTCAGAGCCTTTTGGATAGAAACATGTTTGGTCATGCAGCTTCCAGGAAAATGTGCTGTTCTCCTTATTGACGGTGAATGAAACGTTCGTCTTGTGCACTTAGGTTTCTGTCCCTGGTGGGTGCGTCTTCACTTGCTTCCTTTTCCTTTACTTCCATCTGTCTTTCATTTTTTCCTCTCCTCTTTCTTTTCTTCCCTCTTTCGGTATTCTTCCTTAGGTCTTTACCCCTTTCTTGTCTTTTTTCCATGCTTAAATGTCTCCTTCCTTGTTTCCATCCTTTGTCTCTTACTTTCTTTCACTCCTTATTTCCCCTTTATTCCTACATTCCCTTCCTTTCCTCTGCCCTACATTTATTCTTTCCCTCTTTCCTTCCCTTTCTTACATACACTTGATTTGAAAGCATAAAAGTATAAAGAGCATTTTTCTTTTTATTCTTCAAATGTTTTCACTTTTATTTTTACTTTATGTACATTAACACTGTTTTTATTCTCTTGTTTATGTTTATTCTGGTACAGTACAGAGTACTTGTTCCTCAGATCTTTTTGCCATCTAAACCTGAGGTTGTTATAGCTGGAGATGGAGGGTCTCTGTTCAGCAGGGGGAAGTATTGCTTTGAGGAAATGGCTGACCTTTGACCCTGGCTACATGCTTCCTAACTGTTAAGAGGGTTGACAGCGCACGACGTGTTTCCAACTTCCCTTCAAACACACCTCGGCTCTCTCCGTGAGAAGAGCTGGGCCTGTACGTTACTGCGAGGCCTTGGCGCACGCTGTTTTTCTAACACATGGCTAATTTTCTCCCTGACGCATTAGGAGCCAAGACAAATATTCACTTTCACTCTGCTGTGCGAGTTTAGATTATAGACTGGAGGTTTGACAGCACAGTATGGAAACAGCGGACTGGAACATTGTGCCACTGCGGCGGACTGCCGAGACTCATCAGAAAGTAGTACACTTTCATGTGACGTGAGGGACGTGGATGTGTCCATGTCTTCAGGCGGCATGATTCAGAGTAAACACTATAAACATTTCCAGAATATTCCAGCACTGTGAGAATCAAGCCCGATAACATCTGTACACCCCACACCCTCCTGATTCAACTTTTGACCACCAGACCCAGCCACATGTCTTACTAGTTTGAGTGTGTGCACCATCATTTGAGCATTTAGCTGCTTTGCCAAATGCTCTGAAATGTGCTTATTTTATCATTAAGCAATTTACTGTGTGATTTATGAATTGAGAGAGAGAGAGAGAGAGAGAGAGAGAGAGAGAGAGAGAGAGAGAGAGAGAGAGAGAGAGGGAGAGAGAGAGAGAGCAAGAGAGTAAGAGAGCGAGAGAGCGAGAGAGTAAGAGAGCGAGAGAGCGAGAGAGCGAGAGAGCGAGAGAGCGAGAGAGAGATGTGGAATCCTGGATCATTTCATACATTCATTTCAAACATTTTTTTCCTCAGTCATTTAACTTTTAAGTGTTCCCTCCTCAAATGTATGAGAAAGACACACACACACACACACACACAGAGAGAGAGAGACTTCAGTCTGTGGTCCACCAATCTCATTCAATCACATTTTGACGAACAGTCTCACAGCCGACTATCTGACACGTAGAAAGCATTACTCCTGAAGGCTTTTCAACATGTTCTTTCTATGACAGCTGCACTCAGTTGCTATGGTCCACTTTAACTTACGTGTGTTCTGTAGTGGCCTTCTGCATTTTTGGTACAACATTATAACACAAACCCTTAACTTGTTACACACAGATAATAAAGTAGACTCTGTATCAAAAGATAAATCAGGTAATATTCCAGATTTTCCATCCACAAAAACATTGAGAGACAAAAATGGACACTGAATTGATCCAACAGTGACGGGCCTCATTGGTCATATCCACGATCATGTTGTTTGCACCCATTGATGTAATAATCCCTTTAAAATGGGCAGTATATGCATATATATGTTCATAGAACGGTTTTCTTACAGTGCATGTTTTAGTTTTTCAGTTTTTAGTAAGTCATTTTAAGTCAGGTATTTGAGTAGTTTGTGGATTTTTTATATCTTCTAATGTGTTTGTGTGTGCGTGTGCGTGTGTGTGTAGCCATGTTTTAAATACAATTGCTGAAAAAGGAACAGGAGTTGAGTTCTTTATGAGTGAAAGAAAGAGATCAAGGCTCTGCCAAAGTTTAGAAACAAATGTAATTGCGGTTTCATTTTTCATTGGCGATAATCGGCCGTCTCAAACCTGTTTGGCCCAGGGAGTTAGTGGCACTGCATGACTAATGGATCAAAGTTACTCATCCATCAAACCATGTGAGCAGGCGTCTGTTGGCCACCATACACTCCTGATCCCGAGGCTGGTTAATGGCACCGTACTGTAGCAGGCATGGGAAACAGAACCAGGTGTCACCTCACTGTAAAGCTATGTTAATTAGCCAAGCAATAAAAACATTCTGGCTAATTAACAAAGAAAAGGCACATAAAAGGAAGGAATGTCAAACAGAAGAAGAGGGGGGGGGGGGCTCAAACTGCGGCTCACAAAGGGAAGGAATGTAGGAGAACAAACACCAGCTGAGGGTGTGCTGAGCATGCTCCTGTCTGTCTGCAGGGTTTTATTTGTGTGTGTGTGTGTGTGTTAAAGTGTGTGTAGGCAGAGGTCATGACGTCTGAGAATATCCAGCCCTTTGACATGATCTCTGGGGTCAGTTTTCAGGCTCTGCCATCTCAGGCAGATTCTTTTCCCCCTCAATATTATTTATTTAGTAATCTACAAGACACTGACTCCAAGGAGTAACATATGCAAGTTAAAACACTTAGTTCCACATCGTTCAACCATGTTAACCAAAAATAAAACGTAAAACTTAAAATCTTGAAAAATAAACCTGACCACTCTTTTTTTGCTGTACAATTTACCTTGAAATAAAAGTGAAAGAACCGACCCCATGATCAGTCTACAGCCACATTATGGACAATTGTGACCCGTCTTTGCTCGAAGAAAATCACTTCATTCATTATGACTCATTGTCTGAGAACCATGCATGTCTGTAACAACAATTTCACAGCAATCCATCTGGAACATTTAGAGATATTGTCCTAGATTAGCGCAAACTTTGACCTGCTGGTGCCGTTTGAAAAGTCAGGGGATCACTTTACACTGAGACATTCAAAAAGAGACCTGTACAAATGTCATACAGCTATCTGAAAAGGTTGTTATTAAAGTATATTACAATGTAAATCTGGAGCAGACATTTAAACTATGACCAGGACTTTAAAACATTTATTTTATTTCTGCATGCCACAACGAGCTGTGTCTTCAGTTCTATTTCAGGAGTTCTCACAGGAGAGTTTCTACATTATAGTAGATTATAAGACCATATGTTTCTGTTCTAGAAGCTGCCCGCGACAAACTCCAAGCTGCATTAACGGGAAGCAGTGAAATAGACTGTAAAAAAAGTCAAAAAACAGGAAGAACTTCTGGATTCCACTACATCTGTGTGTGTGGCACATGTTGGTTTTTATGAGAGCGGGGTAAAAGCACCAGCATGTTCTGGCTGAAAGTCATTGTGAGAGTCTTACAGAGCACGAGACAAACAGGATCTTGCACCACACACACTTAAGTGACAACTGATTACACGTGTGTCTGATCTGAGCAGCAGCAAAAGCCATGAGGATACCCCAGGAATCAATCAAATGTATTTTAATAAAATAAAGATTGCTGTTATGAAGGGACTTCTGACTCAGACTGCTGAAGCCTCTGAAATCACACATTTGCAGTGTAGGTAAAACTATCTAGTATTTTACAAAAAAGAAGGAAGATTAGAGAAAATATACGCAGATGCGTCTTCTTAAAACTTACATTTCAGCTTGGGAATCGCAACCCTTCCGTTTAATTTTGTGAACCATTTTCACAGTCATACTGTGTATTAAATCCAGGGGGAGTTTTTTCACAGTCAGTTAAACTTCATTTAACTCTCGATACACGCTGAACTGAGAGAGCAAAGATCTGTTACAGTCCCAAGCTAGCGAAGCTTGACAAGTGGCGGTTCAAGCCAGCAGCTTATAGAGTGCTGTGGGATGACGTATTTTGGAGGTTAGCATCACACCAGTTCTCCCGACAAAAAGTCATTGGAATTTTTCCATTGGAATTTGGATTATTGCAGGAGGTAAGGTCTGTGGCAATTTATGACACTTACACATGTTTGTTCAGAAAGACTTTCATGATTTTTGAAAAGTAAATACAATCTCCAGGCTGTAAACGTACTACACCACTTCACGTCGCCACGAAGCTGAAGGCGAACTATTGATTGCCGTAACGCCGTTTTGTCGTCTCATTGTGCCACTTGTTAACAAACTGCCTTTTCTAAGACACAAAGCTTCAACATTCACGAGAAGGGTAACTATAGTTACTAACTATATACGAACATATTTTATGTCGAGGAACAAGATGTTCAAATCTTTTAAGCTTGTGTTAACAACACACCATTTCACATTTCAGGCATCTTATCAAAGACCCATTCATAAAAAAAACACACTGACCTCGAGACTTGGAATTGAGAAAATGCTGACTCATTTCCTGGTTTCCTTTCTGGAAGTCCTTGAATCCTTGAATATTCTTGAACTTATTCTGGTCTTAATGCCAAAGCTAACATTTCCTCCCTCTTCAGACTTTGTTTGTCTTGTCTTCATCTCATTCCCCACACTTACTTAATTGTATTGGAGATGGTGTTCAACCTGATTATTTCCCCTGACAAAGAGAAACACTTTGCTCATGATGAACTGTGATCCGTGAAACTCACCAGACACACCTGTGAGCAGTTGTCATGATTGCGCTTGTTTGCCTGCAGGTGTGGCCTTTTTAAGGACCTGTGTGTTTCCTGCTCTGTAAACCAGAGTGTTGGTGGTTTTCCTGTTGACCGCTCTAATAAATGTGCACATGTGCCTGATGTTAGATTTATGTACTCTAAAAAGAGCTATGTTGAGCAAAACGATGGAAATGATTTTCTTTCAAGTCCTGAAACATTGAACGCGAAGGTTGAACATGTTTCGGGGTGTACTGTTGGGAGGAAACACGTCGCTGTGAACACCGCCCGCTCTCTTCATGTTGACCTTATCCACTCTTCTCCAGCCCGGGGGGACCTGTGCAGTTGTTAGAGATCCTGAAGTGCTCTTGGTGTTTTGTCTTTTCATTATAGTGAAACTTAAAATAACTAAAAATACAAACAACTGCCTCATTAGGAGCAATGCTTAACAGTTAGAGACAGAACAAACACAACTGTTGAAGTTGAAAACGGAGCTGGGGTTGCAGTGATGTAATTGCCAGTTCGACAGCAGCAGCAGCACGGGCCTGTCAGCTGTACAGGGCTGATGCTCTTTTCGTAAATATAAAGTTGCCTTCTTAATTCAATGCCTTCCCTAATTATCAGCCCTGTTATTCACACACAGAAGACACCAGACAGCTGTGGTGTCCTCTTATTATGTAGAATCTTCACCAGTTGAACACTGCAAAACAAACTTTCTAACCAAAAATGTTTGTATATTCAGAGTCCTAAAAAATGAGAGAGCTGCACTAGAAATAAGGACAATTAGATTAATGTCAACTGTTTTTTTTAAGCCTGTTTTAAAAGGAGATTTAAGTTCTTTATAAAAGTCCTTAATGCAGAGCAACAACATCGTTTCTGCTAATTAAGCCAACTGAGTTGGACAATCAAGTGCATGCTTAAATGAATGTTTACATATTTCATAACTTTAATTTGTGTTTATCAACTGTTAAGACATTCATTCACAGAATACATTCCCCTAAAGGAGACACAGCATCAGCAGTTCAGTAGCTATTCGGTGCTTTGGTCCTTTTCTGTGGCGTCCCTGACATTTGCAGACCCCTCACCAGCAACCAGGCTTTCAAATATGTAAACACAGGCTCTCTACAACAGTTTATATTCAGTCTGAATTTATGAAAGGTTGGTGCACTTCAGGCCTTTGGCATTCCTTACTCTCACCGTTCAACAATAACATTGGATGTATTTCAGAATAAATCGCTTCAGACATTCAGGCTGAACGGCTTAGCACAGGAATGTTTACACGTTACCGCAGAAGAAGGAACATGTGATGAGCAATAAGTCAACAGCTCTATTATAACTGTCTAAAGCTGCTAGCTATTCAGACTAAGACTACTATAGAGTCCTATTCAACATCATTGTGTAAGCAATGAGGAATGGTTTCAGTGAAAATGTCCACATTATACTGATATTTGTACAGAAAGAATCCCTCTCAGCGTTTCACATGTAGGCACATGTTTGTGCGTATATTAAGTTGTTTTCTATTTTCCGCAGAGGAACAATTTTTTTGTCTGTGATTGAATGAATAAAAAACGTAGTCGTCCTCACTTTTAATTGGTTGCAGATAAAGATGATGCTTCACGAACATTATTAGTTTAATACTATTTGTTGAGTTTGATTCCAGTGCGTAAGGAAAGGCAAGTTTATTTGTATAGCACATTTCAACAACAAGGTAATTCAAAGTGCTTCACATGAAACCATTAAAAACTAATCCAAACATCTCTAACTCCAGAATGTTGTAAAATTCAAAAGAATTGCCGTACTAATTTCCAAAATTCACATGTTTTCATCTAATGGAACACCCTGATTAATTCTATATTTCTTGACGTCTTTGAAAAACTACACTTCTAAACGTCTCGCTCCCACTTGCCACACCGAAAGGAAGGCACGCCGGCACTGAAGAGTTATATTCAATAAAGAAAATTGATTTCATAAAAAAAGACTAACTCATCTCATCGGATGAATCACTTCATTGAAATTTTTTTTTTTGTCATTCAAAACCTCATTCGAAAAAACTCATTAGAAGCTTCAAATGTAAAACAAATGGCGTTCGGTCTCCTACTGCCCTGTTTGAATTATAACTCAGCTTTTGTTCTTCTTTCTTTTGTCTGGAGCGAGCGGTGAGCACGGAGCGATATTGAGTGGAGCGGCTTTCAGCGACGGAGCAGAGGGAACAAGCGGCTCTGTGAGCGAGGAGCGCGAACAGTTACAGTATGAGCCAGAGGCCGATGGTACAAATACATCTGTTGAAGAAACTGAATGAAGTTATTGTCCAAGCAAGCCTGCACACTGACCACACGTTAACCCG
Organism: Melanostigma gelatinosum; assembly: GCF_949748355.1. Lineage (NCBI taxonomy): Eukaryota > Metazoa > Chordata > Actinopteri > Perciformes > Zoarcidae > Melanostigma > Melanostigma gelatinosum. The sequence continues at coordinate 15,138,983 of NC_136651.1, forward strand.
CACTTAATTAACTACTGACTGACAATTGGCCAAAAGTTTGCAGGTGTGTTAGCTCGGTGAGCTTTTTTCCCTTGTTTTCTCTCCCTGATGTGACTTGGTCTTTTTAAAATGACTACAAACAGAAACAATAAGTTGGTCAGCGGCCATGGAATAAGACCCATGATGCACTAGGTTTCCTTCCTGCTGTAGAAAAAGAACAGACTGGCCTCCATGCTGTGGCATGTGTCCTCTGCGTCCATTTGTTATTCCCATAAATCTTGTCATGCATTTTATTGGGGCCTCCGAGTTGGGTTGTGTTTCAGACCATTCAACGACCCGGCAATGTGCTCTCATGACTTAGTACAAGCAAAGCTTCTGAAAGCTCAGAGTTTATGATTTGTGAAACGTTAACTTATATGTCATATGTCCATTTCTTTAGTTTTTTTTAGCTTGTTTCACCTTAAAACCAATTAAATGCCAACAAAACCAAGCTCTTGACTGCTCATTTCAAAGTATGTTGAGTTTGATTTGAAGGCAGCAGATTACTTCCTTGAACTTAGAAATATTTCACATTTGTCAAAGTTATCAGTGTATCAACAATTTGCAACCAGCTGCCTGCTCCAGTTACTTTGCACCACTTTGTCGCAACTAATTCTACTATAGGCAGGAGGTCGTCTCCGTGGCGACTGGTTGTGTGTACCTGTGTTTGTGTACGTTAAAGTGTGTGTTGTAGAGATGCCCTGTCTGTGAGCTGCCTCCTGGGATCTCGAGCGGTTACAGTGTTGAAGTGTGTGTCTTCATACAGTAACCGCGTGCGTACCTCGGTGCCAGGTGGCCCTCCGAGGCCCCGGGCTGGGAGAACACCTGCCTCTGCACCGCCTGCAGCTCCGTATTGTCCCATGTGTTTCAGCTTCATGTTGTTGTTGTGTAACAGTTACTGTACCACGCTGCTGAAGGCTGCATGGAAGCATCAGCGACGACGCAATACTGTATACACTTCATCTACCCTGCTAGTGCTCCTACCATTAACTAGTACTTGCCTACTAGATCTACGCTAAAGCCTGTATCAAAGGGCCTTTTAACATTTTACCACATCCACGCATACAGTGTTGTCCTACATGCCAAAACCTGAGCTGACTGAGGTGAAAACATTTAACCTGTGTGTTGGGCTAAAATCGAAATCACATAATTTGATCTCACATATGTTTCTCAGGATTATCTTGACCTCACTGTAGACCGCTTTGATAAATAAATCACATATGCAGTCTAATCCTAAATAAGCAGCTAAACTGATCTAGCTTGAAGGTGACACGCCTTGCTTAGCTGAGAACCAGTACTTCCCATCTCAGCCTCTCTATTCTAGGAAAATTCACATCGTTTGATGTGGTGATATACCTTTTTAAATGACTGTTAAATGTATTTAATTATGGAAATCAAGATGGCTAAATTACCCCTTTTTGTTTCTAGATGATATATTTCCCCAGGCATTCCATTAAAGGACGACTTCACCCACAAAATGATCATTTGTAAATCAATTACTCACCCTGTGTTACCTTTTGAACAATATTTCGTTTTTCTCGCATGCCTCCACAAATCAAAAAACTGAGAAAAGTCTTGATGAATTGTAAATGTGGGCCGCCATTACCAAACAGCAAAACTATATCAAAACATCAGTTTAAAATCTCTCACATAACTCCTCCAGTAGGCTATAATCCAAGTATCATTCATCCAAACGTGTGCTCACGTCTTCACTCGAACCTTTATTCATGCTTGAGCATAAACAGTCTCGCGCTTGCACAGGCACGGTACTCATCAGTGCAAGTCTGAAGTGCTTTTTAATAGTGAGGTTCTGCATGCGTTTGTTGTTGAGTTTGGCTGACTAACATCTCAACTTGTCAACCTTTTTGCTGAACAGTGTTGTATGCCGTAAAGCTTGGGACCTAACTTCCACCAGTGGTGTGGACGGGACGGGACTTGGCCCGGCTGAACCCAATACCAACTGCTTCTACAAAATACCGCAGCTACTGCAGCAAAAGGTCGCTTTATTTATGAAGAACCACTCATAACTGACTCAATGAATAAGTGTAACAGTTATTATTCAAACATGACATAATACACGGTGATGATATCAATGACAGAAACAATATTATTCTGTAAAGAATGATCATACGCTATTGCACCTGTACAAGAGGCCATTTTGCAAATATTGATTTTTTTTTCCCATAAGGGATGGGCTTTACCCTCCAGTCCTGTCTGAATAATAGATTTAGCCCACTTCACAGGCCTTGAGTCAATCACATTGCCGTGCTCCGTGTTTTCTCTGGCTCGGCTCGCTCTCCTTTCAGAGATCCCATTCAGCTCCGAGCGAGAGCAGAGAGCGATGAATGTGGTCCATTCCACTCAGTCTTTATTTTTAGGAATGAGTGGACTTACAGATGGCCTACATAAAACTGAATAGGGCTTCATTTTAACAGCGGGCCAGAGAATTGGCCGGCGTGCCATTGTGTGGTCTCTATTATGGGAATACGGGAGAGTTTAGTCATACAGCCTGTCCCTCGCTGTCCGTACACACGGCCAACATGATTTTCCACGATCATTTCTGAAATAGGTTTGTCCTCTGGGTTTGCGGCCACGCTGCCACGCAGTTCGAAGGTCGCCGCTTCTGAAGAGGGGGGCGCGATTGTTTGGCTGCTGTTATTTCATCTCACTCCCAAAACGATTTGTTTACTTCGGCCCGTCGAACCAGTTCCATCTGCCTGAGCCTTCAGCTAAATTGAAGAGGACAGGAATATAAGTTTGAAGAGGAAGCGTTGAGAATTAAAGTGGAGATATTACGGGGGAGGGGCTCTCCCCATGAGATCAAAATGAACACGAGCCACAGGAGATGTTCTTAAGACCAAGACGACAGGAAATGAATCAGAAAATGAAGGGTTATGAATTGGAAGGTGTCAAACTGGTAACATAGTCTGTTAATGCTGCTGGAGGTTTCAGTTCAGTCTCCCATCTCATTTTGACCACGGTGGCAGTTAGAGTCTCCCTAAAGCTCTGATTTATTTCATTTTTGAGCACATAAGTACTTCCTGAAAATCCACATCTATGAGCTAATTTTTTTTATCTCCACTAATTTCCCTCAGACTACATAGCATTTATGCATCCATGATAATCAGGCTGTCACAGAGGAATACTCTTTTTCTAGGGTGTGCCTGACAGACATAGCAGACTGCAAGTATCACAACTTGAGTGATGAACAACGGTGGTTGTGAAGTTGTCAGGGACCAACCTGACTGTTCCACCCGATGGCTTTGGAGGTCTGTGGCTCAGGTGGTGGAGCACACATCTCACCAGTCAGTGAGTGAGAGTTTAAGATTCTTTTATCGGTGTTGACTAGTGCCTGAATCCCTTTGGGACATGCTCTCAATGTATGTGCCCTCCATAGGCTGTATTTAAGAAGTGGACGTATTCATCGTGACGTCACCCAGTCGTTTGCAGATTTGGCCGTCGCCATCTTGGCCTTTTTTGCAACTAGTGACCAGAGGTTACCGTGTTTGGAATGCGGAGGAGTGACGTAGTGACCCTGTATACTGATCTGGTAGCAGCATCATCCTGTCAATCACAGTAAGCCCGCCCTTAAGCATACTCCTCTTTATGGTCTATTTTACTCTAAAAGGGACCATCATTTACCCAATGAACATCATGCTGTGTTGAAGAAGACTTGAAAATAGCAATTGAGAAATCAATCATAAATCAAATGAAATTATGCAGGTTCAGCAGAAACTCAGCTCAGACTACAGTGGGGGCCTCCACTCCAGCCCACTGGTCTCTCATCATATCCTTTATTTCTTAAATGATCATTTCCTTACGTTCATTCATGTTGTTTGAATCATGATTCATGTTTGTTATTTATTATAATTTATTTAATGCTTTTTAATTTTATTCATGTCTTATTTAATGGTTGGTCATGACGTTCTTTGTTATGATGTTTTCATCCATTCGGCAAAAAAATCTGTTCATGTTTCAAGGAGAAGACAGACAAGATGATGCATTGCAACACTTATCATTATATATCCATATAATCCACTGATGCACAAACGTTCCCGTGAGGTCACATCGCTGTCCAGTGAAAACCATGTCGCCAAATTTGAAGTTCGTTAAGGGTGTGGAAATACTCCTCATAGTCGAATAAAACCCTTAAAAACATGCTTAGAACAAGGCTGTTTTTCTTAGTTCAGAAAAAGCTGACGTCGTGGAGGTACAGGCATGTATGGGACACATCCCTCATGATGATCAGCAGCTTTCACAGCCTTAAGTTGATCTATCAAACAGCAGAGCGGATACAGTGAGTCTGCCTGTAGCTAATCCTGCCAATGTGAACAGGATTTATCCGCCGTAATCTTATCGTCAGAGTTTACATTTAAGAGGAATCCCACAGTCTTAAACACTGATTGCGTCCTCCAGAAAACGGTTGGTAACATTGATCGCATGTTTACGTCTTCACACTGTGTTCCGAAAGGTTTACCGGCAACTCACACCAACACAGATGAGGTCACTAAATGAGAGAGGAGGAGCAGAGGAGAGCAGGAAGTGGAAATGTCTGACAGATATGTTTCCCTCAGACCCAAAACACAGATAACAGGAGGCTGGTTATCAGTGGGAAGTCCCGTTTCAGACATTCCCACAAACCAACGTCTGTCAACATGGAGGTATAGCCACGATAGTGGAAAGAGCTCAGGGTGAAAGGACCAATTACAAACCAGTCCATAAAGATGGGTTGTGATGTTGAATAAATAGCGAGGAGGAGGTGGTTATGTTCAGGCACAACAGCACAACTTGGTTTACAACAGAAAAGAAGTCTGTAGCAGTGACTCGAAGCATGAGGCAAGACGTGTCTATTAACATTCACGTGACCCTAACCTGAACGAAAATACTCGCTTTGTACATGAGAAAGAAGGAAAATAAATGAATATAGAGAAATAATGGCACCCTGAGCAGTTAGGAGTTTGGTACCTTGTGTTAAGGGCATCTCGCTCAGGATGTGAACTCCAGCTACCAGTCCTGAATCGGTGTCCCTCTGGTTCCTCAGTCCCCCATAGAGGGAGCGAATATCAGTGAAATTTAAAATATATTTCGTTTAAAACCAACCCTTGCTCCTACAAATACATTCATATGCTTTCTTTCAGCCACTTAGGTTTTAGATGAAAACGTAATCGATTCCTGGTTCATGTTCTGCGGCGTTGTTTTTTTTGGATTGCAGGAAGTACAACCTTTCTTTACTGCACAGGGCTTGCGGTCAGGTTTTTGGGCTGGATTGTGCAAAGAGCAGGAGTTTAACACCAGAGTCTGGGGTTGGCAGCCTGAGTCCCACGAGAGGTTTGAGCAATATTGGTTTGGGTCAAATATTATTAAATATCTGTGTCTCATGCTTCATTGTCACTGCAGACTTTTATGTACCAAAACAAGACCGTGATCTCTAAACGTAACCAAGTGCTGCACCATACAAAGGTAAAACATGGCTGTGACAGGAAAACAAGTGAAATATGTGGTCGTTAAACATTTACTGATGCTTTCAGTCGCGACATTTTGTATCTTGCCAAATGCCTTAATTGACGCTTCCATATTTTACTGATGAAAATGTAATCCAGACAGTTTCATGCTCCTTGCAAAATGTACTTTCTGTTGCATGTCGGTAGTACACGAGACCAGGGTTGATAAACCGCATCAGTGTCTGCATATAAAACACTCCATGTGTATTTTGCGTTTACAGAATCAGTGGTTGCCGTGGTAATGGTCCAAAAATACTTTTGTGAAAATCATTTAATGAAATGAAATGCAGTGAGATGATTTCAGTCTGTTTCTGAGGCAACTTGAGTCGTTTCAAGAAATGCTAAGAGCGTCAGTATCATGAAACAGGACAGGATTTTATGACTCAATCATTTTGCTCAAGGACACTTCAGCAGGGTGGACACTTTGGGTTCAAGACTGAAGTGGGCCCTTGTGCTTGCAGTGAAGTCTCTCTCACTACTAAGGGCTCTCTTCTGTCTGTAACCACTGTTGGAAGTCCACTGACTTCAGTCCTTCAGTCCTGCGTGTCCTTCAGTTAGCACCTGACCACAGGGCCGCCTGAGAATAGAGACGGCCTCCTGAGGACCAAGAGAGGGCGGCGGTGGACTTGGGTGTCACCAGCGGTTATGGAAGAAGCGAGAACCAGCCCTCAGAGGCATGTCTTCACAACAGCTGGATGTTTCATTGTTCACAAAGTGGAAAAATACTCCTGACACCATGTTCCCGACGGGGCAGAGACATGACTGGAGGATCGTCAAAATATCCAACCTCAGAGCTGCAGAAGTGGAAAGTAACTGAAATAGTTGTACTGCATTAAGTATGTAGTTTTGATGTTTGGGGATTTTTCTATTCAATTTTTTTCTGCTGTTCTGCATTTTATGATTTTTCTTTTACTTTTTTAAGTTTTCACCCAACTGGGAAACTCAACATCACTATCCGGACTTTCACTTTTGACACTTGAGTGCAGTTTTTTTGCTCATGCTTAATTTCTTTCACTTTAGTAAGATTTCCAATGCAAAACTTCTACTTGAAACTTAGTACTTTTTACAGTGTGGCGTTGATTTTTACTCCACAAATTTTACACATGAAGATGAGCTTCCTCATCATGAATTACTCGGCCTGTGAGAAGCGTTGTACAGTCTCCTGTAGCTCTGGAAGAGCCAAACAACAACTCAAGATGTCATGTTGATGTCATCAGAGTTATCTTTGCTTGGACTTTGTGACTACAAATCTATGATAGGAAGCCTGCGATACAAACTGGAAGCATGACGTTTTAAATCATTTCAGGGAGATTGTAGTGAAAGACAATTTCAAGTGAAAATGTAGGATCAAGTGTTTTGGAACTTTACCCCCTTTCGAGGGAAAGAATAACTTGGGGCCTCTGTTTCATCACTTTTGGCCCGATTAATAATTGTGCCTCTTGTGACAAGTACCTGGGAGTGGAAACAATTCCTTCCACCACTGAGAGTTAATGGCCCCAAAACCATTCCCACCAGCAGCACACTTTAATTCACACCTGATAAAATGGTTTGTCACACCGGACCAAAGAACGGTGTGTTCTTGACCTTTTCCTGGAAATGTCTCATTGTGTTTGTGACCACGCAGTCCGAATGTCGCGATAGGATGTCTTAAACTTCTTACAGCATGCCACTGAGAGGTGAAGTCACAGTAGAGCCAGAAAGAGGAAGCGAGAGAGACACAAAGTGAGGAATCGAAGCAGACAGCAGGAGAGAGAGGCAGAGCGAAGCATTAAGAGTGTGTGCGACTTGGCGGAGCTCCCTGAAGCGCTGCACATTCCCGCAAGATTAATTGTGGCTGTTTTTTGTTTTTTCTTCTCGTTTTTTTTCAGTCAGCGAATTGCCTCCCGATTACAGAGAAACAGCTGTTCACCCACTTCCCCCAGACTCTGCCTGTGTGATTATGCGTCGAGTGACAACCACGACAAACATCCAGCGCTCACTCGAGTCGCTCCCACGAAGACTTCCCGCGCCTTTGTTGATGTTCTCTCCATTTAGCAAACTTGTCACTCGTTTGCGTGACGATTTAATAAAACAAATCAGACACGATAATTACAATGACAAAGAAATATTTATTAAATCTTTTTTTTTTTTTTTTAGTTAGTCATAGCTGCTCCAACACGTGTATTTACAAAGAAATGGCCTTTTTGTAGAAAATTCTAGTGAGGGATTGAGCAGGAAACAGACATTAGAAGAGTTTGGATGAGTACAGGAGAGGATGGGGGTCATATAGGCACAAGTTACTACAAGGTCAAAAGAAATGTGCAGTTTTGTGGCACATCCAAGTCTAGTAAAGTAGCAAATAAACTTCCCCAATGCTAGATGCACTGACAAAAGCGCACATCCTTTTTTTTTTTTTTTTAAAGATACAGAGGATGGAAAACAGATGCTGCAAACCAGGGACACAGTGGTGTTAGCTTCAGGCTGCATGGTATCAAAACCAGGTGAAGAAAGAAGTCCTTAGAACATATCGCTCGCCCTCCTTGTAGCACAGTTAGCTCCAGAGAACATGAAACACCAACATTGGAGGTGGAAAACAGACTTCCTGCCGCTGCCACAAACAAACACGTTGAGCTTTCCAACACCAATAAAAGCGTCTCCTGAGTCCTGCAACAAATTTGTCTCGCTGGCTCGGAAACAGTTGGACGTGAAGATCAGCGAAAGACCACGAGCAGACACAGAGAACATCCTGCACCTTTTAAAGACACTTTTGATGCAACAACACGATAAACAAGAGTGTCTTTTTTCTGGCCCCGTCGGTTTTCTTCAGGCCCTCTGATCCATGATTGTGACCCGACCACGCTGCATGATATGTGCCATATTTGCACAAACACATTTACAGACAGGGGGTGCAAGGTTGATCCTGTTTTTTTTTTTTTTTTGTATAAAAGACATATAAAATGAAACAAAGCATTTTTAATATATATCAAACATTGAATTTTTTTTCTTGCTAAGAACATTAATGTGCCCTTCAAAAGAGGTGTGAAAAAAGAGAAAGTATCTAACGCTGTGTGTTACAACAGACTCATTGTTGGATACACAGTATCCACAAAACGAACAGATTGGTTTTTGCCTTTGCGGCGTGGCTAGAGGCAATGATTAGAGTGACAGTGGTGAACTAAAACACACGAAGGCTGGTAGGTGTGAGGACAAGATGTTTACTAATGTGCTAATTTGTGCCCTCAACGTGAAAATGATTTGCTCCAAAAACTTTTCTGACCCTCAAATTACATCATTTATTTCCAGGATCCTCTAGGCCCCAAAGGGTTTTAAAGGGAGATTTGGTGGCATCAACATGGGGGACTAAGTGAAAACGACCCGCTATTCATGTAGATTTGAAGGGTTGATTCCGATCGAACAAAAACACAAGAATACCATATTCCATTTCTGCTAATAAATCCCTTGAAATGCTGCACTATGGCCTTTTTAAATGAACAATTCCTCCAAAGCCTCCCGGCCACTCTTTGCTCAGATTTAATGACATTTCTATGTAGACATTCAGTGAACGTCAATGCTCTTTTGCGTTTTTTGTCTGTGCAACAGAAGAGAGAAGACCTAAACATTTGAAATAATTAAATATCCGTACAGAATTAGATGTAATTATATATACATTTGAGAGCATAAATGCTCGTTGTTTTAAAGGGGCAGAGCACTGATTTTACAAATCAACTTCAGTTAACTCATCACAGAGACCTCGGCCTGTGAAAACACGCATGACGATATATGTGTTGCTATAGTGATGGAATAAAATACATTAAATACAATTATTTGATGTCTTTTACGCAAGTGTAGCATGTAGCATGTAGCTGTGAAATGCAGCTTTCTCTTCATATTCAATTCATTCCAGTGCAAACTTAATTAAACGTTTGCTTTGTGTGAGGGAGTAAAGTAATATCGCATGTAAAAAAGTTTAAACGTTTTAACTTTGGACAGCTGTGCAATCTCCCGTTAACGTTACAGGTAGTCTTTGCCGGCCTCATCTTATTTTACCGACCTGCTCTTTTCCACTCGATGATATCTAGCATTCAACCTTTAATTACTACTATCACGTTGTTTTTGAAATTTCATGTTATTGTCATTATGACTTTAGCCTTAAAAATGACAACTTAGTCTGAGGTTTCGTTATATTTACCCTAAGAGTGGCCCTAGCATTTACAAGTCGTGATCAAATTTGGTTCTGTCTGTCAACCGAAACGTAAAATATGTAAACGAGAACTAATCGATAATAACAGGCATTTATATACATTCACAAGTGAATTAGACGCTTTGGAGGCGCGAGTGCATAACGATAGCGGAGCGAGGGTCACACGTGGCGCGCTGAGCAAAGCTTTGGTGAGCAGCAGAATGGAAGGTTTTTTTCAGATTCCATTGTCAGGATTGGTCGATTGGGGAAAAAAAAAGAGAGATCACAACCAGGTTGATTTAAATTAAGAAGAGCAACATGTACTAATTTAAAACTGATCAGTGCGCGTGACACGTCATTCCGTCAGAAACCTCTCCCGTGAATGCAAAATAATAGGCGATCGTATCGCCAGTCGAGCTTGATGTAGAATACTTGTTTACCGCGTGATCTCAACAGGAGCACTTCAAAGCTTCACAATCTCGCTCTCCGCTTCTTTGCTGTCTCAGGTCCACCAGTGCAGAGTTTCAGTTTGCCCGAAGAGAACAGGACACCTCGCTCTGCTTGTGCCGTCTCTGCTGGTGGTCAATTAATTTTTTTCATTCCAGAAATAACCGGTACGAGGGTGCCCCCCCCCCCCCCCCCCCCCGGTATTTTCTGTACAGACGCCACTTTACACGACATCAAAGAGGGCAATTGAATCACGCACCACCCCCCTGCCCCACACACACACACACACTACTGCCACCTGCTCTGTAACTCGGTCACTGTCTCACCGAAACATCTTTAGCCACAGAAAACTTGTGCCGCTTGAGTCGAGGAAGAGTAAACCCTCCTGATTTAAAATAAAATAAAAAATGACCTCATGTTAGGACACATCCCTGAACGTTGTAGGAAATTTGTCTCTATATACAATAGTTGTGTTATGACAGTGATTCACAAAAGCAATAGTGTAAAGAGTAAAACTACATTTGTGACATTTTTAATGACATAATCGAAACAGAAATATCCTACGATTACTACACCCTGATAGCACATCAGACTTTTTTTTTCTTTTTCCTTCTGGACTTTGTTAAAAACAATTAAAAGAACATATCAGCGATCAAGCCAAACAGATACATAGACCGTCCTCAGTGTTTTTCGTATGATTGTATCAAAACAACGGCGTGATATGAACTAACTTAATGGGTACCGGTAAGTGGAATTGTTTTTGTTTTTTTTATTGCCTTTTCTACTGTACTCACAGACTAAACCAGGACAGAGAAAAAAGCACGAGGACTTCACAATAAATAGGAAAATACATTTTGCCTGGCAAAATACCATATCCACTTCAAATATTTTACTGTACACTCGTGTTGGCTGCTACAATTGAATTAGGTGATTTGTTAAAAAAAACAAAAACGAACACATTAATCGATCATTAATTCGGCCCTATCCAAACACTAAAAGATGAGTGCGTCTTTAAACTTCTTTACTCTCAACATCCGACTCCTTTATAACCTGAGGGGAAGGTTAAGTCATCGGAGGCCCACGCCCTCTGCAACCGTCTCTTAGCGACAACATCCGTCTCCTTTTTCTTTCCATCGAGCCGTACGCGATGCGTCGCTCCCGGATCTTCTTCCAAACATCTTCCACCTTGATGTGAGATTGTAATTATGTTGCATGTCGGGGGAGTTACATGATGTCTTCCTGAACTAAAAACAACTCAAAAAAAAAAAAAAAGTTAAAAGTCTGTAAACTTTTGAGGGATCCTGCTGTGCTTCTTTGCCATTCAAGAGAAAGGGTGTAACTCACTGGCTGTGTAGTTTGTGTTCTGTGCGTGTATATGTTTGAAAAGCATGTACGTGTGCTTGTCTTTTAATATCTGCATACTGTGAACAGCAGCGAGGCCAACAGGTAAGAGACTGCGCCTCTTTCACATCGGGGGCGCCTCGACCGTCGGCACCCGTCAAAAAGTCAAGAATCACTCTAGTTGTCGAGTCAAAAAACAACGAAGGCTTCAGTGTCGAAGTCCCTTCCTCTCTCCTTTCACTGAGACAGATTGTCAGTGTTTTGTTTTTTAATTATTATTATTTCAAAAAGTGCTCCTTGAAGGGGAGGGGGGGATGCAGGGTAGGGTGGCCTCTGGTCCAATCAGGACAGTCCATTCCTGGGGGGGGGGGGGGGGGGGGATTCCTCAGACTGGCCGCTATAAAGACAAGATGGCAGCCAGGAGTATGAGGGTGGAGCTGAGCAGGAGGACCGAAGTGTGGCGCCGGCCGACGGAGTTCACGTCCCTTCGAGCCGGCTCTGGAGACTCGTGACCGATGCCGTCTGAAAGGAAAGAATTCAAAATGAAAACCGGTGATGGTTAGCCTAGCTTAGCAGGAAGGGTAGCGCTGGGCAGCTTCTTTTGATTACCAGTCAAACATCTGCAGATTATATATTTGCTGTAAAAAGGTAATTTATAAATGCATAATTACAGGATTGTATGCTATTAACAGGCAGTATGTGCAAGTCAATTCACAAATCGTGATAGATAAATGATCAGCAGTGGTAACAAACACACACAAATGTTATTATGTACTATATTGTCCCACCAACCTCTGGGTTCTAGGGAGTTTTGACTGTTGTCGTCAAAATCGACCCCTTCCTGCACGGTGCCAGGGCTTTTCACACAATTGTCTTTGAAAAACAAAGAGGAGAAGAGAGGATATGAAGATTAGAGAACTCGAACGTCACTCGCACAACAGAACGGGCCTATAGACTCGACAATCTGCGACTCACTCTGAGGCCTGACGAAGACTTTGAGTCGAAGGCAGCTCCTTCTCCCCTTGTCGTCAGTGATGGAGGCTGTGGAGAGATGGCGCAGGAGTTCAGAACAAAACACATTAAACATGTCACCCACAGTTTTCCATTTTTAAAATGCCTTCCTTGATCTTATCTCGGGTTGTGTGATTACGGTTTATAATGGCTTGTTGTCGTATTTCGCTCGATGACATTCCTCCTCCGGAAGCAAAGCTGTTTTGTTAGAACATTTTTTGAAAGAACGTTTTAATTTGACAACAACGCCTTCACTTTCATATTCTGTAAAGTGTAAAGGAAATCTCTTTAATGTACAAACCTTTAAATCAAACACTCGAAAGTGTCAGAATTGCGCCGTGTCACTTTTTTGTACGGCTGCTTGCGTTTTCAGACATTGAACATTTGAGGACTCAGGTAACTTTTCCTAAAAGTCCTAATAGTGGTAAAATGACATTTCTGGACTTCTTTGCATTAACTGCAGAGTGTGTAGATCGAAAGTCTTGAAAGAAGGCACACTATATGTTGGACCTCGACCGATCTTTGATCGTACTCCCCCTCTCATCGTGATGTGAAAGCCTTTCTGCTCCATATTTTATGATATGAAACAACTCAATGTCACCCTCACATTTCCAAGTCTAATTTGGCCAGGGGCAGTCATTTCTGCAGATGACTGACAAGCTGTTATGCCCACCTGCAAAATCTAATTTCCTCTGTTTCCTGATTGTGAAAGACTAAAAACTTCTTTTTTTTTTCTGTTTTTTGCCGGGTTGCTGTGATTGTTTTGCAGAACTAACAAAACTAATTAGTTTCAAGTAGGGCAGGAGACCAAGTCGCTAATAGAGCGCCGAGGGTGTCCCCAGCAGTGACGAATGACTTCGACTTCTGTGTGCGCTTTTGTCGAGAACATTTTTATGTCTTGTCTGACCTTCATCCCACTTCAGATTTTCTCCTTTTCTTTGTCTCCCTCCTCATGGGCCTCCATACTCTGACCTCTGTGACCTCCTGCTGCCATGCCGAGTCTCTCAAACTGCTTTTAATCTGACCACAAACAAACACAACCCGGAGGGTGACAGTGTGGCATAGTTTGTCCACAGACACCCCTCTATCCTTCCACCCAGACACTTCGCGTGACGGATTCCGGCCGTGCGGTGAATTCCCCGATAAAAGCAAACCATGTCAGTGTTTCCAGTGTCGCAGATGACTCCGGCTCTCATTTCAAAAGGCACTTTATCAGATGCCGCGCGGCTGCGAGAGGAGATAAAAAAATCCTCTTTATAACTTCACCACGAGAGGAATATTGGAAGTGAAGCAGCAGAGGGAGGAAATAAACGAGAGAGAGAGTCGGTGTCAATCACGGCAGCTTCTGTCTGTGTCAGCGGGTATCGAGTAACTTACCTCACACTCAGACGGTGGCTGGAACAGACGGGAGAATTCACCGTCTCGGATTCTGCCTCTGAACTCGACTGGCCCAAACCCCTGTCTCTGTCTCTCTTTATGCTTCTCGTGCTTCTTGTTTCCTTGACTGCCGTTATCTCGCTCTAACATTCTTCGACTGCTGTACAAAGTGTACTTCTGCAGTCTTGCACGGACGTCTCGAGGGACCGATGTATCAAGACACATTGTAGGACAAAAGAAAGCTCCGATCTAGAGTTTTTAGATATTTTAGTCTATAGAATGTGTAGCGAAAACTGACATCCTCAAATTGCATATATTGTCCGATCGATGGTCCATAAACCAAAAATATTAACAAAAAAACAGAGAAAAAGAAGGAATTAGCGCTTGATAAAAGACTAAATGGTAATTTTCTGATGTATTAATCTGCAAGTAACCAGAGCATACATCTGTCTCCACACATATCTCGACATATGTTAGAAGGAAACAGTCTGTGAAACGTAACGCATGAGCAGTAACAGTAGCTGCCGTTGTTTTTTCAGATGGTAAAAAAGCCAAATTAAAAGTGTTAAAAACACAGATTCTTGTTTTATTTTGGTAATTAACCATGCTAGGAGCAGGGTACTGCACCCTAGGGTGTCGTATAGCGGGAGACCTCGTCATGCATTATCTCTTGTCTGCCATGGGCAGCTTGTTAGTGCTTTGATGGTTTTTAATGTGGCGAAAGTATCACATTTTTCTGTGTTTTAGTACCTTTGGCCAATCATTTGTTTAGGTGTGAGGTCATTATACATTTCCAACACGCTCACAATACCGATGCTTGGTCAGTGGCCCTACGCTTAAAACTATGACGCTTCCTCTGGCACCAGTTTTGGAATAAGTTTGCTCAAAACGACTTGTTTAGTTTCGGGAAAACAGCGTTGTTTGGGTTAAAATAAGTGTGCTTGTTACGTAACTGGCTATAAGTAGGCTATACGAGTGTCAAAGGACACTAACAGCGGTCTCCTGAGTCAAGTCCTGTGTTTGTTTGACCCAACCGTCCCCGTCGACCTCCTCCCTAAGCAGACTATTTTGCTCTTACATTGGAGTTAGTTGAAAGCTTGGCGCATCGGTACCAGATGCAGAAAGCCACTGACCAAGCGGCGCTACTTTACAAGTTGGGTTGGGTTTGGATTCGTCACTTTTGTGAGATGTTTGAAAGATCTGCGGAAGATCCTTCATCCTCCAAAATGTTGTTTTGTCTGTGAATAAAACATCCTAGTGCGGGTCTTTTCTTCCTTCTTTGTTTTTCTGTTACCCACTCTCATTCTTCATCTTTCGCTGACATCGTGTCTCACTTTCTCACCCTCCCCTCACAGATTCCAACTCGCACACAATTACCCGACTGTCTCTCTTCCTTTCTCTCATGTCTGCCACGGAGGTCAGAGTCTGGGTTTTCTGTCCTCGAGCAACGCAGCCGTGCCTCACCGTGATTGTAACTCCAGCTCTGACTGCAACTCTAGACCCAGCGTTAGTCAGGTCACCCAGCCGCCGCCGCCTCACCATGACAACGGTAAACCTCTCGTTTCACACGCTCAGAAACATGTTTACGCGTTCCGTCATGTGCTGCGGGGACGCGTGATCGTCGCGATCGCACATTCGGTACTGGCGACACACGTCGTAGATCACCAAACAGGCTGGGATGCCTGTGCACGGCCAGGCTCTGGTGTGACTGTGAGGTGAATTGGACAGATCCTGATTTAAATGCTGTGGGATCAGATGTTTTTCTTATGATGATGGGTTTATCTTGGGGAACAAAGCCCTTTTGTCTTTGCTTCAGCCCTGAGAAGCTAGAGGGAAACTGTCGGGGCCCTGTGCTGGGGGGGGGGGGGGGGGGGGGGGTGGGTTCATGTCATTATCGATGTGGATCTGCACTGGCTGTACGGAGTGGGACCCGGCCGTTTGAAGCGCGAGGGCTTTACAGGGAGACAGTCATCTCTCTCACACAGGGAGAGCTAGACTCTCAACTGTCTCCTCTGAAAATTGGATTTCTATCCCCTGAGATTAGGATCAGGCTTTCCCCGCTCCGCTGAGGCTCTATTAGAAAAACATGCCGCCCTCCGAGGCCACGAGAAGCTCGCAGCGCAGACCTCGTCGTCATCTCGTGACCTTTGACCTTCTCGGACCAGCCGCAATACTGATCCCCCTCACCGGGGCGGCTTTTCCTCCGGGTGTTTGTCTGCCTGCCAGACGGGCAGGCCCTTGGCCAACTGCAGGTGTCTATTTGACGTCTCTGCTCCCCCTGCCTAGGGCGCATGACGATCACCACGGAAGAGGACAAAGGAGTGTCTGTCTCCACTGAGACAAGCAGACATGAATCTCCCCTTCAATGTGTCATTTACATGCCCCACTTAGAGATTCCAAAACCATATTATATGTACAACACTGGTATTAACTATCAGGTGTTGTTAGGCTTTGTTAGAGCAAGATACAGTCAACATGCGATTTGACACCAACACCGGCAGCTGATAAAACACAATATAAGCTGTAATGCTCCAAAAACCAACGAAGAAAGTCCTCTATACTAACAATGACTACCTGTGATGTGAAAGTCTCACTCGTAATGAGGACCCTACAAATGATTATCACTTGCAGAGCAGTTCCACTCAGCATTTTAGCTGATAGCTTTGTTTTGTCAAAGAAGAACTTCACTTTTTTGCTGTGTTCCTATCAACGTTGTTTGCCGCAGGACGCAGCTGTTTCCAGTTAAAAAAATTATTCTGTCTGTTGTTTGCTGCGGGGAAGGTAATTCATTCATTCATTGTTCATTAAAGTTACTTTAAAACTTCCAAAAGGGAAACGTCTCTTCTTTCCGACTTCACAACTCTGTACAATGTGAAGACAAATCTGGATGATATGTGAAATGTTCTGACTATTAAATATTCTGTCTTTTGTTATTTCTTCCCATGCTCGGATCATGAGTTCCCAGAGGGAAGACAAGTGTCTTTAATGAACAAGGATCTGTCGGATGAGTCATTAATCTGAGTCAGCGCAACATGGTCCATATGGCCTAAAACTGCTCAAAGCCATAAGTACCGCCTCTCTGCCTCTTTCTCTCTCTGGATGATCAATCATCATCAAATATTACAAGAATATCATCTTCACTCAGTTTCACATCAACCAGAGCCAACTGAACAAATTAGGGAATCTAGGATTTTTACTTCTAAGGAATTGCAAAAACATCAACAGTTCTGTGGCACGGCTAGCAGACCACAATATCCCTAAACAATTCAGTCATGTTTACGCAACGGAGTCGAGTAGACGAGCCAATGGACGCACAAATCCAACCGAAAGATCTAGTGAAGGGCAATACATCACAATACAAAACACTGAAACAGAATCACAGCTTTAGATTTGATCAAAGTCGCATGAGGACTATCTTGGCGATGGTGTGATCCCAGAAGCACACGTGTAGCACCGTCCAAGATCAGAAAGTGTTGAAAGACACGATGAGAACAAATTCTCCTTGTGATCTTAAACTCCCCTGAGCTTCATTAAAAACCCAGAAGTGGAGGTTGCAAATTATGTCAAGATGGAGAAGAGAGAAGAGTTTGGCTCATCTGACCAGTCTCAAAGTTTCAGGAACCTTTTCAAAACACCTGTTCTGGGTCAGGTAGCACGGCTAAGAAGTTACACTAAGTCTGCAATGACTGTGGAGAAAAAGTTTCTCCATTCTTTCTCTACCCAGTCCCTTTTGGATTTGATCTTTATTTTGTACTTTGTTTGTAATGCCAAGGTTGAGCTGACTTTTCATTGACTTTTGCATTTCTTACTCTAAAGTTTCTCTGACCAGTGTCGGCTAAATACTAACAATCTGCCGTGGAGAGCCCTGTATCTCCTTTAGTCCCCCGTAGGGCTCTGACTTTACTTATGAAAACACAAGACTTCCCAGCTGTTTGTTTTCCCTGAGTCTTCTCACGAGGAGGAGAAAACTGAGCTCTGCCCGTCCTCAACAAAAGACACTTCAGACAAAACATCTCGACAGTCGGGATGTTTTGCTCCCTCTGGCTTGTATTTTGGCTTGACGCTCATTCCAAGGCCTTGCAACAACAAAACCCGAACATAGCTGCTGTCTTTTTGCAAGATTCAAAAATGAAATCGATATTGATCTTCTGATTTAACTCCCAGTTAAAGTTGTGTGTCATGTATATATTACTTTTATACTGCCGATACCTGAGTTTCAGTACTGATACTGAACAATACTTTTTGGGTACTTCACTTTCAGTAATAGAAACATTTTTCTTTCACAGGAAAAGTTGTCACATGATAAATGTTGTTTTAACGCAAGCAGCTGTACAAGAAAAATATATAAAATTGCCATTTTGATTCAATCAAACAATGAGCGAACTCTTACTCTGTAGTGTTTTGGTCACATTTTGGTCCATGTCAGAAATACAAGATAGGCATACTCACAGATATAATAATACTCTCTGCCGGGGCGGAACTCAAAGCCTAAGGAGAAGGGAGTGAAGAGCTGGAACTTCTCTGAGAACTTCAGCGGTCCGTTGGGCGACAGAGGCCTGTTGCACTCCCAGCGTTTGAAGCCCTTGGCGGTGTGGTCGCAAGAGCTGTAGCCATCGTAGTTCACCATGTAGAGGATGTAGCGCTCGGCCCGGTCGTCCGACACCGGCCCAATGTAGTGCGGACAGTAGACGTCGAGGTAGTCGTTGATGCAGACGTCGATGTGGTAATCGCCCCGGTAAAACCTGGAGGACAGAGAGAGTGAAAAGAGGCGGTTTGTAAAGCAAAACATCAAGTCTGCGCGGAAATATCAGTTTTGAAGTATGTTTGGGTTAAATGATAAGGAATATACAGTCCTTCAGGACTGTGATTACTGACTGTCAGAATGACACTTGAACAGCGATGCGCTAGCAAAGACAATGTGGATGTAAACGATGAAGAAATTGTCTTTGCAAATGTTCTGACGACAGAAATGCCTTGACGTGTATAAGACTTGAATGATACACATGTAGGAACTCAAGCAAGAACTTTTTCGTATTCTTATCTTAACTTCCTCTTACTTTTTGTTTTGTTTGACGGGCTCCAATACGTTTGAGTGAGTAACACTAAAAGTTTCCAGGGCACCTTTAAGTTGTTCAAGTCGACAGCTCTGACGTAAATGCAAACATGATTTTATTAATGTGCCTTTCAAAGAAGCATGTGAGCCTACATGGCTGGATCTAATTGTTCCTAATCCACAGTGAGGGCATTTTTCTGTATATCAGCAATAATAATACCATGATTAATCTGTTATTGGTGAGGTGATCGTTCTATGTATGCAATGATAATTCCCATGTGATGTCTGAACTTGACCTTCTTAATGATTTATTAACCCAATGAAAATATGCCGAGCGTGCATGTTCTCTCTGCTGCAGCCTGCTTTGTGTTTTATACTCGGCTGACATTCAAGAAGCGGTGATTTGCTCAAGAGTACATTGGCAGCAGCCAAGTGGGAGGATGGTTACTCATTGATTTGCTCGGGGAGTCTCTCCCCATCACGCTCCTCGATGACGCGTCCTCCAAAGAGTTGCGAGTGCTCCAACACCTGATGAAAAGAGATGATACTTCGAGTATCTCAGCGAGGCCGCAGCTGGAGAAAAAGTTCCCACAGGTGCCCGGAAACTGTGAAAGAGACATTCTCCGGCTCTGGTTCTGTTTACACGATCTCATCATGTCAGTCTCAATCTTCGCGAGCCTCTTGTGAGACTCAAAGGAAACCCCCTGCAAGACACCCGCCCCGTCAGAAACCTCACAGGACGCACGCGAGTCAGCTCTAAGCCATATATCAATGCTGGTGCTCGGCAGCGATGACTTATGCTGGTGCTGAAATTAAAGTCCCCTAGCGTTACAGGGCCAATCCCCTGGTTAGCATGTGCCTTTAGCAGAGTTAAGAGGATCCCCCTGTAAAATGAGATTTTCATTAGCCTGATATGACAGCTTGATTTAGGAGCCCCTCGTGGAATCTCAGAGTCTGGGAAAATGAGGCCCGTTCTCAAGCCTCGCCTTGAAACAGCCCCCGAGAAGTTTCGCCTGGTGTTTACTGTAAACCGAGTGGACACAGAAGTGATGGGGGGGGGGGAAAGAAAAGCGCAGAGGCGAGATATGCCAGGTATTCATTCCTGAGGAGAGTGATTGGAAACGCATATTCCCATAGGCGCCGTATAAGGTTGCATTTGTGAGGCTTTTAGCGGAGGCGGATTACGCTTGGACGGCCGACTGGTCGTGTCTCTATAGCTGCTAATGGCCCGCGGTTCAGTATCACTGACATACTGCGGATGTCTTCAATACTCCACCTCTGTTCATTGACACAGTGACGGCCGACAGGGGAGACATGCCAGATACCGTGTTGGAGCACGCAGCGTGGCTGATGATTAGATACGGGAGGGGGGGTGAACTTTTTTTGACCTTCACGTTACAACCGGATCAGACATTACGCATGCTTCTGCTGCTCGCCGAAGGGAACGGCAGCACCGGTCAGCTGATCTGAGGCCAGGTGAGAAAGGGAGGGACGGAGATTCAGCTGTTGCTGCTGACACGTCAATATTGGGGTTCTTGGGGGGGGGGGGCATGAGCGGCGTGAAGGGGAGGTGTGCGCTTGCCGCGGCCTGCTGGGGGTATCATGTTGTCGTTACACAGCTTGTGAATGTGCCACGGGATTAGTGGCCGGCCTACTGGGTTTGCCACAAATGAGTGGATGACGTGTGTGGGTGTCTCATGGCCATATTCTAATCTTTTTCTCTCTCTAATTATAGTCTGGTCTAACGTGAAACCAAAGTCCTTGTTTTCTCTTCCAGTTTTTTCTTTTCCTTTCCCCGCTTCAGCACCAGCTGGGCGCTTTGGCTCCAGGCAGGCACAGCATGGCCTCCCTTAGCCTCCAGTTTCAGAGCTGCTCGCTGATATTATGACTACCAGGGGTCAACCGACTCCACGGCGTCCTCAGCCAGAAGCACTATGGGGTAGCCTGCTTTGTCCCCCCCCCCCCTCCCCCGTGTTTTTACTAAGCCTTAAATGTTAGTTTCAACCTCACAAGTGTCAGTGGCTGTCAATCAAAATCTGACCCAGGAGAAGCAGTAGAGATTAGTTAGGATTAAGAAGAGTTTGTAACTAAAGCTTTTGTGAGAGGTGGGGAAAAGTAATACTTGGATGCTTGTATTCAGATGCATCCAGATTTGGAGTTGGAACAGCGTTTACGCCTGTCATCGTCACGCATCTCATCATCAGTCTCCAGTGACCACTTCTGATTGGATCTCATTCTACGCTTCAGAGCACAGATTTAGTTCGAATTTTCATAATTTGGTCGCTCATTGAAACTACTTACATCCAAAGAAAAGTTCTCATAAAATAATTGACGTGACCTCTGAGGACTTTATGGGGAAGTTATGAAAGTTGCTCTTGAATTGTAATGGTAATTTTCAGTCCTCTGAGCACAGGACATATTACTAAGGAAGTGAGCAAATAGAATATCAGGAAACAAGAAATATTATTTGTTAACAAAGAATAGTTGGTATTTCCTGTTTGTAGTTTAACAACATTGCTGGATGGAATTGGATACATTGGTGAATTAGTTCATGATAATGTTGTTGAGAGGCAGCTGCACCGGTTGCATTACGATCCCTGAAGCAAGATTCACAATCATTTCTCAATCTAATTTGTGCATGCAGGGCATTTATGATTGTGATTATGTTAGGGTTAGGGTTTGCAGCTTTGGCTGAGGGCGACGTGTCTCTGTGTAAAATCAGTGCATCCCTCTCTGCCTGCAAATGTAGTTTGGGGCGATCCGTTTCTCATTCTTGCCTCGGAGGCATATTTATTTCCCCTGTCCATTCATGATCGCTTCACCAGAGAGGGATTTGGATGGCAGTTCTGAAGGGGCTCAAATGTGGCTAAACACATGTACAACCTCAATCTAGAAATATGGGCCGACGGTGTTTGTTACAAAAGACTATAAAACGCACAGTGAGAGTAGCGAGAGCCAGATGTGTGCCAGATGTTTACTGTATGGATGTTTTTGAGTAGCAGCAATGAAATATTGATCAGACACGGAGCCATAAACACACAGCCCGGCTCAAGATGTGGTCGGATAAGATGACGTTTCATCTCTGAAGGTCTTCCGGTTTCTTCTTTTGAGGGGCTTTCTCCTGCTGATCTCGACTGTGATCTCTGCTATCTGTACCCTGAGACTCTGAGAGCATCTGTTAACCCCCGTCCCTCCCCTGCCGTGGCCTGGACCCAAGCGTGAGAAACCTTCATTCCTTTACCGAGCTGTAAACTGTCGACGGCGTTCGCAGGCCTAAGCAACAGGGTTTCTTCACTTCCATTACCAGCGAGATGTATTCATCTGTTTTTCGAAAATGCCTTTGTTGTTACAGGCTATTTAGTGAGTCATTAAGCCTTCACGGGGCTGATCGAGGCAATTCCAACCGTTGTGTTTTCCTTTTGGCGTCGCTCTGAGCAGCAGGACGCGCTAAAAGCTGATCGAGGGTTCGGGCTGGTGGTGGGGGGGGGGGTTTGATAGCAGGAGGCAGAAAGAACGATCAGGCCAACAAACAAGAGCACGGTTCAGCAGTTCTGTGTCAGTTCGAAATGTGTCATAATGAGCCATGAACAAAATAAAAGCACCTCAATCCATTTGTCTTGGGGATTAATGATCCCTGATTGGCTGAATTACTCGCGGCCAGTTGGAGGGGCTTATCAATGAATCAGTAACTGGAGCTCTTAACAAAGCACACATCCGTGGGTAATCCCTCTTTTCAGCGAGCTCCCCAGCTTGTTTGCTTTCTTCATCCCCTTCTGCTGTGTTATTGTCACACTGTGGCCTGGCACAGGTCAGGTATGGCCAGAGCCAGTGTGGAGAGAAAGGGGATAGGGGAGAGGAGAGAGGAAGAGGATGTAGGGGGCAAGTAAAAAGGCGAGAAATAGAGGAAAGGTGGAAGAAGAACGAACGGCTGTAGTGTTCAAAAAAACTAAATTCAAAGCCCTTAAACCTCCCTGAATTTTGTATATTTGCTCTGTTTAGTACCAGATTACATAGATTTAAACTTCCTCTCCATGTTCTGGTGTAGAAATACTGAATTCCTTATGTATTTATTTTCTTTATTTTGTTGGTGTCAATTATGAGAAAAACAACAGCTCTCACACAGTCTCCTCTACAAATATTTATCCACGAGTAAATATACGGTCACTTTATGAAGTTGTGCTTCTTATTTAAAAAATGCTGACATTTTTTATTATTATTTTGTTGCCATTAGAGTGGTCACATTTGAATATTATAAAGAGTGAATCCTGGATTCAGCCGAAAAATATTTCGGCAAAACTGCAGATCCCCACAGGTGTGCTGCTGAAAACCCCAAATTCCACTCAAAATGCAGCAGACTTGAACACAGCTGTATGTCCCTGTATGGTTGAAGAGAGAAAAAAGGAAGATTGTGGGTGGTGACAAGATGGTGGAAGACAGTAGGAGAGGAAAAGAAATAGCAGGAATGAGGAGTAGAAGAGGGGAAAGGTGGAGAAAATAGAGCAAAAAGGAGTGAAGCGAAGGATGGAAAGAGAGAAGAGGAAAGCAGGGAGAGAGTGGAGCAAAAAGAGGAGGAAGAAAAAGAATGTGGAGAGAAAGTAAAAGGGAGGAGGAGGAGAGGATAAAGCCCTCCTGTTGTTTTACTTATGAACACACTTGGGTCAGACAAGGGGCAGCTTCCCAGGGTTATTCCACAAAGAGAGAAAAGAGGAGATGCTTACAGCCCACAGAAACACATGAAGCTCCTGTCCTAACACACACACACTCATAATGTCTGCACTGAAAAACACGAGACCACAGATGTTACGCTGATTCTATATCAAGTCCCTCAATTTACTCCTCCACAAACGCTTAACTGTCTTTTTCTGTAGTTCCTGATTGCAGCCTCTAGGGGGAACTCTTTATGGGGCAAAGAAGGGGTAATCATGCCCCCGGTCATGTGACCAGATGGGGTCCGTCTATCCCGTTGCCCTCGGGGTTGGGAGGTCTCGATCACCCTCCCTCCACCTGTCCCATCATTCACATAGCTGGTTCGCCGCCGGGGAAGTTAAAGGCCATTATTACTTAGTTAGGCTAATTATATACACACATATGTCGGCAGACTCACAAACACACACAGGTACACGCAGAATGTATTTGAACACATAATGTGTCTGCCAGGGGGGGCTCGGTCCGACTGGGCGTTGACAGCAGAGAGATGGGGGGGGGGGGGGGGGGGAATGGAGCCTGTAAAGTATAGACAGTTCTCTGTTTCTGTGTGTTTTTTTCCCAGCTGGGAACACAACCAGGGGAGGTGAATAATTGGCCTCAGATTGAAAACACATTGCCGCTTGTGGGAAGGCACCTTGGGTAGGTAAAAAATAAAACAGAGGCTGGAGACAGAGATAAAGAGCGTGTGGAAGCAGAGACAAGAGGAATGAGAGCGGATGGTCTTGTTTATGGATCCTGGTGGTCCTGACTGTGCCAAAAGCTAACTCGTCCTTCAATGCAGCTGCAGCCACAGCGTGTGCCAGGCTGGTGCACACAGACAGAGGCCGTGTTATGTAAACTTCATGTATATTCTAATCGTCTGAAAACTAGGCCCTGTTGTCTTCGGGCCTTCGCTGGGAGAAAAACTGACACAACAATACTTTTCTTTCTGCAAAATCCCCTTTTTTCACACTTAAATACTCAAAAGCAAAATGTTGTCTCGGTAAGGCTTTTGTTTTTGGGTCCATAATTTAGTTTCTGAGGAGAGGTTTCCTGGAAAGAACTGTAATTCAATTGCTTTGTTATTAAAGAATTTCCTTGAAGGAAAAGCTGCATGTAAAGAAGTCCTCCAGAGATTAGTCGACTTCAAGTTGGAGGTTAAAAAGATGTCAAAATTGAAGCAGCAGAGACCAAGCTGTCCTGACCCTTTAGTCCCTAGCATGGGTAAAGTTCCATGAACACTGGATCCTACATTTCCCATAACGCAACCAAATACTTTGTTTCATTAGACCCCATTTGCCTGGTATGTGCCCAGTTAATGGCCAGTTTAAGATTACCCTGTTGACATCATCAGGGTTATTTTCCCATACTCTGGAAAGTGTTTTCACTGAGTGTTATTAACCATGACAAGTTGATCGCCAGTAAACATTCATTTTAATTTATCATAGGAAACTTTATTATTCACCATATACATGAAAGCATATGCTGACCTGTGGACAAATGTCCCATGTTTGCATGTCCAGCTGACCTGAAGTATTAAATGAGTCTCCTGGTCTTACACTGTCAATGACGTCAAACTAACAGCCTCCACCTAAAGTGGAAGAAAAAAAAAGTACAAAGAAAGCAAACAGACTTCATCACGTCATTGATTCCATCTGGACTTATCTTATCAGTTGACTGTCATATTGTCTATTTCCACAAAAACATAGCAGGAAATCAGACCGTGAGTGACTTGGTTTGAGTGACGTGGCCCTTTAAGACGAATATTCCTGACGTGTTACAGACTGATTGCGACAAGAGACTGTCCTTGTGTCTTACGTGGATGAGGCAGGTTAATTACTGACAACACTATTCTGGTGTCAAATAGGTCAAAGCAGCAACAGCAGCATGGGGTTAGTGTCAGTCAACACACACACACACACACAGTAGGGCTCCATCATTCAGTCAGTGTAAAACCCCCAGGGGCCTGACAGAGCGAGTCATAAACCCCCTCTGTGCCAAAGATGGCTGCTTTTTAGCGTTGCCATGATGGCTGTTTACGACAACACAATGTTCCAACCATAGAATCTGCGCCTTTGACAAACGCAGCGTTCGTACACTGCAGGTGTAAACATGCAGGCACATGGAACACACACTCCTCTACCAAACCTAACGCCACATAACTCCAACAGGCCCAGAGCGGCTCCTGTTAAAATAACCCAGACTAAGATATTTCCCATCAGCACTTGCCGGACTTCTAAAGTGGGGAACATTCTGAGAGATGCTGCAGATCTCTGTATACACGCATAGTGATGATGATAATGATTTTTTAATTTCGCTAAATGCGGCCGCTCCTGCAGAGCATACAGCCGGTGTAACCTCGGGGTGAGGCAGAGCATCCCAGGATGCCTCCCGTCACGCGAGCTGCTCGCCGTGCTCGGCTGATATCGATCTGACACTTTAGACTCTGAGCTGAGGTCAGGGGGTAGTGACAGCCCATTATTCAGCCCCAGAGCCAGTGTTTGGCCAGTGACTGAGCCCAGGTGATGGCCTGACCTCGCTGTCGTCTATCTTAGGAGCTGCTGAGGGATGGAAGGTGAAGTTTAAAAAGTAAAAAGAAAACGATGACTTGATCCCTTCTGTCTTTGTCTACCTGCTCAGCAGGCATCTCATCGTCCTCTTCTTGCTTCATGGCTGGACAGTCTCTATAAAGTCCACTGTTTTTGTGCTATTTCTTTTTCTTTTTAATAGCTTTTCTCTTATTAAGTGGATTGGTTTAAACGTTTACTTTCCCACTGAAATGGGTGATGTAGATAGAACATTTGAACACGGGTAATACCATTTCACAACATTAATAAATATTGTGATGCAGTGGATTTTCTTCTGTTCTGGTTTATAATCATTTATTTTCAGAAACAGTTTCTATTTAAAAAAAAAAAAAATCATTGTATCATCATTTTGCCCAAAGCTATATTCCCATGCATCACTTCTGATTCCTATTGCAGGAAACTGTTAAATGCATCGACAATAAAGAGACATGTTATTTAAGAAACAGCTGCAGGTCATTTAGAAAAACTTTTATTTCCAACTGATTGTCCTTTTTTTGATAACTTATTATCATATTTCATTCGTTGCTACATTGCTAAATTAGCAAGTTCTTTTCTAAATTGTCACAGAAAAAGGACACAAGGAGGAACATGATAACTCACGGAGGAAACCCCCTCGCACCGAAACCCAGATGCGAGCTAGCCCAAGCAGCAATGGGTCCTACAGGAAGGCCCCACCTGAAGCCTGCTTGACGAACATGGCCCCGATCCTCGCTCGGCAGGGCCCGAGACTCCGACCCCTGACCTCCCTCCCCAGGGGCGATCCGAGCCCCCTTGCACTGCCCTATCACTTTACTGCACCCCAGGGAGCTGTGGCCCCGCCCCGCCCCCGGCCCAACACACTCTGAAACCACAACCAGGGGGGGTGAAGAGAGGAACCCACAACGTCTGGACTCAATCACCCGCCCATGACATGCCTGCAAAGCTCTCACACACACACACACACACACCAACACCAGCACTTATCCACCAGTGAGGTCTCGCACACATCAAAGTGCGGTGGAACTGACTTGGTTGAGTAATAGGCGTTCTGTGGGGAGATGGTGAAATGCTAAAAACTCAAGCTCGTAAAAATTTGTTGTGTTCAAGGCCCCGAGAAGAGAGGGTGAGAGAGGATTATATTCAAGGTTTGAGAGGGAGGGAGGGAGGAGATAGAAGAGTGAAAGATTGACTGGTGAGAGAGACATGAAAGAAGAAGCCCAAATGATGTGAGAAAATGTGAGGGATGTGAAAGAGGGGGGTAGGAAAGGGCCCATCCTTGATTTACAACTCTCAAAGGTCTTGTATAAGAGCTATGAGGTCTGTGTGTGATTGCGAGGCATTCGAGTTTACCTATATGGCCCAATATACTATCACATACAAAGTCTCAACGGCTTCTATTGGGTCAACACATCCAACGGCTCCCAACCCAGCAAGAGCTCCTAAAGAAGACAAACTCTTCCAAAAAAAGAAGAAAGAAAACCTATCAAAGTGCATTTCTATGGAACAAAGTCACTCAAACATGGGGGCAACATGCCGACATGGCAGCACAGCGTTGGTTTTACAACATGGAGTCTTAAGGGGCCACTAGGGCATGCAAGACGAGGGTCACGTAACCACCAGCACTTGTTCTACTGTATAAGAAGAGAAGGAGGTCCAAACTGTTCTTGAATCCAACATTTACTCAAACACGAATTACATTTCACAGGAAAGGGGAAATAAGTGACAGGTTTATTAAACAACCCGTCACATTTCTCTGCTTTTTTCACCTCTATGCTTTTTCTATAATTACAATGATTACTAAGACTCGCACGTCACGGTGGTCCCTCGAGATTGTCCCGGTGAGAAAACTTCAACTTTTCAGGAGACATTAGTTTGGTCCTCTTGTCAAATCGCCAGCTGCTTGACAAGAGATCAGAAAAAAAAACTGTATTCCTACATTGTTTTTTAAAATTACTATCAGAGGAAACAGCCACGACTTATCACACTTGTTCTAGTTAAAATGGACTCCGTCCGTCTTTCGATTTTCTCCACAACCGTTGATCAAATCTACTTCACACTTGGCGGTTGCTCTGCTGAGGACCCAGTGACGAGTGGGAGCTCTTGAGATCTATGGGACACATTTATGAGGAGTGTGTCATGCACACACTGTGTAGTGCACCTGTTACACCGCAACGGTACTTTCAAGAACAGATAAAGAGAGAGCGGACATATTTATTAGCCATTTTCTCAACAACCCTTCATCCAAACGACTTCAAACTTGGCATGTGTGTTGCTCAGGACCAAAGAAAGAGCGGTGTCTAGTGTGAAGGTGTTTAGATGAGCAGTTATTGAGAAAGCTGCAAGCAGCTACACTGGATGCAGAGTGATAGGCCCGTTCTGAACTGGCAATGTATTAGAGGCACACAGCATGCTTGCATAATGTATGTTTTTTTTTTTTTTTAAACAACAAAAAAGGGGGATCTCTGCTGGAGAGTTTTAACTCAGCAAACAATGCATGCTTGGAAGTCAGTTAATATGCTGTCTGATGAAGTTTCGAGTCTGAAAATGAAACAAAAGCTTGAAACGGTTTGATTTCATAAAGCTAATTATTAGGGGTGGGGGAAAATTGATACAGCATAGTATCGCTCTTTTATTTTATAAACAAAACAAAAAAACAAATCAATTACTTTTTCAGTCCACTCGATGGTGCTGAGTTGTTTTCTGGTGAGGTCAGCGTGATTGGTAGGAAGTTGGTCAAAACAAAGAGAGACATCTGGCCTCACAACGGGGTTAAATCTGCCAACAGTACTGGCAGGCTCATGGGGAGAGTGCAGCGCATAACTGTCTCTCTGCCCTCGACGTCCACGCATCGCAAGTTATACCGAGTTATATAACTCTAATATCCCACTTATATAAGTTATAGTTCATATACTCCACACGTTTGCATGTTGTTCAGTTGGACGATGTAGTAATACAAACAGTCTAGTTTGCCAGGTTCATGCAACATTTATGACATTGTTGGTCAGTCTGTCTGCTTAACAATCCTATTCTGCTGCAATAAAAATGATTGCAGTGAGAACAGACTGAAAACGTATTAGATAAAACATGTTGACACAGTTTTCCTTTGGGGACATCATTTGAAGTTGAAAAAAGTAATAAATCGCAATTCTCAGAACATCGCAGTATCGTGATAATATCGTATCGCAGGATCTCTGGTGATTCCCACCCCTACTAATTATGAACTTCCGTTTCACAGTGCAAGTATGACACTTGAGTACAGACTAATACCAATGTCATACATCTAATAAAAGAAGTCTAAAGACTCCATTGTAATAAGGCTACAGAGGGTGAACCACTTAGGCGGACAGCTCTGTCTTCTTCACATCCTACAGCAGGTCCAAAAAAAACAGCACATGTAATATCATGTAAGGGCTAAACATAGAGGCACCCTCCGAGTGCCCCGCATGCCATTTCCGAGCCGTACCACCTGGTCCGCTCAATCTGACCTCGCAGGGCCTCGTCAATCCCCCCCCCAGACCCTACCCCTTGACACAGAATGTCTGTCAAAGTCTCGTCCATCAGCCCGCAAACCGGAGATCTCAGATCTGCACATAACGCCTTAAGAGAGGCCCAGCTCGGATTCACACACGCCACCTTTAGAAGCCCCGGGGGCTCGGATTCAGACACTCCACCTTAAGATGCTGTATTTCATATTCACACCGGCTGCAGCATTCCAGTGTCAGCGCCGGCGGAGGTCGTGTTCCTCATTGACATATTCAGCGCTGCGCAGGGCGCACAGTCAGTGAGGTAATGGCCCGTCTTTTGGGACCTCCAGTGGGCAAATTTCAATGCATATAAAACGGTTCCCCACTGCTACGGAGCATAAGCGGAGCTGAGAGGTGCTCCAAAATTTCAAGAACATGTGAATATATACAGCGCTTGCAGATACACAGAGGGAGCCAGAACGGAAAGTTTACGACTTGTAACTGAGAGTTTGCTGGTTTGGATCCAACATGGAGGGAGAATAACGAACACACTCCTTCAAAAAACCGGGGTCTTCAGTCTGACAGTTAATTCAATGTAGTGCATATGAATCCAGTATTAAATGTAGTCATCAAATAGTGATCCTCTTGAATCCCTTTCCCAATCTAAAAGGATTTCATTTGTCAAATATTCAAACTAGCAGACGTTATTATTAATTATGTTTTTGACATTTAACATGCTTGCTTTATGCTGACGAAGAAAGAGGAGATAAAAACGTGAGCCGTAATTTGACCCAAATTATGTTCCAGGTACTTTTCTGTCAATAGTTTCCATTGGTACTAGTTTTTGGAAGAAAAAAGTTCCAGTAAAATCTGTAACATTGTA
The DNA here is from genome assembly GCF_949748355.1 of Melanostigma gelatinosum. Taxonomy (NCBI): domain Eukaryota; kingdom Metazoa; phylum Chordata; class Actinopteri; order Perciformes; family Zoarcidae; genus Melanostigma; species Melanostigma gelatinosum. The sequence goes on from NC_136651.1 coordinate 15,169,490, forward strand.
ACATTGTCCCTGGATTCTAAAAACCCGACATATCTGTATAAATAGAGAAGTGGTAGGAGACAAAAAAAAAAAGTAATTTGGGTGAACTGGCCCTTTAATGAGTACGATTATTTGGAAAAATATCCCAAAATAATCCACCTGGGAACACAAAGGTTAGCCACATTGTCGTCTACAGAGCAGTCTTAACTTTGTGAGCCTAAAGCAGGGCGTTGCCAACGAAAAAAAGGCACACACACAAATTCATCCACCCACATGTACACAGACTTTGCAGACACAGCTCATATTATTCTGAGCAAAAGGCCGCGGAGAGTAGCAGAAATCTGGCCCGGGTGAAAACAGACCGGTCGGACAGGGTGGACGGCCCCGAACAAAATACGACCAGCTGCCATCCAACAGCTGATCAGCATTAAAGCAAAGCGAACCCGCTTGCATGCAGAAACACGCCTTTCAAATGTTTGCACAAACTCGCATCACATGCAAGAAAACATCACGTCCTCCTCCGCATGTGCTTTTGCCACACCTGACACACGCGCATCCAGTCTCTCTACCCGCCGCTCTCTCAACTTCACGACTGACCCCGGATCGCCAATCCCGCCGCGATGAGCGTCACCTCGGCCGAATCCAAGCCAGTTGTGAAACCGCTCGATGGGAACCACATGTCAGCAGCTGCATGTCAGTTTGAGGACGGATTTACTGCTTCGATGTGATGATGGAGGGCGCCATAAAGGAGAGATAGAGCCGCTGTTGATAGATCACCTCACCGCCGGCCGGTTTCCATCTCTGAGAACACAAGCAGGCGGCTTCTTCGCGTCCACACCTCAGCGAAGGGAAGGACACTTAAGTCAGATGTGTATCTCTTTTCAACCTTTTCTTTTTGTCCTCTGTCCGCCCCCGTGCGCTTGTGTTTGTTTTTAAATGTACAGTATGCACCAGTGTTAAATTAAGCATTTCGAGGCAACCGAATACCCCCCCCCCCCCTCCCCTCTGCCCGCCATTATCGCTGTGTTTTAGGGAGCAGACTGCAGCGATTAGCCCCAGCCGCTGAACCGTGGGCCACCTCATTTAACACACCACTTGATGTAATTGTTATTGGAGTGGAGATACTAGCCTGCTGTTCAAACTCCAACACTTCTCTTTCTCACTCTTGACAGTTGCTGGCGACACCGTCACCACCTGCACTTGTTTGTGAGTCGGAAGATTAGAGGAAAAAAATAAAAAATAAAATGTTTTGGCAACAGAGCTCAAACAGCGTATGAATGGAGGCCAAAAATGCTGTCATTACAAACGCTGTTCATGGTTTTGAATATATATTTGACTGTTTTTATATGAAGTGTACACATTCACCATGTTGTGACATACATTCGGCCTCTATCGGGGACATGTCCTCATTTTCAGGTTCACACTTATGACGTATTTTGGGTTTCTACTGGAACATCTTCAATGCTCAAACTAGAATTACCGGTTCATGGTTGTATGCCTCTTACATCCATGTCGGTTTACAACGTCATTACATCATCGTTTTAGTCTCTTAGACATTTGTGTAAAATTGTCATAATTAGCTTATGACTTATTGAGTTATGGCCTAAACAAAGAAATTCCAATGAACCTGCATGTGACACAGGAGCGGAAGTCAAAACTGACTGGTTGTCTTATTTCATAGTTTGTGGGTTGGAAGGCACCCCAGAAACCCAAATGTACGTTCACTGAAAAAGTGAGTTTTTAAAAAATAATTTGTCCCCTTTTAATATCCTGATATTGGTTTTATTACACTTGCAAAACACCAAATCAGTGCTTCACAGGAGGATACAAGGACAAAGAGAAAGAGGGAGAAACAATTAAAGATTTAAAAGAGGAAAGGAAAAGAGCACAAAGAGGTTAACATTCAGTGGGAGTCAGTGGAGACGGTGGGGTGGAGGATTGGATAAATACACTCCCCCTCACTGAATGGCAGGCATTCCCATCTCTCATCTACCCCCTGGGGAGAGAGAGGGAGCAGAGCAGGGCTGGACCTGCCATCTTAACCCTTCCTCTCTGCTCATTTTACACCACTATCCCTTTTCTCCATCCGTCCGCCTGCTCTTCTTCCACCCGCGCACAGGGCTGCCATCTTAACCCCGCATCTCGAATCGGTTTTAATACCACCCCTTACCCTCTGTCTCCTTCTCCCCCTCTCTGCCCTTTCACTGCTATTACTAAACTCTCTCGCGCTCTCTCTATCTCTCTCTTCCATCCTAAATGGCATGTGGCCGCCATTATCGCCTCGCGGAAAGAGCGGCGTCATCATGTGTGCCATCATTTTCATCCATAACCATTAGGAACGTTGTAAAAAGATACGACCACTCACGCGGCCGTCTTGGAATAATGGAGTGTAGGCACACAGTTGGACTGGAGCTGCTCGCCAGCATCAGCAGACGCTGTCATTATTTTTTACGACTGCCAGTACTTTGGCCCTTAATGCACATCCTTCCTGTCCTTCAGCGCTGGAACCCGAAGGGCGGGCAGATTAGCGGTGGGAGAGGCCGTTCGGTTGTGAAAACAGCCACGGGTTCGATCGCTGCACCAATTAGCAAAGCTCTTGTTTTTGAGCCGAATCCATGCGGACGTTATGTGAGCGGGGCGTGGCAGCAACTCGATAAACTGGTGATCGTGTTTCAGGAGAATCCAATCATGATGTAGTGCTGGTGTCGACTTGTCATGATTTGACCCCTCACACCATGAACACAAAGTTATTCCTCCCACGTAAACAGCATAAAACCTCGAAAGACCAATAAAGCTTGACTTTGAGTGTACTCCGTGCTGCCCAGTGCAAATAACATGACTTTGTTTCGTGACGTTTCGCACATATTGGCAAATTTTGATGGATGCAAAAATCGACATTATTTTGTGTCCACGGTGCCCAAACATAGCTCGGGTCCTTGAAGCTTTTATTTTTCATCTTTAATTAAGACTGTGGCTGTATTTCTGAGGCTGAGGCTTTTCAAAATAAGGCTAAATAATAAAACGCCTCCAAAATGTCCTCAACTATCGGCATATAGAGTCAAATCAACATGAGTGAATGTGAAAATTGAGAGACATCTTTGATCAGGAAATACCCAGAAAACTCAAACATATGCTATTAGCAATAATCGTGTAAAGTCGGTTGACGTTCAGTTCCGAAAAACGGCAAGTAAACTACTACGACCACTGAAAGAAAACGTCTGTGTGCGTGAAAGAGACAGTTTAGGTAAGAGAGCCAGAGTTAGAATCACTCTGAACCACCAACAGCCAGCACACAAACACACCGAACACTTCACAGGCAGTGTTTACACTCCACACAACGGCCAATTACATGGACAGGGAGGCTTTGAGCGGTTTAACCAGAGCCATTATAGTCAAAGAGACACAAATATCTGGATGTTATTCTGCACAATGCTGTCTGGGTTCAACTAAATAATATCAAAGAGAACATTACTCACATACTGTGCCTAAACTTTGTCAGTATTAACATTTATCAAATCTACTATTTTCTCTATTTCTCTACACTATTTTGAGGCGGTCTGGTGAAAGCTGCCATACACAGAAGACTGAGAGACTGTTGGGGAGGTGAAGGAAAAAGAATGCGCTGCTGGGCGCCCACTAACCGCCGTCCCACTCTCTGTGCAGATTTTCAATCTCATTCTGTTGACACTGTGCTTTCGGTGCACGCATATTCCGAAACAAAATTCCAGTTAAATTTGCACAAACCAGCAACTTAAACCGGATGCTTTTGGGAACTATGTAATACGGTGCTAATTATAGGTCAGTTGAGACGGTTTCAGTGAAGTTAGTTCCCTCTGAATGCTTCTGAAGCGCCATTCAAATCGAGATAAACATTCATTATTCATTTATTCTTTTAAACGCCACACCAATGAATTGCATGCTTCCCCGTAGACTACTTTCACATCATTGCTTGTTCTGCTGACCTGCTGTGCACTGACTTATGACTCTCTAGGTTACCATAGAAAGTAAGTTGTAATTAATTATTTTGGCATGTACCACCTGAACAATGTCTCAGTCTTAACTGTACCGTGCTGTGGCATCTTTTCTCGAAGTCATCCTCACAATTAAAAGAGCAACATACCTGAGAGGAGACCCTAACATAGTGTTACATCATGGCCCATTTCACAGATCAATCCCTTCAAATCTAGTTTTCCTGTAATGACTATTGACTAACAGCTCGTTTCCTCTAAAACAGAGCATAAAAAAAGACGAACCGTATCTTAGTCGAGCGAAGACCCTAATGACCAATTAGCTGAGTAATTGACCAAGAGGCAGCAGCCATTGAGTTCAGTTTAAATGAACTGCTTTATATATTTGTTTTTACTTACTCTTTAGCCGAGTACCACAGAGGAGCAATTCTGAGTTTTTTTCCATCACTGCATTCACGTCGACTGCAGCGTTGCTGCTGGTGTTTGAGGTCACTCGCGTGGGAAAGCAGTTATGTGCTGAGAGTTGAGATGTCATCTCTCACATTCAACCTGTCCGGTGGCAGAGCCAGGTCATCACAGTTGAGAGGAGGTCTCAGTTGAACACCTACAGGTCACAGTGTGCACCTTTCCTCTGTCATTAGACGCCAGCTGGGCCTAACCCAGGGAGTAACCCGAGCCCTGGCCTGCAGGCGGCTAATCCACCTCAACAAAGCCTCGCCGCTGCTCTGACAGCCTGAGCGATCATCAGTCAGGTGAAGTGAATTGCTCCGGCCTGACCACTATACACACAGGTGGGTTCACTGACCGCTCTGTGTTTGAGTAGGTGTGTATTTGTGTGTGTGTGTTTTGGGGTGGTATGAGGTCGCAGGAAACGCATTCGATAAACAGTGTGTTCCCTGGCCGACAGCGTGTTTGTGCGTTTGATTCGTTCAGAGCGGGTGACATGCCCGGACCTGTTAGGTTTCCTACGACGTGAGACGGTCCGAGGCTGCAGCCGTCAAGGGCAGACTGACTGATCGGCTCGCCTTTTCTCACAGCAGGTAAAGACTCAAATCCCCATAATCCCTCAAAAGATTAAGCTCAGGTCAGGAGTGACAGTACACACACACACACACACAGGTTAGAAACAAAACAACAACTGGACAGCTCATTTGTGTAGTTAGTAATAGAGATGGAAATTTCATTTCAATTAGCTTTTAGGTTAGTGTCACTGTTTCTGGTAAATCGTTAGGTGTCCATGAAATTGTATTGGCCTGTTAATCAATAACGTCATTATTTTTCTAAATCATGGTGGAATGAAACCGTTGTCATGTCCAGGATACCGTCCATCTTATCTGATGTATTGATTTTCTGCTTCTATCATTGTCTGTTGCAGCAAGACTACAATCGAAACTAGAAAAAGCATTTCCTGCTGAAAATGCGTTGGAATGCTGAAAACTGAAATTAACCGCAAAAACATTGCTGAAAATAGATATCCAATTCAAAGAGTTTAAAGATTACAAATATGAAAAGTCATATCACACCTCTCCTGAAAGAGCTGAACATTTTGATATTTGAACAGTTTCTGTGGCTTAAAAAAATGCATCAGTGGTGATATTTGTAGTAGTAGTATTATTAGTAGAAGTATTAGTAGCATTTGAATAACTACTGGTAGTAGTATTAGTAATTAGAAGAAGTAGTAGAAGACATATCAGTAGTCATAGTAATAGCTGTAGTATTGGTCATAGTATTTCATATCACAGTATTAGTAGTAATAGTAATAGCAGTAGAAGATGTAGCAGTAGTAGTAGTACTAGTAGCTGTAGTAGCATTACTACTTTTAGTAGCATGAATAGCAGTAGCAGTAATAGTAGTAGTGTTAGTAATAATATTGATGGTAGCAGTAGTAGTAGTAGCAACAGCAAAAGTTATAGTAGTAGTAGCAGTAGTAGTAATACTATATTAGCAGCAGCAGTAGTAGTTGTCGCAGTATTAGTAAGAGCATTCATCTTTTTAACAAAAAGCCTAATTTTGAGCTTGTTTAAATACAGTTAATCCATGGGGCTTTTATTTTGAAAGGGTGGTGCTGGGTGGGGGTGAGGAGACATAATCATAATGTTTGACTCACATAAACAGAGGTTATTAAATGACAGGCTTCATAACAAGCAGTTCAGTTAGAATTCACTCTCTGCTTAACAGCATTCCAACAATAAAGATTCGAAGAACAATAGTTGGAATGCTTAACAGCCTTCCAACAATAAGTCCAAGACTTCACAATTTGATCCCCAACAAGTATGATATGTTGTATCGTATAATACAAAACACATAAGAATTCTGTCACCGAAACAAACCAAAAAAAGTCAGATATTAAACCGCAGATAAATACGGAAAAAAAAGATGATGACGCTTCATACTATGTTAAAAGTTACTACGGGTAAGTAGTAAAACTAGTTCAGGTTAATGTTAATGCAATGTGTTTGCCCGTCTTGCAACACAGTCCTACTTCCCAACCATCTGTGACATTTAGCCCAAAACCCATCGGTTCCGACTGAAGACGTAAATCTTTAATGACGGCTCATAAATACAAACTTTCATTTTTATTTTTTAAACTCAGTAATTTCTTAAAACAGCTGGGCACTGCAGTATTTAGCAAACATTACTCGGACATTTGTTAGGGACTATTTTCATCGGCGGATTTATACACATTTGGTGCTCTTATGAGTATTTACAGCAGCAGGAGCTCAATGGCAGGGAGAACTAGGCCATATCAGGCACAGCAGCCCCATTCACACAGCCTGTTGTGTTGTTATTCACACAAACCCTCACATGCTAGCCGGACACACACAGTATGACTTGGGCCCCTCTTTAATCACATTTATGTAACTTAATACGAAACTACATTTCATTCTGTTTTCATTATTTTTCCTTGCAAAACCGTTCTCATCTAAACGTCGAGTGTTTTTGACATGAACTCGGGTGAAACGAGACTACTTGGTCAGTATTAAAATCCTTCCGTAATAAAGAATTTAGACGCTTAAGGAGGCAACAGGGCAACTGGTGTGAGATAAAAAAGAAGTGAAAGGCTTTTGTAAGCAGGCTGGTTGACATTCTCGAAGAGACGCTGGTTAGCTAGAGGCAACCAGACGAATAAAACAACAAGAATAGCTCCCAACAAGCTATTGAGAGCAATTCTTCCATTCTTAACTCGTACATGGAATGGGAGAAACACGCATACAGAGAGTGTCTGCTGCATTCCTGTGTGCCTTCTGGCTCTCGTCCCCCCACGCTTGTCACCGGACAGCGCAGCAGGGCTCTGCAGTGTGTGCCGGCCGGGCCTGAGGAGGCTCTCACAGGCCTGTTAGCATGCAGATGGTGTCAGGTGACAAGAGGCGAGGGCTGGATGGAGGCTGCTGGCTGGCTGTTGCAGCCTGAACACTCAAAAGAGTTTATTTCCAAAATATGACGTCTGGAGGGGGAAACACAGTCGCTTCAGCTCAACCTGCTAAATCAAGAATCCAGGTGTGATTTTTTTAAATTTAGACGACAAAGACCTTCAGGCCTTAACACAACGGGGAGTGACGAATAAACGGCTCGAAAATGCAAAATACTCGCCTGCAAAATGAAACTATTCATAACGGAAATGTTTTATACTATATCCTGGATCTTTGAGGCCAAAACTGATATTGTTTTGCCCGACATTTGTTCTTAACAGAAAGAATATTCACATGAATTCCTTAAATTTGTAGAGCGCATAATCTGTCCTGTGCGTGACAGTTTACAGTCAAAATGCAAGGGAAATTGAACATTTTAAGAAAATACATATTACATTGAATGCTTTTGACTGAAAAAAAAAACAGCAAATGGTTTTGTGTCTTTTTTTTTTACACTACGACTAGGGCCCAACGAGATGTGTAGAATATTTTATGTAGACTAGTGTTCCTTTAGAAGCTGAAAAGTGACAACAAAGAAGCACAATATTAATATGCAAGGCTTTACAATGGTAATACAGTCTGTATTAGGACGAATAATTCCTAAATTCAGCATTGTTCAGGTTGTTTGAGTGAAATGTGGCAGAAATATAAATCTATTCACACTGTTTAATAACAGCACAGACAGACAAACGGTGACATCTGGGCAGACGGACACGCGGCGGTCTGTGGTGAGATGCGTGTGTCGGAGGGTCTTAATTGGAAGGAACAACGTTGCTCTTTTCAGTTTAGCAGCATATGTGAAGCAGGTTTCAGACGGACATGAGGGGAATGCAAATGACCTATCTGACCTTTCTCACCTGTCAGATCGGTGTCTCCTCTCTTATTTATTACGGTGGATTAAAAACAGAAAGTGATATCAATATAGTCATTGTCATTGTCTCAGCATTGAATCTCTGGTTTTCTACTGGCACCGATGCGGTTTCCCATCACATACTGTGTTCACTGGATAAAACGTCCTCTTCAAACCAAAGTCTAAACTCTGGCCCATGCACACGAGTGTCCGCCTAAAAATCTAAGTGTCCGCTCTGAGACGGGACTCTCGGAGGGACAGAGAGAGGGGGGATTCTAGGAGGGAGACCCCACTGAAGGGTCACAAACCAGCTGTGTTCACATCGCTTCGGAAGAGAACAGAGGAAGGGGGGGGGGGGGAGACACGTGGATGAAGGAGCAGAGATAATTGACTTTCCGGTGGTTTAAGCTCACAGCCCCTGTCAACTGTAATGTTGATACAAGCTATAATAAGCACGCTGTTACAGAATATTGGATATTTATATGTAGCAGTGTATAGTCTACCCAGCATGGAGCAGTATGCCTTGCCATGTCTTTGTATATTGCGTGAGGGCTCCTGTTTATATTTTACCATGTGTTTCTGTATATACTGTTGTCAGGAAGTCCCTATGGCAGCGTCATTCAGACAAATTCTTGCCTATTTAATGTTTCCTGGCGATGAATTGATGCTTTAATCATAAAAACGCTCGCTTGTCAGGGTGCATTCACTGTTCTCCAATGTAACGCAGAGGACACAAGATGGAAGATCACGACGCAGATGATTAAAAACGGGAAAAGTAGTGCATCTTAATAACCGCTAATGAATCTTTGAGAGTGTCTTTAATTGTGAGATTTCCCCTCTTTGGAATAAATATTCACCTCTCTGCTTCCTCTCTTTGAGGCGATGATCTGACACCGGAGATGAGAGCTCATGCACACACACACACACACCTCCAGGCTGTTCTGCTTCTCATTAACGCTGCAGTGAAGTTCACAGATGTATGCATACAAAGACACACACACACACACACTTGCATGTGCACACGCTGAAAGCTCGCAAACGAGGCCTCTTTCAATCAGACTCAGTCAGCTCGCACATCGCTAATATTTGACACAATTCCTTGCTTCTGACACGCACATCACAGAGGGCTGCGTTCAATCACTCACTGGCGTACTCTCACAAACACTCCTGGGCTCTGCCAGCGCTGCCTCTGGGCCTCTCCTCATGACGGAAACACTCACTGCCTCGTCGTAAAATGGATGAGAGCATCGGGGTGGCCCGGCGGTCAGCGGGACTGTCCCGGCGACGACAAGTCACAGATTTGGTGCCAGCAACGGCCGATATGCGCATCTGTGGCCGCGCTAAGTGGGCACTGTTGACAACGAGCGCTGCACAATAGGATGGTGTTACAGTCGATGAGTTCTTAAATGGCCCCGAGTGGATTTCTCAGCACAGAGCGCCAGTGTTTGTCCAAAACGGTTGCTCCGACACCGTCAGCGGTGGTAGAAGAACGCACATGAGCCTGGAGGGGGTAGAGACGGACTGAAGGAGCAAAAACCAACGACACCAAATGAATTTGGACATTTAGACGTTCTGACAAGTATCACAAAACTACAAGAGGAGGTAATCAGGAACATGAACCGCATTGTGCGTTTTTGAGATTAGAGATGCTTTAAAAAAATGCTCCTCAAGCATGAAGCTGGTTCCATCAACTCTTTGATGTGACAACATTGCCCCATTTGATCAAGCACGATGTCATTAAAATGTCTTGTTTTGCCCAAAAGACGAAGCTCAGGAAGTGTGGCGGAAATAAAATGGTCTTTTCGATGACCTATTTTTGGGCACTGTTGGCCCGCCAAAGCTGCAGGTACCTTGCTGAACCGTGTTTAATTGAAGCCATGTTGTGCCAGCTTCAGTTTACATTCAGCTAAAAAAAAACGCAAGAACGCCAGGCACATGATTTTCTTCCTTTAGTGTGACAGCTGCGACACGTCCTACTGTACCCCTGAGAGTAGGAAACGGTGGCTGGTTTAAGGCAGGAGAGGAGGGAGGACTGGTGAAGGATGGTGTGAGGCTGGGAGGGCAGGAGTCATGGAGGAGGGGCTTCCCGGCCCTCCACTGAGGCTCTAATCTGCCTGGGCTCAAGAGAAGGTGTCGGTGTGGAGAGCGGGCCTGTCAGCACCCGGGGACTCCATCCTCTGTCCTTTATCCCTTCAACCCTCTTTGTCTGTCCCTCCGTGCCCGGCCTCGCTGCATTCCCACATTCCTCAGATAAACTGGCAGGTAGAGAAGAGCAGGAGGAAGGGAGAGTCGAGGGGGCAGCTGTGGCTGAGGGCCGCGGAGGTGCGTAGGGAGAAGCCCACCACCGAAGCCCTGATAAGCGTATCTCCCTCCCTCATGTGTGCCAGACAAAACCCATTTGTTCCTCATCTGTTACCTCGATTTGGGCCTGACAGCTCGGGGTGAGCTGTGGAGGACCTGCGATAGAGTGACGGAGGATGACAACGTGGCTTTTCATTCGCCACACCTTGTTGTTTGGCATGTTGGCATTGGCAGTGTCCTCTACTCTGTCCACCACACGCGGCATCAGACACTAGTGACAGGAGTGAAAGTGCATCTCATGGAGTGGATTGTAAGTCACAAGAAATAATGTACTCTGTTGGCGACAACTCCTGAAGGAAATATCACTTGATGTTGGCTTTTTGTGCAACTAAATGCTCGGCTTTCATTTTTCTCAACTACACACCAGTAAAGTGTTTGACTGCATCTTGACAAGCTCTGTCCACAGACAGACAGACATATAAACACCTGTCAAAGTCCTCAAAACTGCTTCTGTGGTAGTTCCCGCTACTAGGCGTCTCCAGGACCACATTTTGCCTCGATGACACACACAGACTAACAAGGTCATCCATTGTTCTGAGAGACAGATGAAAGTCTAAATCTCTGAAAAACTGAATCTACAAATGAAAGTTTTTCACCACACACGTGTGCACAGTCCACACATACGCACGCACCAGAGACATGTGGTGCAACCGTGACCGAGGCAGCTGCCACCAAAAGCAGGTCGTTACTCTCATAACTCGAAGAAGAAAGACTAACGAGGAGGAAAGGAAGAAGTGTGTGGTCCCGGCGCAGCTCAACTGGCACAGCATGGCACCCGCCTCCGCCGGGGTGGCAGCGTTGAGAGGGGGCTGGCGGTGCATTCCCAGCAGTGCCAAAAATGTATGTACGCCTGGTACGGTGAGGGACTTTAGATAAAAGCACTCGCTAAATGTCGCAGGAGAACAAAAGAGAGGAAGAGACAGGAGGAGAACACGCCTGCAGGAAGTGAATGGACTCTCTCACTCTCCTTGTGCTTCCCGTTCATCGTGTTTTGTGTGGATGTGGGCCTCTCATCCCTCATAATCCCTTCCCCAAACACCGATGAGTAAGTCCTGACACACAGCCGCTTTGCCAGCCTCGGCCCTGCCGCTGGGGATTTACTACCTAAATAAACACCCCACACAGAAACACAGAAACACACGGCCATAAAAAAAGAAATTGAAGCAATAAATTCACACTGTCATCTGTTGCTAGGGAGCTGTCCGCGTATGTCGTTGGAAACTTGATTTAGAAAAAGATTATGCCGCCAACGTGACACCTGAGAATTGGTAATACTTTTTGCAATTTCCTTAAGTCAAAGATTTTTCCCCCGGTTACTTAAAGGAGCCAGAGTTCCTAAATGGTAAATGTTGTCTGGACACCTGGATGTCACAGAAGGTGGGTTTTTACAGACCTGCCGACTCCTCACTGCAGCGGTGATGTAGAATTTTAAGAGAATCTTAAACATTTTTACGCATATCATATCACTATCTTGAGTTGGTCATCTTAATTCATTCTCAATTAATTAAGGTAATTAGACGTCCAATATTTGGAAGAAGTAAGATCTTCTTCTTCTTCTACTGTATCATCTCACTTTCAGGTTGTAACATAAATTATGCTACCACTCAAAACCGCATTCTGCACCAACAAAAGCTGACAACAGAATGTCATTTGATTTCCACTTTTCTTGCAAATCAGCTTATTAACCCGATTAGATTTGTGGAAAGGATTTGGATTCAATAAGTAGAAATTAGAATTGGATTTTGATGATTGAAGATGCCAATAATATCCAATCCTTCAAAATAAATAAGTGAACCTGATTACGGATCTGACTAAGACACTTGTCACTTTTGGATAATCTGTCATGCGTTTCATCACAGCAAAAATGACAGCGGTTTAATACTATCCACTCTTCGTGCAGATGAAATGTTGGCAGAAAACCGGCATTCACTAGCAGGCCTCAGCAGTCTGCACCTGAGATGTCACCCTGCCTGAAAGAATTGAATTAGCATCGGTCTCAGTGGAGATTTTTAGTGGCGCATCAGCTCGATGCTTGTCCGGAGGCCGACATTAATTCTGGGGGCGAGACCCGGTCTGAAACAAAGTTAAAATCTCATCGAAGACAATATAAAGTTCTTCTTCCTCCTAATGTGATACACAGAGCCGGAGAGACGAATCGCTCCCAGGAGGTTTAGGTTTCCCTCGCAGTTTTACTTCCTTCTTCCTCCCTACTCGTCTCTTCCCCTCACCCTCTTCCCTCTAATGACCGTGCCGCTTGCTGGCACATGGCCCATGTCCATCCCTAACCACCCATCTGGCATACGTGCCGTTTGCGATGAGCCTATCAATCTGAAGGTGCACACGAGGAAGTGCATGGATGACTGTGAGTGTGTTTAATGCTTTTCCGGCACACCTGCTCCACATGCAACCAGCGCACCGCCTGTTAGCTCCTCTCAACACGTTTGTATTGTGCCGTTAGCCAGCGTGGCGTTGCTAATCCGTGGTGTTCGGGGGTTAGCTGGAGGCTACCACTTGTGTGAATGGGAGAGGAATGTGGCACAGGTGGACCTGGCTGTTGGACTGCATGTGCTCTTGGCTCAGACACGGACTGTCAGTGTACTAACCTGTGTGACCGTATTAAACCGTAATGATTTTTTTCTAACGTGGCGTTGTTGTTATACTGCCCATTTGTGCTGTCGATTAAGATAGTCTGTCCTTGATAGTTGCGGGTCAGGAGGTGAAATGTTTTCGGAAAACACAAGCACTCATCTCAACTACGATAAAGCTATGTTGTGAGCATATCTATTGAGCTGGTGGCTTGTAGCTAACAGAGCTATCAATGTTGGCCTGAGGGGGAACCACGCTTCCACGACTACGCCGTCTGTCAGCGGTGAGCTAACCCTCACATGCATTAAAATGCACACATGGCCAACCTGGCTGTGTCAACAAAGCACAGAGAAGCTCGGATTACAACACACACACACAGAGGGAGAGTGACTTAATTCTCTGCTCAAGGCAGACATTACTCCACCATATCTTCACATAGCTAATAGTTGCTTGCTGCTATATTAATGCTGTGAATGTTGCACAGAGAACCTTTTTAAGGACAACCCGCACCAGCAGTGTCTGCCACGAATCAGAAACACCAGGGGCTGTTGTTTTCTATGTAAGCCCACTCACCATCGGCTGTCATCTTGGGTTGACACGTTACAATGTCAGTCCAGACAGAAATCTAGAAAAAAACAACAATTCTATCACATTGGGCACATGCAGCTGCACCTTGACTACATATTCTGTCTTCATGGCACATGTGGTGTGGGCTACTGGCGTGTTGTGAAAACCCTATGGGAGCTGTAGTTGTTGGCCGTTAACAAAATTATTGCTTTTTTTCATGGTTAAATGACATGTGTATTTAATTCTGCTTTCCAGAACAGCAGTCGACCATATTTGAAAACAAAACCCAGAGGAACCTGTTTCAGCTGAAAGACCGACAAAGGAAAAGCGACGTGAGAAAACACATTTGCGTTCCAGATTTACAGTTAAGCAAAGGCTTGCCGGGAGAGATGGGACTCCAGAACAGTCACATTTCCACAACATGATCATGTTACAGCCAGTCAGTAAGGCCCGGTGTCTTCAGTGTCAGTGCAGCAGTCAAACGACATGATGTGACACTGAAGCCACAGGCCATCAGGCCATCCCGACTCTCCCTACATAAGCACCAGACTCGCAGCTCCCGCGACTTTCCAAGAAGAGAAAACACAAACCACTTCAGCAGAAAGACAATGAGGCAATAACTCTTCCTCCCTGAAAGTGCGGTTATTACGACAGCAGGCCCATTAGCTAAATGGAGAAAGAGCATGTGCAGCATGTAGCTCCGGCTATATAAATCTACATCCCTCACCCTGACCTCTAGCAGTGCTCCCCGGAGGAGTCAACCTGGGATAATTCCAGACACCCCGTGATGGCCTTCCCTGGGTCAGGTCACTGTAAATCTCAGGCTGATCAAGACCCAGTGACAGCCGGGAACGTCCCTTTTCTCCATGGCAACGCGGTGTCAGCGGCCATGAGGCATGTCAAGGACTTTTTTGTCATGACCAAAATGTGCTTAGCTGGGCAGCTGGTGGTTCAGGAAGCGACCGGAGTCACGTGTCCTTCGCTTTTAGTTTTCCACTCAGGGTATTTTATGTGTCTCTGGAGTAGGCCTTCGGCGAAGAGACAGAGAGAGGAAATAACTGCGGCTAATAGCCATGGTGGCTAACGAGTCACACGTGCATAGGGGTTAGAGGATGACTTCCATTCTGCACTTTAAAACAGATGAGTGCTATGACTAAAAAAAAACAGGACATAAATTAAAGCCTTCTCCTCTGGTGGAGAAGTGTTGGGAGAGAATAACGGTCTTAAATCAAACGCTTCATCCAGCTCTGGGAAGCAACACATCCCAGCAGGGTGATGATGATGATGATGAACCCGATACTTTTATGAGGGCTTCAGAGGAGAAAAGGCAGCAATGACATGTGCTCTGACTTCTGCACATCTGATATGTTTAATATAATTCGGCAGAAATCTTCAGATGTTTGCGGTGTGCTTCAGGGCACAGACCTTTTCTTTGCTCAGTGAGCAGACAGTTGTAATTATTCTCTCCAACCATTTAAGTCTCTCAGCAAATATCCAATGGAACTTTATCCTGTGATTCAGTTTAATTTGATACGATATTGAGTCTGATATTTGTAAAAAATGTGTACCAGGTCTACACATGTTTAACTGGTTCACTGAAGAAGGTATAAAATGACGAATGATGTCTTATGACAACATGCTTCGTTTGTGGTTCCTTGTCAGCGAGGAAGTAATAAAATATTTCCGATGCACCAACAAATACCATTTCTTGTCCAGATGGTTGATTCCAACATTTAGGTGTCCAAGGAAAAGCAGCTTTTCATCAGGTGTAACATGAAATGAAGACAGATTAAATCTGCCTTTACGCAACACGATCCATTGTTAATTTGAATTTCAACATTGTACAAAGTGCTTTGAGTGGAATCTTCTTGATTCCAACGTGATTGCGTCTGAGCTACAGTCTTCAGTTTAACGATGGAGACATCGATGTGCAAACCGTCCACTATCATCCACAGCGATGCAACACACGCCGAGTACTCTGTGAGTCACTTCCGAGATCTAACGTCTTATTATCTCACAATCAAATCATTGAAATCCAATGCTGCTTTAAATACCTGCTGATTATTGTCCACAATGTCCGAATACTACCAGAGATTTTACAGGGGGTGTTACCTCTGTCTGTAAAGTTTCAGTACGTGGAATATTTGCTGTACAGTACTGACCTGTACACAACTACAGAACAATCCCATGTGGGCTCCCATCTCTTGAGTGACCACAGGTTAATGGTGGGACAAGCCCACTTCCCTCCACCATATTGACATGCAGCGTTTCATCGACATCGGCTGTCTGGATGGGTCACCACACACTGTCCTTTCAAAGAGTGTCATTGACGGATGTATTGAACTGTTTTGGAGCATTTCCTCTGATCTGCTTTGTTTAGGTGTGTGTGTGTGTTTATTGACGATCTCAAGAGTCGAAGGGGAGGACACTGTGATAAGGTCGGGCCCCCTTACATCTCTGTGCGCTGATAAAGCAGGACACACACTCAGACGGCCATACCAAAGCATCAAAGACTGATAACACACCTCTGCATTATCTTCCTGTGGCTTTGTCTCTCCGGATACAACACACATACTCATTTTTTGGGGTTGTTTTGTTAAATACCAGGGCAGGGCAGCGTGGGGGCTTCGACGGGGCAGAGACATCTCAAAGTGTTTACCGGAGATCAAGCTTTACTCTGATGAAAGGTTTTGCTCAAAGACGAGATTTTTATCAACAGAAAAAAGCGGATCACCGATATCAACAGCAGAAAATGAAGATTTCCTTTCAAATAATTGTAACGCCGCCTCCCATTTAACTCCTTGGCTGCTCTCGTATATAACACCGAAATTAAATTGCTCTGTGTCTTGGAAAGAAGGACTTTCTGACCCCATTTCTCTCGCCAATGAACTCGTTGAACGCATCCGGTAATTAAAAGCTGTAGCTGGTAAAAAGAAAGTCAAACTGTTTGCCTCCGTGGTGGAAACCCAGCAACTGAACCAGCGACAAGGTAAACTGAAAATCCTTGGGCATTCCTACCAAAGCTCAATCCAGACAATAGTCTTATCCCTCATCCAGTACAAAGCCCATTCAGTAAGCTCTTTCATCTGCGCAAACAGTGCAGGGGGGGGGGGGACATTTGATCAAGTCAAAGTTAATCTTCCAACAGTTTGAACTCACCGAGCTTTGTTACAATGGGACCCTCACCAAGTCCCACCAGAAGACACATGTCTTCTCTGTGTTGTCACCTGGTGTCCCTGGGTGTTTCTTAAATGCATTTTTGTGCAATTTGTACATCAAAGTCTTGTTATTTTCTTTCCTCTATCTACAGACACATCTGGCATTTGGGGGGCTTTTTCAAAAATTATATTCAAGCGGTAAAACCACCATACACTTGCAGGTCTGTCTATGAATTTGACATTAATTCATAATTTATAAGAAGACACAAAGAACAGCAAGAATTCCTTGAGTTTATTTTTGTGGGAGACACATGTGTACAGTATGTTTGGAGCCTCGCACTGCACTCAGCATATGTGAGGCCCCTTGGCCCTCGGTAAAACTGTCAACACATCTCTGTATAGGAAAAGAAATGCCTCTTAACGACAGCTAAAATGATTTTTCACTCTAAATGTCAGATTTATAACTGTTAAAAATAGCTTTCCCTAAACTGACGGAGAAAAGATTATCTTTAACCCGCTTTGACAGCGGAAAACAGTCAGAATCAGTGAGAAATGCATTTAAAAAAATACAAATTCTACATGTTTTGTCTGATACAAGTGTCATCTGAATAACTCAAATGCTTTCTCAAATAAAAGTCAGACCTTCGGGTACCTTTGGGAATCCCGTCCCGGAGCTGCATGATAAAAACACCAGCCCTGGACCAGCTGACGAGGACGCAAAGTTTAAAGTTATTAAAGGGCATAAAGCAAACAACTGGGCTGAACTCGACTCCTCTGGCTGGCACACTGGGCAGCAGCGCCACTCGATCCTGGAGCCGCCGTAAATCAAGAGGCGTTCGAGACGCTGAGCTCGCGGGTGACACGAACACGAGACCGCAACCAGACCGTCAGGAATGCTGATGTGTGTCTCTGATAACGCACTCGTACAGGGGACACACACACACAGAGATCTCCGCATATCCCTCGGCGTTCCCACTCGGCTCACAATGGAGCCCCACAAACAGTCGAACAAGAGGAGATCACAGGACGACTGACATAGTTGTGTACACACTAATTAGGCACACTGGCACGACCACAATGGGCTTTTTTATACCATGCATGCACGAATCACACTCTTTCTCTCTCACACACACAGGATGGGTATCAGGGTTGGGCTCTCTGCCATGTTTGCTACGATACCCTCTTTGATCGGGGGCGAGGAGTTCTCTGAAACGAGGCAGCCGGGTTTTTGGAGAAGGTGGCAGCGGTTGACGGTCGCAGTGTGAATGGAGGATGCTGTGTTTTGTTCCGGCTTTGTATGAACAGGCGTTTTGTTTGCCAGATGACATTTAGACAATGGCTGCAGGACGGGAGGGAGGAGAGGGTGTGTGTGTGTTGTCGGCGGCGTCAGACGCTTTTGTGAGCGGCTGAAGAACGGGGGGGGGGTCAGCGGGTCAAGACCGGGCGACCTTTGCTGACATCAGGGCACAGAATGGCATTCAGAGAGAGGAACCGATAACGCCTTGATGTTGGTTTTCCACCCAATGCCTCGTGATTTAACTTTGCATTGCCATCAACAGGCCAAATGTCCTGTTGTTACTGCTGCTGTGACCCTCGCAGGTACCACTACTGAAGTTTTTTCAATGTAGGAAACGTTTACATTTCCTCTACTGTTGGTCTGTATAGCACGAGCTACATGTCTCAAATGTGAATAATTGTCAAGTCATTATTGTATACATGTATAAATGTGCTAATTTTCATTTTCCTGTAAATTTTCCAACTCCAAATGGGATTGAAACATTTTTGGTTTTCCGAAACCAAACCAAGTCGTGTCTAAAGTATATTTTTACAAGGCTGTGTGCATGTAACAAGCAGAAACTGATATGTATTGCTGGACATTTGTTCGGAAAGAATGACGAATAACTTTCCGTAGATATCATACGAGCTGTTGTATGAGGATACGTGGCACCATGTCATAACAGACTGTTGAGTTGTTGTGGCCTTTTCATTTTTCTGTGATCTAGTTTAAAGGATATATGATGTTTTGCTTTCTTGTAGAGAAGATACTCTTTTGTCTCCGCGGTAAACACGAAGCTAAGAGTCACTGTGAGTATAACAGATAACTTGGCATAGAAACTGATTTTTTATTTTTTTTTTACCTTTGAGAAAAACCAGGCTCGCTGTTTCCAGTCCTTGAGTTAAGCCAATATAGCAGCTGCTAGCTATTAGCATCATATTTACCGTAGACACTTGGAAGTGGGATCAATCTTCTCATCTAACTCTCGGCAAGAAAGCAATTTACCACAATTCCCAGGAAGAATTGTGAAAAAAACAAATCTCAACTTGAAGTGGTAACATTGTGATTAGGAGCCTTACAGCCCTCGTACACTAATGATCATGCAAAGACACCAACACCCATCATCCAGTCACGCTGAGAGTCAAACCGTTGTGTGTGTTGAGAGACTTCCAGCTGCCTGTTTGTCCTCTTATCTCTCAAGCAGAGGCTGATCACTGTGATAAACACACACAGGGTCATAACACACATGTGCAAACATTCAAGTAACTTCGCCACAGGTGATGACTGCCGCTGATACCAACAAACGCACTTCAGAGTCAAATCATCCAGCACACACACACACACACACACACACAGGCTGAGCAGTATGGGTGAAGTGGCGGCAGAGAGATTAGGTCTTGATTCGGTGCACATGGCGGGACCTCGGACTCTCTCCGCTGAGAGAGACTCAGTGGAAACGTTGACACAGAGATGAAGACCTGATGGATGCACTCGGCTCTGCTGCTCCTTCCTCTTCCTCCACCATCCTCCCTCTTTCCCTTCTCCGTGCCCCTCGTCAGTGCACGTACGCTTTAATGTACGCAGATGAAATAGCTGCTGGGAAAAAAATCTGGCTTAAGGTCCGATGAAATGGCTTCATGAGGCGTCGGTTTGCCCCATCAGAGGTGCTTGCTGGATGGTCAGCTATCGAGCTAAACATCCTTCCTCAAATGGAATTTGGGACTGTTGGACGGACGAAATGATGATGTGCATTTTGCACTAATTTCTTAAGGTTTTATAGAACAAAAATATATCAAACTACAGATAATGAAAATAATCATTAGTTACAGCCGTACTTCAATGCTTTTTTTACATTGCCCTTTCATCCCGCCACACTAGTGTGGTTCTGTCCCTGTCTGGTGCCTTTGTCCCACACATGTGCCCTTGTAAAAAAAAACATCTCTTAGATGTAGATGTCTCGTAGAAATGTGACTCCCTGAGGGAGAAAAGTTAAACCTAGTCCATCAACGGTACAGTGAAGCCATCACCGAGCCCTAAGCTTGGCCTTTATCCCCCCTTATTTAAACACCTCATCAAGCCGGCCTTACACCTCCTCCAGAAATAGACGCTTTCCATTTATAGTAAATAAAATAAACAGTTGTGTCTCCGTCTGCTTGCACGGCTGCCTGGCCAGAGAGAAGATTTCTGGGCTATCAGCTGCTCCGGGGCAGCGGTTAAAGGGAATCACATGTTTGGCCTGACATGAGAAAGCTCCGTCAGATGAGAAAAAAGAAAGAAAGACATTGAGAAATAAGTGAGGGAGAAGAGGAGTGATGGTTGCCCTCCACTTCGACTCCCAGCTCGGCGAGGTAAAGAGAACCAGGTTTTTACTGAGTGTAAAACATTGGGTGTTGATAAGGCGCCATGCGGTTGAGAGCCTGAGAAAAGAGCCTCGGTTTTATTTTTTGGGATTAGTTTTCCCATCAATTTCACTCAAGTCTGTAAAAGGTCCATTAAGGCGAGTCGAGTAGAACAGCGACAGAGGGCAACCTGACATCCATCACCTCCGTTGCTTCAAGAGCCCGGCAACGCACGCCCCAAAGAAAGCCGATGAAAGAAAGTTGGTGAAGTTGTGTGTGTTGCTGTGCACACAAGCAAAGCGCCTTTCTTTTTGTGTGCAATCCTATCAATGTCACAAAGGTTACGCTCCCTCAAGATAACCCGCGGAGATCGGCGTGGGCTCCGGCGGATTTTTTTTCACCCCCTCTCTTTTTGTGATTAGGTGTCAGCAGAATTACCTTGGTGCGCAGACGACGGCTTTCATGTCGGAGGTTTCTCATGGGCTAGCGGCCTATCGAGCGGCCCATTCAAAACACCATGCAAAGCACACAATGTCTGTTTGTAGTCTGGTCACACAAGCGTGAATCCATATTTATCTGAGCGCATTGACGGGCACTCCTGCACATTTTGATGTGGGCTGGCGGTACGAAATGGCTATTTTCTTCTTATTTAGTTTCTTCCTTTTCACAAATGAAAGTGCAGTATCTGAGCCAAAACTGCTCCTCAGAAACGGTAGTCGTAGAACTTGAGAAAGCAGAATTTAAGAGCCTGAGAAAATCTCAGCTTGAATTGATTGGAGAGAAAACTGATACAATCACGATCTTATTGTCTTTGAGCTCAAGAACCTCTGATTGAAAACATACATATTTTGGGGAGAGGAATGTAGCGAAAAAAACCGTTGAGGAGGCACAGATGTAGCAGTGTGCTGTTTGGCAGTGGGATTTGTTCCTCAGCCACCGCTTGGACTGTGGTTTGGTTCTGGTATGTGCTTTCTTTTTTATAAAGTGTCATTTAATGCAGTAAACATCCTGCAAAGACCAGCGGTTCAAAAAAACTGGGCTCAGTATCCTCATTGCCTCCACTTGCACCAGAGATCAAAATCACAGTGTTTCATTATCTGTTACTTCAATTTGTTATTGAACACATGCTCACGAAATAAATAACTCACAAATTAAGGACCGTTGAAAAGTATTGTCCATTGAGATCAATAAGGATGTTTGTAGTGTGTTTTATTGTACAAATAAACGTACAAAAGCTGTTACAATTGTTTTGTGAATTTGTAAAAGGTTTTTTTTTTTTCATTTTGACAAATGCCTGAATGATTGGGTTAGAACACTATACAAGTACTTTATAGTGACACTAGCTGCAGGACTATCAATAATGTTGGTATCGCTCTATTAAAGATAACCCTTGCCACTATGATTCTTAATGGTCCAGCTGTTGAAGTGAGATCTAAAGTAAAAGGTATAGAAGGGCCTGAAGTTTGGATACACAAACAAATCTAAAACAATGACAATTTTGCAAATTTTTTGAAAGTTAAGTACGTGAAATAAACAATTGTTAGGATTGGTTTACTGATGTTGTGATGGGAATGGGAGGTTTAGAAAGATAGATAGCAAAAAAACATCACATTTTTGGTACTGATGCAATTCATTAAATCTCCTTCATAATGAAATGTAGTCACCGATATGCTCTTAAACAACAGTTATATGTCAACGGGATATCTAAATGAAGTTTTCAAATGAGAGTAGGCTGACTTTAAGCTCGGTGTCTAGACATCTTCGATTTGCCCCACATCAATACCAAACATTTTAACATCTATAATTCATAGGGTAAAACCTATCTCACCATTTCAAACGATGGAGTGTTTGTCTAGTCCTTGGACTCACAGTGGGCGTTGTTCAAAAGGCCAGCGATGGGGCCTCGGCATCACTTTCTAGCAATCTGTCGATTCAAAGCTGCGTTAGTGCAGCAGGGCACTGCCACAGCAAAGAACACGGCGTCATCGTCCGCAAAATAGTTGAACCTGGCTCAACTTTGGGTCATCTGCACTCACTGTGTTGAACAATCAAATGTAATAACGCAGGTGCACATACCTTGTACTGTACAGCCTATATAGCATTGTATCGCTCTTTTCTTACTACTTTAATAATTAGTTATTTATTTTTTCTTCTATTTGGTGTTGTTTTATTTCTTAACTGACTAACCGTAATAGTTTTATTCTATCATCGGGGACAATGAAAATGAAGCTCTCTTGAATCATAAGCTCACTCTGCTCTTCATCTCATGCTGATAAAATGACCGTTTCTTTCCAGAGCCATAAAATCTTGGCTCAAAATAGTTGCTGTGAAATATGTCAGTGTTTGATATACATTCAAACGGCACTTCCTGGTGTGTTTTTACACCAGTGCAAACCGTTCGTTTTTTTTTTTGAATGCAGTGCCATTAGTGGGTCTGAGCACAGCCTCTCCCATAGTACTCGTTGCTCTCTGGATGTGGATGTGATTTACCATGGGAACTTCATAGCATTCTTCTTGTTTTGGAGGCCTGTGAAAATAATCGGATTTGAGCCAGCTGAAAGGAACAGTGAGGTCTAACAGCCAAGGAGCGGCTGCAGTGAAGCTAAATTGAGAACGCCGTATAAATCTTGACTTTTCAGCAAGCAACACACACACACGCTTGTACAGCAGCTCTGCAGCGACAACTGTTTACAGCTGATATGTTGATGTTTCAACCAAGTTGATGTCAGGGTGCGCGCACTGGCCTCCGAAAAAGCACCGGTTCCAATGAAAAGGAGTTCACAAAACTCATTTACATCGGGGACTGAGGAGAAACAATAAAAAGGTGTCCTGTAATTGAACGCTAGTCTGCCAGATAGTCGGTGTGTGTGAGCGAGCATGTGTGAAGCACGTGTGCGAAAGAGAGAGAAAGAGGGCGAGAGACAATGAGCGCGAGAGAGAGTGTCAAGTTCAAACAGCCAGCCCTGTGCTGATGCGCACCTTGAAATGTCAGATGAAAATGGGGGGCGTACGGGTGAAGTGTTAAGAGCAGTGCAGTGAAAATGGACTGAGTGGGGTGAACAGATTTAACTAGCAGTGGAGCAGACTGCAGAGAGGGAGAGCAGCTCATCTCCAGGCTGGTGGAGTGTGGGGCAGTGGGTGTCGGGGAGGTGAGAGAGAGAGAGAGAGAGAGAGCCAGCGGCTGATGTGAAGATGGCGGAAGCAGGGGGGGGGGGGATTTCCTGGTTTGTGATGTCACAGGGTGTAGGCCTCGACTACAAAGCTGACCCCTGACTGCCCGGGCCCTCATGATCTTTATCATGCGAGTGGTGCTACTATACTCTGATCCAGACAGCCTCTCATACAGTTGGAGCTGAGCTGGTATTGACAGAGGCTCTGTTATGGGGAACATGTTTTTCAACCAAACCTGTTAGAGATAACCCTCACGAGGCTAAAAACGAAACAAAGGAAGCTCACAGTGCTATTATTGTGCAAGTTATTTTGTACAAACTCTAAATAGCAGCTCAGTGGTTTTGAAAAAAAAAAAAAATCTTGTTGTTGAGTTGTGGTACTTTCCACTTGCTGAAAAACGATGTCAACAAACTGGTGGCCAAAATAAATACGGTAGATAAATCCAATACAAAAACACTGTACGTCAGTGCAGCACACCATCCTAGAATATTGTGTGAAGGCTCCCGGCTCATAGCATTGTGACGTTAATTCGCCGTTGTCACATTCTGCCAACATGATGAGAGTGCAGCGGTCACAAGGAGGAAAAGTGTGAAGAGAACAAACCAAAGAACAGGCTCAGGTACTTTTGGGGCTCATTAGGACAGTTTAATGATGGTACACACCCATTATTAACACATGTCGGTGTAGTTTATTGGATCAGCAGGGAGTGCCTGTGAGAATCTTCAAGGCCGAGTTAATGGCCGAACACAAACATGTCAAAGTCAGCCGCCACTTGTTTATTTATTTCCTTCTCTGGGTTTTCCCCTCATGCACCGACTCAGATAGCACACGCTAACTGTAGGCCGAGGCCAAACACCCGCAGGGAGCGACCTTGTCCTCCGCACTGCTGCCTAACACATCACGTGGCTTCTTTCTGCCTCCCACTTAACCCTAACCACACACACACACAGACATAAATATTCTTCCCGCTGCCCAAAGATACGGAATATGCAGAGACCAAATAAACATGCCGAGCTGGTGAGGAAATGCCAATGAAATGCTGAGACGTATAGGGCACAAATTGTCTGAACGCCGAAGCCAGGCAGGGTGGAGCAATGCTGGCGGAGCACCAACACACTCACACACACACACACACACACACACTCTCGGGCCTGCAGCAGAGCGAGGTGTCAGAGCCCGTTAGAGGCCTTTGGCTGGACACAGCTCCAGAACAAGCTGGACAAAAGCGTTGCCTGTCTCCCCTCATTAAGTGATTTAAGATCCCGTGTTCCCCCGACTCCTTTCATCGCCGTCCAAAGTGAACACACTCAAAAAAGCCCAACAAGAGTGCCAGGACCTGCTGACATGAATGGGGTGAAGAGGGGCAGGAAAGCCAAGTTCATGGCGGAGCACCAGGGTCTAAAGCTGAGCTACGCTAGCCATGCCTATTAGCCTGCATGGAGTGGGGGGGGGGGGGGGCACCTAGCTTGAATAAAGCAGGGTACCATGGAGGCTTGGCCCCCGGGTGGGGGACAGCAGCCACTTAATCCATTAACAGTTCTTCGTCCACAGAAGAAGCAACGTTTTCCCATGAAGGTTTAGTTTAGCAGAAATGTGCCGTTTCCACATTCCTGGCTAACAAGGCGGCGCTATCTGGGGATGTGGGAGACGACGGAAAGACGGAGGAGCTGGATGGAACATCAGAGCTGCATCCAAAATCAACCTCATGAGAGCGCCGGCTTGGTCGAGTCATAATTATGAGTGATTAAAGCATGCTATCATATATCACGCAGTTACCGGGATTTGCTATGAAAACTCCAACAGTGCCTGTGGTTCAAGTTGAGTCTGGATTTGTCAGCAGTGGGGGGGGGGGGGGGGGGGTGAACCAAAGCTTTTAGCAGATGCCGCGAAACAAATCACACTCTTTTGCAAGACATATTGGTTTTATTGTTAAAACAAGTACGAAAATGTTCTGGAAATGAGTGTCACGAGACAGAATACGGCTGCAGGACGGAGTGTACCAAAGGATTGTGCAGCAACTGCAAAAACACTCTCGAACATCAATATCTAAAAACAAGACAGATGGAAGTAGATCGCTACACTAAAAAAAAGGAAATAAGCCCTGTATGTCGCAAATTCAGCCGATTGTCTTTTCCTTGTAGCAAATTAAAGATTTCCAGGCAAAAATCACTTGATAAAATGTTCAATCTAAGTGTGTGTAGGGTTGCATTTCATGCAAAATAAGATGTGCTATACATATATACATATAAAACATACCACACAGTATCACTTAACACCTGAAAGGAAGCAAGCTCCTCTGGGAAATGATGTCAGCTTTCAGAACGCCGACTCAGGTCCATCACCAGTGCATCATCTGCACTTAATGTAAGGACCGACTTTCAGACGCGTTTGAAGTCGGTCAACTCTTTGAGAGACGTGACAAGCGGAGGAGAGCCCCTAGCTGAGCCGCCGACGAGGAAACTATGATATATTCGACTCAGTGCTGCATGAAAGAAATCTCCGTTAAAGGAGAGAGCCTAATTGGAGATCGAGTGTGGTCTAAAGTGGACAGTTAGACAGAGAATGCACTGTTTAGATTCAGGAGAGGAATACAAAAAAAAAACGATCCTCTGAGCAGCCAAAGTCCAATTAGTGCGGTATAGAATGTGGGATCCAAACATTTGTTTACAAGAGGCTGTTTTTCTGTTTTGTCCTCGGCTCTCTCTCCGGGACGGGAGACCCTGGTCGGATTCCACGACGGCTCCACAACAGAGTGGGTGTGGCTACACCACACAAACCTCGGGGCCTTTTGACATTACACTGCGCAACCATGAGGTCAGAGGAAGGCTCTTTCTTCCCAGGCACAAAGGAGTGATTTTTCACTCGCCCCGTGAGAACGGCGGCGGGTAATGAACTCTCGGGCCCCTGGTATCACGTTCGGTTTCACACGCGTCAACTCCATTCTGGAGCGGAACAAAAGGGCAGTAGGAGAAACATTTGCGGGGAGGGAACAGCGTGCCCAGGGCATGCCATGCTGGGTGAGTTTCAAGCATTTTAATGGCAGTGATACTCTTGAGATTAGTAGGGAATCGTTTCTTTCAGGCATACGGAGAGAAACATGCACAATTAAGGCTATACTGGGCAGACATACGGGTATATACGTGAAGGTGTTGTTGAACCTGTAACGTACGGCAGCAATACAGCACAAACACCATCACAGATGCAAAAGCTAAAAGCAGAAGCGTCGCTAGAAGAAAATGTCTGGATCTTGGCGCTCTGTCAAACCGTCTTATATCTTTAATACATACACAGATCTTTAACAGGTTTAACAGATTTTCACCTCTGATCTTATACGCACCCACATTTTACGTCTTTAGCTTCAATAAAGTCCCGTTCACAATGAACAACGTCCTCTTGCAGAGAGCGGGATTCCAAAAATGCTTCATGTGGTAAAATCCATCGATAAATTCCTGTATTCTTTAAAAACTAAAAAGGCAAAAAACAAAGTGTTTTACCCGAGAGATACCCGGACTCCGGAAAACAAAGCAGTCGTGGCACTTGATTCGGACTGCCAACTGACCAGATCTCTTTAACCAGCGGGACAAAGTGTTAGCCGTGTTAGCGTATTGACTGCTCCTGTATATATGGAGGAAACCAGAACCATCACGTTTACAGCTGCAAGATAGTAGTATAGATGTCCTGTGACATTATCAGCTTAATTGATCAGATATTAGCTGTTGTTGCCCGTGATGATGCCTTTAAAGTAAACAGGAAATACGCCTCGGTCGGTTTATGGAGTAACTATACAGACTTTAACCTCTTTATGGAATCACTTCCTTTAGGGGTTTTGGTTCCTTTTGATTTGTTTTTCCCTGCTGCAAATCTTTGAACCTACATACCTGAGACGTTCACGAGAGACAAAAGAGAGTGCAGAGTCCTCACCTACTCGGATTGTGTGCAGCAGATGCTTCTGAGTAATAAAATATCCTCCTCGTTGCACCATTAATCGATGGAATTTATCGCGCTCCAGACACGGCTGAGACTAAATCCGGCGACTTTCCAGTTCTAAGACACTCCGTAACCAGCACCGAGCCGCCCCGCTCTGTGTCATCTGCTCCGCTAAACTATAAAGCATTTGGGAAAGGCCAGACGGATTAGGCTGCAGTTACTCCGACATGAAAAGCTGCTCTTAATTCAAAAGCTCTCATGGCTGATTAATCACAAATTATGATCAAACAGCTGACTTACAGGATAAACATATGACACCCTTTGCTCACAAGTGTGCGTCGGCATCTGTGTGCGCTTGCCAATGTGTGCACGCATGCATGGCCTGTGAGTTAGTGTGTGTAAAAGTATGTGTGTGCGATCACGTCGTCTGCAGACTCATTTTCCACAGCAGATTACAACACCGCCAAATTAAAATCACCAATGCCCCGACATTCATCTGTGCAGACTATGAACCTTTTTCGTGTACGAGGTCACGACCAAAACCATTTTCTCAGAAGAAGAAAAAGAAATGGTCCTCACTCTCAAAACAGGCCCACATTCTGAGACAGGCTGGAAACGTTAGAGTTGTCAAGAAGCCGCACGGCCAGTGCTTGTATGTTGCACACATGGAGGAGGCGACTTCAACTCAAGCCTGGAGACAGTGAAGGAGTCAGCTGACGGGGGTTTTTGGGGGGAGAAGAACAAAGCTGTGAAGTCTGAGAAGCTTTAATCACCCTTCTCATTTCTGATAGCGGCGCAGCAGGAGTCAGCTGCTGGATGAAAAACATCTGGACACCGGGGTTAGCAGAGCTAAATCAAGAGGCAGCTCAGGGCACCGAGAGGGGGGGGGGGGGGGGGGGCAGCGAATGCAGACCTGTTTCTGGGTTTCCCAGTTAATTGTTCGTCATTGATAAAATATGAAAGCTATGCGTCTTGATTGTGCTTACACATGCCAGCTTGAGTCATTTTGAGGGCGCTCTCCTACATTATGGGATTTTCTGGTGCTATAAAATGTGTTACGAAGAAAGAAAAATTGGAATTAATATAACTATATTTTTGTGGGAGTCTGTGGTCATATAAATAATTTGTGTTTTGTACAAATGTTATATATATATATATTAGGGATTGAGAGATTATAATATAACAAATATATTTGAGTGGATTTTGTGTTGCACAAAAATGGCGTGGATTCTAACGCTGTAAAAAATAGCGAGATTATCACACATAGCAAATTTCAGGGACACGACATCAGATTTTAGAATCTGCGTGCAGCATCGTATATTTTGGGAGAATTTCCGGATCATGTCACATACACTTTTGTTTCCACAAGATCCCCAAATTTGTCACAAATTACACGTTTTTGGGACAATCAAGCCAAAGTTCCGGGTTAAGCATGTACTATGAAATTAAATGAACTAATATTTTACGAGGCCAGCATACAATTTTGAGGCTGTTTCGATAAATGTTGGGGTCTGTGATTATCTCACATAACACCATTTCCCACTATAGGAAATGTGGGTTATTTGCGGGCACTATAACATAATTATGGATTATGCCATGAACATTTTAACGGCTCTGTAACACATTTAATTAGGTGCCGGGGTCATTTCAGCACGTTTACAAATTCTGGTGCTTTTACAAGTTTTAGCAGATTCCCAAGTGAAAGACTTCAGGAGCATTACGCCACATTTGGGCGATTTGTGAGTACTATGACACGGTATTGTCACAACATTAGAGTTGGGATAGTGCACTGCTATACTGAATGAAGATGGACGATGAAGAATAGCTGTGGATAGGGGGGAATTCACTCTAACGAAATCAGGGAGTGTAGAGTTCACAGTTTGAAGAGGTTGATTTTAATTGTCATGAGTTTCAGATAATTGTTGGAGAACAAAAACGTGTGAGCTTCCTTGAGAGGAAAGGGAGGAGAAAGACAGACATGAGAAGCACTGCAAGAGATAATGAGCAAGCAGGGGAGCACAAACGAGAGAAAGCTAACTCAGCTCCCTCTAACCTTCTAACATTTTCACTGTGGCGGATTCTGCAAGCGCATGTGTGTGTGTGTGTGTGTGTCCTTGCCACGATGAATAGGCACCATACAGGCAGTGATTAATTCAGATAGTTGTTGGCATTTCAGTTTACATCCCCCAGAAAGCGGCATGCTGCTGCAGCACGAATTCAACATGCTGCATTAAGAGCTTTGCTCCCTTCAGGCAACAGGAATTCTGGGTTATTTCTACCCTGGTGTACGTGGCACAGGTTTGGTTATCTGTGCTGAACTGGGCCAATGAAAGCGCAGCTGCTCCACGGCTCATTGGCTGCCGCGGGGTTATGGGTTAATCCTAATTGGTGACTTTCTGAGAGGCCACACCTCATGGTTTTCCTTCTTTTTCTTTGGGAGGGTAGAGGGCTTTGCACCAAATTTGCATATTTATCCATTTTTACTGTCGTGTGGAGAATTTATAACGTCATTTTGGAATATTTTTCTCTCCAAATGCCACCAAGAAATAATAAAAATAAAGTAAATAAAAAGACCTCTCAGCTTCAGCCGACACAGTTGCTCGTAAACAAACTCGACCGGACTGATTCTTTAAACCGTTTGAATCATCTCAACACAAACTTGCATGCGTCTTCGCCGTACTTTGAAACAATCAGAAAATAATCGGATATCTGATTCGAAAAGTCGAGAAGTGTGTCAAGCGGTGGTGCTGCACCACAACTCCCACTACACTGCTGGGTTGCTGGGCAAAATTTTGAACGGGCCTGCCTCCATACAGGAGTGGCTTGGTGGATGGTAAATGTGTGTGACGTCTTAGCCGGCGTGTTTCTCTAACCCCCCTGTGTATCGTGTGTCTAGACCTCACCAGCACGACTTCTGGAAGAACCACGTGACCCAGATGAGCAGTCACGGGACTTCAACGTCCACACTTCGGGCTTTTTTTTCTTCTTCGATCAATTCTTCGCCTTTATTCCAGCCTACAATCAAACAGGCCGAAATAAGTGAAGCTGACGCGGGAGCCAACGACAAATGGCTGCATCACAGCGAGGTTCAAACCGAACTAAGAATTAATTTTCATAAACTATGGCTACAACTACGCAAAATTGAATTTGATTAGAAATTGATCCAAAAAAATAACTACATTACGACAAATTTAAAATGTATAGATTTACTCGGATTATTTTTTATTTTGAAATCTGTTATTTTCTTTCTGGTAAAATGCTGTTAAATGAATACAGTCTTTACATTTAAACAAAATATGAATAAATTATAGGTTGAAGTAAGTGTAACTGTAACATATTAAAAACTGGAAAAGTTACAATATTACAAATTGAAGCATATACATATACAAAGCATATCACAATGTAATGAAAATTGTGTTGTATTTTCATTCCAAAGAAAAGTATAATCATAAATGATATTGTTTATGCTAAAATAAAATACAATAAACTATTATTTGCATTTTAATAAAATCTTTTAAAGTCACTTAGAATACAAAAACATTGTTAGAAATCGTGTGTCAGCCGTGACCTCTGAGAAATAGAATATCTATGTAGAGGCAGACAAACAAAATCAGATATAACTGATTTTTCTTAACATTAATGATTTGAATATGTATCTATAAATTTAAACAAATTCTTCTTGCATTTGAATGTGTTTTCCCTGTAATGTAGGTATGACAGCTGCCATAAAAATGGCCAAAAATTCCAAAAGTAAAAAAAAAGTCCATTAACGAAAAGAAAAAACAATTAGTGAACTTTTGGTGACCACGCTTTTGCTACTTACGAAAGTCCACTAAAACTTAATAGTAACTTCCATCCAGAGACAGAAATATGAGCAGTGAGCCATAAAGACTTCTGATGGAAACCTAAGCAGCCGGCACACTCAGGAAACAAATAAAACATCTTTATGAGCTGGATTTTATGATCTTAATAGGCGCAGTACCGGTCCAGTGGCCTCTAAGTGCTCTGCTGGACAGGTCTGTGCTTCAGACACCACCGGCTACTGTCTGCACTGCCACACACAAAACTCTGCACAACTCACTGTTTTGATTACGCTGGCTGCTGGATAATTAAAAGAACACTTTCACTGCCCGTGAAATTACAATAAATTCCCATTAGCTGGGTCTAATGTACACGGTGCATATTAAGACACCGAAAATGAAACAAATGGATACACAACACACACTGTATGTAGGAGTCATGTGGTATGGGTAATAGGAGCACTTTTGTTTGGAGGTCTTGTGATTACTGTGCAAAAAAACCTCCTCATTTTCCAATGCAAGTAATTCCAAAAACAAGTGAGAGAAATCTGCTGATGAGGTCAAAATATTTCACTTTCCATCACAGATTGGTACGTTTGAAGCTTATTCTATCGACTGAAAAGTAATTTTCTTGATTTTAAATTGTGCGTTAATTCACAAAATTGTATGAAATGAATGAGCTTTAACTTAAAGTGCTTTCATCTCACCACCAGATTCTCTTCTTGATTTTAGAATGTTTAGGTTTAAAGTGTTTCTTGATTGCTTTTTTTTGTTTGTGCGTTGAAAACAACTCATTTCTGAAAAGTGCATCACATCTTAAATATTTGTTTAATTTCAAATGTGTGTTTATCATTTTCATTTAACTCTTAACTTATCTTCTCATTCTCTAACAAAATCCTTCACATATGTACATTTGTTACAGTGAATAAATGTCTTCTTTCTTTTTTTTTAAATGATATTGATAATTTCAGACAAATTCTGTGCTTATAAGAAAACTAACTTTATGACATGAAATCAGAGTGAAACTTTGGGTTAGGAAAGGGCGGGTGAAACCCTCTCCTCCTGTTTTTTGTTGGTCTCTTTGAAGCAGGACGGGACAGGTGACCTTGTCCCTTTTGTTAAACAGACAATACCGGCTTGTCGGGCCATTAGCTTCTCTTTGTAGGTGCTCGTCTAGGTGTGATATCCACCCTGCCATTGCTGATAGCGCAAAGCCGTCGTCAGAATCCACCACAGGGACAAAGGAAGTAAAACACCCCCGAGGTGATTCACAACATTCCTTTTCCAGTCATCGTAAAATGCCATTATTTCAATTATACATCAGAATGGGCTTGAATCCCACAAATAAGAGGGAGAAGCCGGCAGAGAAGCACTAACAACCGAAGAGCCTCTTGCCCGATTCATGAGAGCGTAGTACTCCACTCAAAAGTGGAGACGTCTGATTGGCGGGAAGGGGAGCGCTGCGATTGGCTGAGGCGGTGGCACATTCTGTGTCGGCTGAGCGCTGGGGACCTGTTACGCCAGATGCCCTCCTCTCGTCCCCTGCAATGTTTGCAGCCCCACGCACGCGATCCCTCGCTCCGCTTGGCTGCACCCTCTCATCGCATTACTTCTGCTATTCTAACTCCGCCATCAATTATGCACTAGAATAACTCTGGGCCCTGATGGAGCCAAGACATAAAAGGGGATCATCAGCGCTCGCAGCGTCTGCCCAGCATGCTCCCTGCCGCACTGCTACCGCTGATATGAGCGGGCCAAGGGCGGCAGCTCGTACGGCACACCGACGGGTTTGTGCACAAACAAACACATCACGGCTTCGTTATTGTGTTAGTAGGTCAATCAGCGACGGGCGTCCATGAGGAATTGCCGACTCAGCAAAGTCACAAAAGCGTAATTCCGGATTGTCAGACTCTTAACGAAGACGAATAATCTCGTCTCACACTGGGTTACATTATTCAACTTGCTTTAAGGTGAGACAAGATCATTCGTCTCCGATTGTTCGATTGATTTGCTCTCAAGAAACAAGTCTGAAAAGTGTCATAACATCCGTTATGAGAAAACTAGACCGTCTCGTCGACTTGTCAACTGAGCTGAATCACGTCTTTTGGACCACTTTTAAAATCAGATCACATTGTTTGGTGTCAGCAAATTTCTATAATAAGAAAAACAGAATGTTTGGTTTGTTTGTAAAGGTGGATATGTTTTTCTTTTGTTGTGCTGCTAATAGCTTTGCCCCGTGTTGAGCCTGTATTGGTCGACATTCACAGATAATATTAAAATGATGAAATAAGGCTCAGTGGCAACAAAAGTCAGGCGATGCCTTCAATCAGCGCTACGCAGAATCATTTCCAGCTTAAAATCAACATTTTCTTCTGAAAGGTCAAAGCTGTCTTCAACTTGTGTACAAAAGAAACACAAACACAAAACATTTTCGAGAAATGAATGTCTGTATTTTAAAAATATCTTGAGGAAAAGCAGAAAATAATTTAGCAGCTCACTGCACTAGACTCAAGAAAAATAATCAAGAAAGACATGATATCAGAAACACATTTTAACTTCTCATACTGATTCTTTTCTATTTTGGGAAAATCTGACTTCAACAACTTGGTAGAAGACATCAAAACCTTCCTCGGGAGTCCTTTGTGTCGGTAAAAGAAGGAGATTTACTTGCAGGAGTGGGAGTGTGGGATCAGAAAAGATCAGAAAACACTCAAGTGATGTCCCAGGATTCGTAACCTACTTCTTTTTTTTTTTCCTGAAACAAAATGGAGTCGAATTTGGAAAATGGCTGCCCGTGTGCTCCACCGCTCCGCCACACACCACATTGAAAAGGCGAAGAAGAGGAGGAGAAATCAGCCACGTGTGGGGAAAGTGTACACGGTGCAGTCTGAGATTTCAATTAAAGACCCCGCAACTCAAGTTGCGGGATGATAAAAAACCCAAAAATCTATTTAATCGCAGCCATTCATCACCAAAGGAACGCAGGCCAGGAAAAAAAAAGGAAAGCCGACATGATGTCGACCCCTCCAATAAAGTCCTGACCTGGATTTCTCCTGGTTGCGTGTGAAGGTTTGTCCGAGCTCTATCGTGAGATCACAAACAGATTTTTTTAATATTTCATGTGTCGCAAAGCACCGAGCGTGCTGAAATCACACAGAGGAGGACACACTGAGTCTCAGCGGACCTGGGAGCCACACGAAAGGTCTCGCAAAGTCACACCAAGTTCATGCAACAACAACTGTTCTTCTTCACACGCGGATACGTAACAATAACAACAATTGCACGGCGGGAGGCTGAAAACAGCGCAAACAGGCGTCTCGTCTGTTGTGATTCGGCTCCGAACCACGATCAGATAAACCCCTCATACCCGAATGATTACATGAGACATGTGAACCGGAGGGATGAAGGCAATTAGCCAGCGGTGGTGTCTCCCACCAAAGCATATTTGGCATGTTTTGGTTTGTCTGTGTGTCTGAAAGAAAAACTGTGTGTCGTACGTGCCGACTCTGTGAATCACGCGTGATTCACAGAGTCTTGACTGGAAAAGCAACTTGCTCACGCATCACGCTTTGTCTAAATTTGTTCCAAGATACACAAAAAGCAACGAGTCAGCAGCCGTTTCAAATCAGGAAATGTCGCCCCGACGAGGAGGTGCACATACTAGGCCTCCGTCCAAAGCCACGGTGACCCACATATGCTTCCCGAAACATTTACTTGGAGGTTTGGCCCTCGCTGTCAAAATGATCGCACATTGAGCCAATTGACATTTCAGCTGTGATCGTATCCGATTCCAGTCGACCGACGTGCCAATTCTCTCATCGCCTCCATTTGTCTTCAAGCAGAGGAGACATCGCAGCCAACAAGTCAAAACCACAGACGTATAAACAGCATTGAGTCGAAAATGAAGCTTAACAATCGCTACAAGAGGATTCAGTCACTTCTAAATAATCCAAACATGTGAGAGAAAACACTGCTGATTTCCCTCAGTCCCGTTGACTCCATTCCCACCTCGTATGTTCTCTACTTTGAAGTACGGAGTTGAAATGCACCGTTAACTTCTACACTTTGTCTCTGTTTGGTTCCTCTGCTGTTTCTTTCTCCAGGGCTGCAGACCTGATTGAGTGTAATCAGCAGCATTGGACACACCTGGGCCCCGTTCATAAAGCCTGAGCCAGCAGCCGTCCCCAGCTGGCACACCTCCTCTCACACACGCGTACAGTATATGTCTGTGTCGGGGCTTTTGGGGTTTCTTTTACTTGTTTTTAACAACACAACAGCCACGCAGCACGTTTTCACGCATGCACTCACTTCACGTTTTGGTTCATAAATCACTTTATTTGTTAAGTGCGACCGCTTTTGTCTCAGTTTTAGAGCTGGAACCAGTGAGTGTATTAGTTCAACCTGTTTTCAACACGAATCAATTTGTTTCTAGGATTTACTGGTAAGAAAAAAAAACATAAAATATGGCCAATGGTTGCACTGTAATCAAGCAAAACAGCTTGAAGACTTTCAGAGTGAATAGTACTCTAAGATTTAGATTTCTTGGTAAAATTGTATATTTTACGGTACAACGATTCAAGCGCGTATGAACAGCCTTCACTCTAGTCTTTACAAACTATAAAAACTCCTGTTTGGTTATTTTTGTTGCTGTTGAGGAGACTCTAAAGGGACTCTAGCTCGGCCGAGCACCCACCCTGCAGTCTTTGATACTGTGTGATGCCCGACAAACAGCAGCAGCCTTGCCCTGTCTGTGAGCAGCTTAGTGGCTCTTTAGGACCTTTTTAGGGGCCGTTTTTAAAAGCTTTACTGCAGTCATTAGGCGCTAAGGCTGATTAATGTGAATGGTCAGGCAGGGCCTGGCTTTCTGAGGGGAGAACAGAGAGGGGTGAAGGGTCCCACAGGAAGTGTTTTGTGTCTCCACACAAAGGGAAGGCTGACCTCTTAAGCCCCTTAGAGCCTCTTTGCTAATACCCTCACCGGTGCCTACAAAGACACAGGGGATGCCATTTCACCACTCACATTTAAACAGGGTACACAGAAAAGAAAGCCCCGGCAAGATTAAAACGGCAGAAAAGTGAACCTCTGTGCAGCGGAGTGAGACTGAGATTAGGCCTGAAGAGTTCCCCCCACTAATCCATTGACTGTCGCGCATATCAAACACAGGGTGCCAAACTCACACAGTGAGTCTCATCGCGTAGCTTTTGCCATAAAAGTAAAAAAAAAATCTTAAATAATTTAAAAAAGAAGCTGGGAATTATTTCCACCTGCCGAACAGTTTCAGTGAATTTTCTAAATTTTAGGGACATTTTCCCTTT
The DNA here is from genome assembly GCF_949748355.1 of Melanostigma gelatinosum. Lineage (NCBI taxonomy): Eukaryota > Metazoa > Chordata > Actinopteri > Perciformes > Zoarcidae > Melanostigma > Melanostigma gelatinosum. Next base: position 15,206,197 of record NC_136651.1, read on the forward strand.
TTTCAAGATAACATCTTCTTGAAACAGGTTTATATTTGTATTGAAAACCGGGTGAAATAATCATGTTGCTGGCAGATTTTCTTCAGGTTTTTTAGATCAAGAATATCAAGATGCTGACAATCATTTCTGGAAAAAGTTGATTCATGTTGAAAACCGGTTGTAATGATCATACTGGGCGATTTCTTTTTTTTTTTACTGATACTGAATGCTTATTTTCCTTTTCTAGACCAAGAGGATACTTTGTTCCAGAAAATGATTGAAATGAGTGACTTGCATTCAAAGCAGTTTGAAGATTGTGTGCCGCATTGACAGATTTATTTCAGTTATGCGTAGAATTTTCAAGTGATTTTCTCTGATTCTGGTGCAGCGATGTACGTTCATTCTCTCTCCTTTCATGAGACTGACAATCAATTCTAGAAAGGTCTCAGTAACAAGTCAACTTCTTTTGGAAAGAAGTAATCTTGCTCGATTTGTTGAATGTATTTTAAGTAAAAAAGAAATCTAGATTGAAATGTGATTCTAGGGCTGTGGTCTGCCGGATTTCTTCTTTTTAAAATCTTGAAGAAACTGATTTGTAGCAGAAACCTGATTAAGTTATCATGCTGAGTTTTTTAAACAAAATAGAATTTTCGTTGTTTTTTTTCTTGATTTACCTTATTCAGTGTTCTTTCAAGATGGAGAAAGACTCAGTTCTAGAAAAATCACAGAACCCGGGGGAATGAACACTATATTTGGCAAGTTCAGTGATCAACATACTGACATGAAACAAGTTGACTTCTCTTGGAATCATGCTGCACTGACAAATGTGTTGCTCCTAATGGAAAACAAGACTTTGGTGACTCATACAGTGACAATAAAATACTTTTTCAAGATGGAAATTCTTGTCATGGACAAGAAAAAATGCACCAACTTGCAATTCAGTGATTGTAACCACAGTGCAGTTGCTGTGTCATAGCCTGAGAGAAACATTGCCGTAAACCAATAAAGCGGCCACACTTATTAGTAAACCTCAACCCACTACTTCCTGTCAATCACGCCCCGGCAGCCCGAGGGCCCTCGCCTTGTCAGTCGGAGCGTAAAAGGGAGGGCTGTGGCAGCTCCTCTCTGCAGGCAGGGTCGTAGAGAGCACGGGGGAAATGACGGGCGTCTCCACAGGACCTCTGCAGAGAGCCGAGTCTCTGGAGCTCAGACTTATTAAGCGCATTCTGCGAGGTACGACTGATTAAAGTCCAGCGAGTGGAAGCGGACTTGACGCGATATGAAGGAGATGTTCCTATCTGGGATGTGGCGCTCTTTCATTTCAGGCGCTTAGAGACTGAAGTGCTGCGAGGAGGCTTAATGCTCCTGCACTTTCTAATAAAATGGAAGGTAAACCTCAGATAAGAAGCCTCTCATCCTCAGGTTATTGATACTTTCTGAACCCTCTCCAGAGGAAATCACATTCAGTCCGCTCTCTTTGATGCCTTTTTGTGATTGACACTTCCTCAGGGTGGAAACATTCTGACCCCACCGCGGGGGACTCCACGGCCTGCACACCGTCCCCCCTGTCGTAGCCTCTGGCCTCTTATGAGGAAGTTTCTCTCACCCCCGCGACTGTATTGTCCCTCCTGTTCTAATCCCCCCCCCCCCCCCCCCCCCCCCACCTCAGTTAACATATGCACCACCTCTCCCGTCCCCTCCTTCTCCCAGTGTGTCTCCCTGCTCAGCTAAAAGCTACGGGCCACTGAGTACGAGCGGAACAATGGCGGCCTTTCAGGCACTAGGTGCCAACGCTGGGAGAGGGCTGCGGTCCTGAGACCCAGTCAATATTTGGACGTGCTTTGCCTTTTTTTGTGTCCCGTTTTTTCTTAATCCGAGCGGAACCGAGCGGCAGGGAGCCCGGGAAGAGGCTGAGAGGGGAAAGCGAGGGTAAACAGTGGGAACAATGCAAACGGGTCAACTCACAATGCCACTGGGAAACTATCACAACATCGGCTCGCCACCGAGGGAAGAATCAAGTATTGTTTCTTTAAGTGGAGATTAAAAAGAGAGCAGAGTAGGGAAAGCAAGAAATGTGTCACGTCGAGAAGCTTGCTCCCATTTTCTGAGGTAGAACCTCAACCGAAAGCCAAAACCAAACTGTCTTTTCTCCTCAGTTTCCGGACGTACTTAAGAACGTCGGAGGCCTTTTTAAAGTCAACAGCCACACTTATATCACACATGCAAACAGGCCTCTGAAACAATTCTTTGATTGTCTACCGGAGAAATATGTTGCATCTGCTGGGGGAAGCTTTGGATGGGCATTATCAGGGATTAAAGGAAACCCCTGGGGTGACGGGGCTCTCGCTGAATGCTGGAATCCCTCTCTCCCCAGCTGTCAGGTCCTTAGTCCCACCCAATGAGGTTCTTTGATGACGAGGGGTATCAGTTTCCATGGCGGCGGAGACACAAACAGCTTGGGAGATTAGGGACGGAACTCGGCCCCCGAATCTCCGTTGATCCCACCTATCAGCAGCAAATAAACACCTTGGGCCTCGGCAACGCCTGCGTGCAGAACCATATGGACCCGGGTGGGTTTTAATGAAGCAGCTCAATAGCTGGTGAGCAGGGAATTCACTAATAGCTCCTTGTCAGAGCAGCAGTAAATACCCCGCTCATACACTTCATGCCATCATTTGGTTGCCGCCACAGACGGCGAAGCTGACAAGGAACATCTGTGACTCATTTTTCTTACATGAGCTTTTCCACCACGAAACGCCAGAGTTTTTGTTTTTCATTGTTCTACGGGTTTTGATTTCTCGTGCTTATTGGGAGGTTTCTGTCTTGTTGCCACTTTCTTATACAGCGTACTTAATACTGTCTTTATTACTGGTTAATAGCACTTTATGGATCACACAAAAAGGAAAACTGATCGGTTTGCTTGAATCTTATCTGATCAAGCACAATATAAAAGGTTTATCAGTTGAAATGAATGGCTTTATTAATGTTAATATGTCATTTGTTCATACATTAAAGGTCCTTAAGAAGCTATTAATAACGATTGTGTTCATATTAAATCCATGTATAGAGAATGTTTTTATATTTCCAACTTTCTAATAGGCATACTAAGTTATTAATACCACATAGATCAGACATTAGCAACTAGCTACTAACTCCACAGCGTCTGATCTTACTCTAAACGATTCATTCACCATTTATTACAACTGAACTCTATCCTTGTCAATAGGACGGGCGACAACATAACAGCAGCTACACGTTCTTCCTCATCACAATAAAACCACAGTATCTACGGCGAAGTTTGTATTTTGCCACGTACACAATTTTTTGTTAATTCCTTCATTTCTAGTTTTTGAAAATAGGTTTCTCACTTTCTAATGAGCCATCGGGTGTTTCGTTTTTATGTTAGTGAATCATAAATTCTGCAGTAGGAAAGTCAATAAGTTTTTAAGAAATTGCTTTTGTTCTATAAGTTGCACAATGCAGTTCTTTCTCAGAATGTGGGGGGTGGAACTGTCCACTGTCTACTTTTTCTCAAAATAAATTGTTCTGACAAATGGCTTCTAACAGATCTATAAACATGAATACATGTTATGCTTGGAAGCGGAACCCTGTACTGTACTTCTGGCTTGTAAACGTTGGCGATACTGCTACGGCCGCTACGCATCGCTCTTCATTATTCTGACAATATCTGAAATCATTCTACGACGTAAAGGAGTCACAACAGTGTTTTGCCAAGTATACTCTTTACACGTCTTCTTCAGGAATATATCCAAATTAGGAGAGTGCCCAGACTTTCCAAACCTCCATAGCAACTATGTGCACACTTTGACTAATGGACTGACTCAGAGTAGAGCGAACAATGCAAAAGCTTTTACTGCAGCCTCTGCAGTGAGGGAACTACGGATAAATACCAAAATGGCACAATTATCTGCAGCCCTTTTGGTCAATCAATCAATCAATCAACTGTGTCTCTGCACTTTCTTTCTAACGAGGCTCCCTGATTCTGGAGTTTCATTTAATTTCATTAAGTAGCTCATTCTAGCACAGCTACTCGCTGTCAGTGGAAGCTTTTTTTAAAATCCAGGCGAAGCTGAGCCATCCTCGGGGCTGTAAATCTCCCTCCTCCTCCTCCCAGAGTCCTGCTCGTCTGAGCCTGATCAGCAACAAGCATCAGCGCAGGAAGATATTTCCCCCCCCGAGATGAAAGCCCAGCAAACACAGACGCCTGTTTATCTAAATTACCCCAAAAAAGAGGTTTGTTTCAGCCCCTTTCAAACAATAGAAAAACATGAAAATGTCATCGCATTTCCATTTTTCACGACTCACTTCCCATTTCAATTCCAGCGCTCCTGTAGGGGATTTCATGAATGGCTGAGTATGGGCTGCTGCTCCGGATGCAATTTCTCCCCACTTTGGTCAAATATGCAGCAGAGAAGGCAGAAGAGGGGGGTAAGAAAGCTCATCTGGAAGTTGGGACTGTACCGCATCAGGTTCCTGGGGCTCCAATGCTGAGTATGGTTACATTAAACAGCAGGGTTCCGGGGCCCGCAAGCTCGTACGGAATACTGTTAGGTTCTGCTACAGGTCAGGGGGGGGGGCAGGCTTTAAGCACGGCCCTCTCCTATACATTATACACCCGGGGTCAGGTTTCGATTAAAGTCATGAATGAGAAAAGGAGACAGTCATTTAGAGTTACTCATTTATTTAGCCCCCCATTCTGCAGAGACAAAGCCCAGGCGGGGTGCCGCGCCGGGGCCGCCACCGGGCCCCATGGCCGGCGGTACTGCCCCGGTTTTGACCCTGACAACGGTCCCCTCTGCGCTGCTTAACCCACAACTTGCCTGGTTACTACCAAGTGTGTGACCTCAGCATGTGTGGATCTCTCACAAGACTGAGCGCCACGCTGTGCCTTGGCCTCTGCTGAAATGCCCCTGTGTACCCCCTTATTGTCTGCCCCAGCGTGGGTCGGGGAGGGGGAGGAAGAGATTGAGGAGGGGGGGGGGGCACTTGGATGTGGGAGCATGGCAACCAAGAAACCAGACTCGGGAACTGGGAACTGTTTGAAGGCCAGGAGGGAGAGAGAAAAGAACAACTTGCAGCCTCTGTGGGACCGAAATCTGTTATCAGACTCTGATCTCTGTCAGCCGTTGAAGCCACCACCACATTTGCATTCGCATTAACATCCCGTCAGGTCAACTCCTCTGCAGCGCAACAGACCAGTTTCTTGTCCCCGACCAAACGTCCATGTACACTTCTATTCTTTTTGTTTGTTTATTTAATAAACTAATGCCCGAAACTGCCGCCAGCAGCGAAGGTGTTCCAACTCATAGTGACACACACTCGTTATATCACCATGTGCTCAAGTGCCAAGAGTGAAGCACTGAGTCACCCAGGGAGGTGCCCTGACACACTCAGGAGAGAATTGTCAATTTGGTATTTCAACTGAAGGATCTGGACTCGTATGAACAAACTTTTTTTGGGGGGGGAACTTGCTTTATAAAAAACCTTAAGTTTTGAACTGCATGTTTTGAATCACCCGTAACAACAAAATACACTTTATGAGCAGCGCTCTACTGTACAATAAACCACATCAACTCTAACTTGACAAAGACTAAATATCTCCACAGTCTGACAGGATGTATCACCATTTGGCACAAAAAACAATTCTGTCAATTCTAATCCGTGGCAGCAGACTGGAAGAGACTCGAGAGTTATTTCAACGCAGCGGCGTAACGCATCTCTGCGGGCGCTCCTCATATCTTTCATTTTTCAACCTGAACGTGCAGCATGACACTGAACATAAACGCGTAATAGCGCGTACTAGCGCGCATCCACAGTGTGGAAATGCTCTCGTCCCTCCGTCAAGCGGGATTCATGCTGATTCAGATACGGAGGATTATTCGGCTGTATCACCACAATATAACGGCCAGTGAAGACAGCACATATATTATGTAGTGGAGCTGACACACACACACACTCGTTTGATCAACCTTGTGTGTGCCGGAGAAGAGTTCATAACGGTGGGAGCGCAAAGCAGATGTTCTATATGCATTATTACAAATTGATGAAATGGCAGGTTAGCTTTTAAATTCTAAATATATAAAGTGACGTTTTGTTAAGCTTCTCCAATGGGGGGGGGGGCTTCTTGTGATGCACCAAACGGGGCTCGTGAGTGTACACACTGCGCGTGCTGTCACTCAACGATGAAACTACTGTAAACCCGTTTGGGTGCAGCTTCAAGCGGGCAACGTCGGCGCAGGGGAGCCCCTGTGTGCCGGCGCGTCCCTGCAGTGAGAGCGGGCGGGTTGTTACTCACTTGGCGTTGGTCCGGTTCCAGTAGACGGCGTAGCGGTCGGACACCACCTTGGAAGCCGGGTCCTGGCCGTACACGCACACCACTACGACGAGGAAGAGAAGGAGGATCATTTCCACCTGCGGCATATTGGCTCCGGAACTCCGATGCAAGTCAAATGGATTACAGTCCCTGTCCTGTGGATCAGGTTTTAGGTGTCTGGTGACGGATGTGGTGGTGAAATGTTGCGAGGAGAGAGTCCGCTTTACAGGTGAAGCTCCCCGCTCGGTGTTTGGAACTAAATGAAATGTCTTTCTCTCCTTTTTTTAAAAACAAAAACGGCGTTTCACTGCTCCCTCTGCGTTTTGACAGTCGGATCAATTACTTTGCACCAAACGCTTCACTCGAAAACCAGTTCTACTTGAAGCAGGGAGGAAGCCACAGCATTTCTGCCTGAACAATCTTCTGCCGGCTCAACTCCGCTCCGCGCAGCAAACAGTTTCTCCAACTCGCCTCTAATTTCCCGGAGAGGAGGTGCGCAGTGGGGGGGGGAATGTAAAAAGCAGAGAATGAAGAATGAAGAATCAGACAACAGGTAAACGGAGCAGAAACGCAGTCCTTGTGGCGTCGCGCTCTCCGGTTTAGGATCTGTCTCCTCCTGTTCGGTGTGACTCAACCGAGAAGAAGCCCGAAAGAAGAAGACTCGAACCGGCAGCTTATTCAGCTCCGGCTGAACCCGCAGCTGCCCGAGTGCTTTCTAACCCCTCCGCCGAAAAACAACAAACGCACGCAGGGGAACAAAAATAAATCAAACCTCTCTGCGTAAACGCGCACAATCTCCGGGTGAAAACGTCACCCTGACGAGCGGCTCCGCAACATCACCTCACCGAGAGCGCACGAGAAGCGGTGTTGTCAATGTGGAGGAAGCAAGCCAAGTCTGCAGCGCTTCGGCTTCTGCGGCCATGCTCTCCCGGACCAACCCCCCCTACTCCTCCTCCACCCCCGACCCCCCCCCCCCCTCTCTCTCTCTCTCTTCCTCTCTCTCTCTCTCCCTCTCTCTCTCTCTCTCTCTCTCTCTCTCTCTCTCTCTCTCTCTCTTCCTCTCCCTTCCTCCCTCCTACTGTGCCAGCTGGGGCACACTGCAAAAAAATGCTCGTCTTTGCAGTTGAGACTGAATCTTCTGGGGCGAATTAAATAATTATGCAAAATGTATTTTAATATATATATATGCCTCGTTTCCACTTTGAGTTGCTTCACGTTTTCACAAGTTGCAGAAAATCCATCTCAGAGCAAAGCACTCCACGAGGAAGGAAGCACTGGAATGGTACCGTTCTGTGTAGAAAGTGATACACGTTCTCTGCTGTCATGAACTCTATCCCTGTGAGGGTGAGGGGGGGGGGGTTGTTTGTTGCCGCTGACATTTCTTGCAGAGTACAGTTTCACGGTTGCTCATGATCTCATTGGCTTGGGGTTTGAGTGACGGGCGTTTCGCAACACCCCTCCTCCCGGTGGGTTGGGGGGGGGGGGGGTCTGTTCTTCCCAGGCTACAGGTCTCAGATCTTTTCACTTAATTTCACTTGATCTCAATCAATGTCCCGTTTGCCCAGACATTTGATGTCATTCAATTAGGCCAGAAACCAAAGTTCAGCTGTTTTCAATGCAATTTAACCACTTTTTTTTTTTTTTTTAACAAAATGACAATTAACTGTGTTGTCAGTAAATACAGTGCTCCCTGCCACAAGAAATGGTTTCCAACTGGTTTTCAGACAGTCCTTTAACTGGCAACATTGCCCTGAAACCAGATAAGTGTCTCATGGCGTGAGTTTTCACTTGTTTGGGGGAAACACAATTTTCCATTCTACTCTAAATTACCCCACAAGCCACACATTTCAATATCAGCACAAAAGCAAAATGCTTTCACTTCCTCTCATTTGCTTCGAAATAATATGTAATGCTTTCTCAGCCACACATTTGTCTCAGACTTCCTTCACCTTCCATGCTGTAGATCTACAGTGAGCTGTGCAGTGGTTTGGGTTCCTGACTCAGTGCGCCACGTAGTGGTGGTCATGGGAAAACCATCAGGAATTGTCTGGGGATCCACAGTTTCTCTTTAGCAAGAACTTAACACACTGCTCACTGAAGAAAAGACTATTTCAACCATTTAAAAAAAAGGTATTTAGGTGTAGTTTGGAGAAAGCGCATCAGTGAGGCCGAGCAGTCTAATCCTCCTCATAACAACAGTACCACTGAGGGAGCTCGTCTGAGGGCCGCTGGGCTCAACAGGAGGATTTTACAGAGACACTGAACAGTCGCCGCTCCTCACAAACAGCCGGATTTAGCAACACTGAAGATGGTGTAAACTTTTTCAAATCATGAGGTTTTTTTTTTATTTGACCACGATGCAAGCTCTGGGTTGATCACCTGCAAATTGAAGTGAAATAGAAGGAGCACATCACATCCAATGCTTTATATTTAGCATATCAAATGTTTTACTGGCTGTGACTGAGTGGGAAAGGGGCTAAGTGGTTCACAGTGCTGCCTCAGAGCAAGATAACTTCAGTGGGGTTGTATCCAAAAAATACCTATAAATGTTAAAATGTGGATGTTACTTTAAAATATGTGCCTTTTTCCCCAATGCCACATGATATAAAGAGTAGTATGTTCATGCAACAGGAGTGTTGCAATTAACAACGTAAAAGTCACCATTTAGATGCAAGATGTCACGATACAGCTTTGACGTATAAAGGACCCCAGTCAGGTGATATTTTGTGTTTTTTCTTGTTAAGAAAATAAGATAAATTCTCCATCAGTTGGATTGTGCTACTCATTTGGTATCAGCCTTCGTAATACCAGATTGGCAGCGCCCCTTTTGCATTTTCAAGAAACCGATTTGAGGTCATGTAAATGTTTACAGCCAAGGGTCGGTTTTATAATAGCCCCCTCATGGTATTTATTTTTAGTGTATTTAAAATCCGGATTTGACTAATATATTGTGCAGATACTTAAGGTGGATAAAGAAACAACATCGTGCTCGAATCTCAACATGGAGATGGCCGAGCCGGCGGCAAACAGCTAACGTGGCTAACAGTGCAAACAGAGCCAACAACGGTAACAGTACTGACAGAAGCTAACGGTGTTTACATGAGGGGGAACCAGACAGTTGGGTGCTATGATTCCACGTGGATGCCGTCGATGGGGAGGGCATTATCAACGCTCACATGCACAAGACGAGCATGCGCTGCCGGAAGCTCAGATAACACACAACAGAGGGAGAGTAACTACATCATGTCCTGCTCAGGTAGACATTACTCCACGATATATTGACATAGCTAATAGTTGTTTGCTGCTCTGTCAATGGTCTGAATATCATATAAAAAAAACCTTTGTCCAGTTCATGTCAAAATGTGATAAACTTGCCATGTAGTGCAAACTGACTCACATTCAGCAGTAAAGAGGAACTAGCTCAGCCTGAAAACGAACTTGACCCGGACCAGGCTATTCTGAAGGGATGGGTTTCCAATGTATCTTAGGCCAGACTTCCACTCAAACCTCCTTCATGAAACAAGTTCCTAAAAATAAGACTGAATAACTGAAAGAAGCCTTCGCTGGTCATCTGGCTTCACGAAACACACAACAATTCCTATCCATACCAGCACCCATCTGAAAGATAAGCCATGCACCTGCTGTGTATACACAAACATGCAGGTCTGAGTTGTTGTTGTTTTTTGCCCGTGTGCTTAAGTGCACACACACTTTTGCGCACGTGTGTGCGCGTGCGTGCACGTCAGACTGATCATCCACCTCGCCCAGGCAGACTAATCCATGAGCTATAATCACCTCATCTCCCCGGCTAAAGTGCCTGTCCTACTTCATTTACGCCTGCTATACGTCTGTGTTCGCCAAGACAATGAAGGCATTATAAATTAGGGTCAGCGGGGCTGCGAGCACAGCGGCGCATCCTAATGCTTCTCGTGGCCTTTATGAGTGGACTGTCACATGCACGGAGGAACGAGATCTCCCATGTGAAGTGTATGTCACAGGCACACGGTTTTGCCACGGAGCGCTGAAACACAGATGTGCTCCGAGGCGAGCAGAATGGGGGCATCGATGACGAGAGCAACGTGTTTGGTTTGTTTGTGCTTTTGTTTATGAATGCTATCTGTAATAAACCAGCGCCATCAAAGTGCCACTGAGTGTTTACGTTGTGACACAGGTATTACAGCGCCTCAGTCCTCTTCCAGCTGGCAAGCGCACTGTAATCTCGCCCTGGCTCTGCAAAGAAAAATCAGTTTTCAATGAGTCCTGTCTATTGTTTTCTTTATCTTAACACCAGTTAATATTTTGTGGGGGGGGTTCCACTCAGGATTGTTGTCTTGTTTTCTTCCCTTAAAATATTTCTTCTCTCAGGTGTTTGTTAAACAATGAGGTCATGTTTTCGCAGGTTTACAGAAAACCTACCGGCCCGATTGGGTGTAGCATGGGCCGGGGAAGAGCCCATTCCATTTAGGAGCAGATCGGAATCACAGGGAAAATACAAAGCATGAATTATGCACATTATTATGTCACTTTTGGAAACAGGCTTGGTGGAAGTCGGTGTTCCAGTGTCCTTCTAGTTTATATGTTTTTGGGGGCTTTCATCGTTCGTCATCGTTGTGGACGTATATACACACTGTATGAGGACTTGATGTCACTGTTTATGTGATAATAAGTGTGCTGAAACAGATTATTATCATTATCGTTATTATGATCTGTTTTGTTGAATTTGGCCCGTAGAATACTAAATACAGATACTAAAAGAAAACATAAACGAAGGGGAAGTAACCGCGCGGCAGACCAGAACGACAGTGTGTTCAACGTGTTAACTGCACACAACAAAGATGGCGAAAGCTTCAAAATGCTTCGAAGACCGAAACATGAGACACAGAATACAATTGAAGAAAACTAGACAACTGTTTTTAGTTTTTGTCGACTAAAAGTAACAAACAAAAATTGTATACTTAAACACAATTTTTTAACAAAAGACAAGGACTTACTGTCATCAAAATCAGGTGTCACAGCTTTAGTAGCCTAAACCGAACCACATTGGGGACGCAGGACACGAACCAGTCTGTGGTGTCCTGCGCTTTAGTCTGCACCCCCAACATCCAGGAAACACAGATGTCTGGATTACGTTCACCACTTGTTTGTCCTAAAGTTGCAAACAGTGAGCGAAGCATTGTGTTCATTCATTATCACTTCCTTCCATTCTAAAAAAAACCCTGAACTGTATTCACATGTAATACATTTACACATTTTAGTATACAGCCGTAATTTATACCTCGGACACTTTGTCGAGGATAAAGTGAGGTCACAACTGCCCTGGTTGAGTTTCTACAGGCCAGAATCGTTGGTGCATCAGTTGCAAACATTGCAAGGATCATTTTTTCCTACAAATGTATTTTCTGGGAGATCGGACTGGGCTGCTCTTTCAATTTTCCATTTAAAACAAATTAAATCTTGCTGTGCTTCTTCCTCCTGCAGATGAATGTCTGGTAGTGGTTATGGTCACTTAACATTCTACAAGCTCCTTCTCCTTCCCAGAACACAGGTCAGCCACTGTTATATGAATACATTGTCCCTTTCTATCCATCCCTTCTACTCTTTCTGTCCATTTGACTTCCTTTTACTTTCACCTCTTTTCGCTTTACCTCCTGCTTACAATGCTATCGACATCTCCTCACGGAAAAGTAAATGTTTATCTCTCCCCCAAGGGAGCGGTTTGTTCCTCTGTCTCTCCTTCTCCATCGCTCGGTCTAAAACACCAGCGTGAACCTTCCCAGCCGGCCCCGTACAGAGCGCGTAGACGTTGAGGTTCGGAGAAGAACAGCGTCCTATAAAAGATTTGAACCCGGTGAAAAATATACAAATGAAGGTGAAACGGGTTGAGAGAGGAGCGATGTGAGGAAGATGCACGATGACAGGCTGACTTAAGAGCCAGAAAGACGTGGGAGGTCTGACTTATTCCGGTCCGATCTGCACTTGTAGGTCTGTGTGTGGCACCTGGTTGAACTCTCTTCGTATACATGACCTCTGCAAGTACAAATACACAAGCTCACACTTGCACACAATAGCCAAAGAGTGTGTGTGTGTGTGTGTGTGTGTGTAAGCTCCCACAAAGACACACACAGACGCACACCTCATGTGTTTTTATGGAGGAAGAACTTCTCTCCATCAGTGTTTTCATTGTGATGTTTCCCTGCATGTAGGTAAGTGATGTCTGTGACCCGTGGAGCCTGCCCTGCTTAGAATCATTCAAACAGAGGGCTGCTGACACTGGAATGCTAGCTATATTGGTGGGGGTATTGGTGTACATATCTGCCCACCAGATATGTACATTTATACCAGTGGAGTGTGCAGAGGGTGGTGGTGGTGGTGGGGTGAACTCCACCTTTTTTTGTGGCATTTATATACATGTGCATGTCTTCGTCGTAATGGCACGCCAAAAACGTGCCCCTCTCTGGTCAACCACAGTATCTCCGTAGTTCATTTGAGTGCCCCCAAGTACCTTTATACATTACTTATGCCCTTCGCCCTATTTGGAGCAAAAAGCATCAATAATGTTCCCGAACCTATCACGATAGGATTCTTTTGGTTGGTTTTCCGTTTAGTCTGGTTCGGTTTCACAGTGCGTGAATTAGTTTGCCCTTCTAGTCTGGTCAACCCAAGCGCCTTTGTCGTCAACCGAGTTGCCCCAGGTGGCCCTGTCGCTGAAGCGTCGACCAACATGCCCTTCTGGTCGCCCAAAACCCTCACATGGTTGACAATAGTGCTCCCAAATGCCCCTTTGGTTGACCAACATGCCCCAAAGTTGGTTGAATTTAGTGTGGGTTTGTACACCTTCTGGTCAATCAAAGTGCCCTTCTGGACCATCTAAATGCCCTCTGACCAACCCCAGCGCCCCCGTTGTCAACCAAAATGTCCCTAAGGGCCCGTCTGGTCAGTCCAAACACCCATCTGGTTGACCAACATTCCTACAGAATGCCCCTCTGGTAAGCACAAGTTGTCAGCTCATATCTATCAGTGCTCCAGTGTGATCAGGCCAAGTGAACCTTCAAACAACCACAAGTTGTTCAAGCGCTCCAGTAGATATCTCAAATGCCTTATTTTATGACATTGGGATGAATAAAAAAACCTTAACTTGTGCGAGGAGGAAGATGTGCCCCTCTTTTATTGTGCCACCTCAATCGAGAGCGAGGAAGAGTCACTGCTGTGGGCGACTAAATGAGAGGGTGTTATCGAAGCCAAACCTGCCTCGGGGAGTCACACGCTGTGGAGCTGAATGGCCAGTGCTCATCTGCTCATTGATCGGCCCCTTATTGCCCTTTCAATCAATCCACTCACTCCCATTCTCATAACACAATTTTGTCAGCCTGAAATTAGTTTATTTCTAAAACCGTAGGAGTCGAGATTAGATTTGGGGAGAATAATATAGACGGAATGGAAAATTGCTAAAGATATTTACATATATTGAGTATTTTTTAGCCGGTGCCCATGCAGGTCGTAGCCCCACTTGGAAAACATCCTGTACAGTACGAGGGACCTGAAAACAAAATCAGGAATCAGCGTGACGAGAAATGACCCTTTGAAGTTGCTCTCTGAGTAAATCTGTTTTAAAGTGATTAATTGTACTCTCAGCAAAGTTTTAGTTCTTCGAATGAAAAGGTCTGGAGATTATCGTAGCCTTTCATCCATTAGCATTTGATCGGAGACATTTCAAGCTGAAGTGAGCACTTGATAATAACAAAAGAATCTGGTAGATGTTGGAACAGCCTTGCAAAACAAAATGGTCAAATTGATCCGACGCCAAAGATCGAACGGCCTCATCAGCTCATGTGTCTCTGCTGGGTAAATGAGGCAGGGGGATGGTGCGTTGGAGGGTTATGATCTTGACCTGACATGGTCATGGAAGCGATGGGGGGGAGGGGTGACGGGGGCTGTGGAGGGACAGGAGGGAGTACATTGTCTGGCTCTGCTTCCGACAGATATCTGATCTCCCCCCTCTAGGAAAATCGGTGTGAAAATTGAACAGACACTTCTCAATGAAGCTGGTGGCCTTTTTGAAAATTAATGACTTGTGCTCCGGTCAGCCTGAGGAAGACCACCGAAATCATAATGGGAACATCTAATACTTAGCGAACTACAGAGACACCCAGTAACACAAATAAACGATTGAGATACGGAGTGTTGGTGAAGGTATGTGATACTTTTCATGTCAGGGACTTTAGATCCAAACATAACCAGAGATACAATTTGGAAACAAACTGGTTTTCCCAACGACACTCAAAACCAATAAATATTTTCATTATCATTTTGGCGAGTGAGTATTAGTTTTGTCTACAATATATCAGAACAATGTGATAAAGTGCTCGTAACAATTTTTCAAGCTGAAATAACAAAACAGCTTTTTTTGTTCAACCAACAGTTCAAAACCCAAACTGGGATACGACTACAAGAATCTAAAGCAAGTCATGACTTCGTGCCTCAGGATGGAACATGTGAGAAGCTGGAACCTGCTTAAAAAATACTGAAACAAATAATTGAATTGATATTCTGATCTATTCAATCAACTGATTGTTTAAACTCTAACTCAAACCAAGATATAATGATCAGTATTGTGAATTAAATACTTAGGGCATTGTATTGTATTACATTTCGTGTCTTTACGTAAAGAATGTTACATACAACAACTAAGACTGAGATGCCTGGTGTAAATCTGTACTAGAAAATAAAATGCAGCCAAAATGAAATTTTTCTTTACCTTTTGTGAATATATAATATTGACTTTAGTGGTTTGCAGATCAAGTGTGTTTTTTTTGATGAATTACTAAACTGAGATGAATACATTTTCCAAAAAACTGTGAAAACACGATTTAACTGTTTTCCATGATTTGGCACACACATTTGTATAGTATGCAGCATACGATGACATTTTACAGTTTGCTTCTAATTGGGCATCAGAAACGTCATGATTCAACTTGCACTGGAACACAAAGCCAGGTCGATGCCAAAATAGTTTTTTCAGTTTGGTGATAAAGAGCTTGACTGGCCTTTCGCCAATTCAACACCTTTGTTATGAACTGAAATGCAACATATATGCCAAACTTATCCTCCAACCTGGGAGCAAGGAGAGCAAATCCCTGTTGGATGGGATGGCCAAACAAACCTTCACCCAGGAGGCCAATGTGTGTGTCCCGTGTGAAACCAAGACAACGTTGACTTATTTTATTGTCGTTTTGTTTAGGGTTAGGGTTACTTCCGTACTTTACCAACCGCAGTTATGTAACAAACATATTTACTAGACTTTACCAACCACTTTTCCTGAACCTAAGCATGTAGTTGTGTTGCATAAGTAAACCTAAAAACTTTATTTGAAAAAGAGAGCAGTGTAACGAGTAGAAAGTAACTCACCATTCCTGACACGTCCATAACTGACGCTGGTGGGGTTCCTCGAGTGTTCAATTTGAAAGCGTAGGCCGGCCGACAAGCTTCGATATCCGACGAGTTGGGTCTGAGAACAAGTTGGTTGAAGTTCACATGTCCACATACATTTGGCCATGTTGTATAAAGTGCAACCCTCAAGCAGTGATCACTGCTGTTTCAACAGAGGGAACACAATCTGATACTGGAGCTGCAGAAAGGCCAGGCAATCTACTTGATGATGTCAGGAGCCCAGTGTCATAGATCAGTAGAGCTCACATCAAACAGAAGCCAACCAATTAGGATCAAGTTTATCCGGAACTTCAGCTGGCCGTATCATGCGGACACACGTGCACTGCATCGCGCCCCAGGAGAAGGTAGAGGTTTGTTTTTCAAAAACGAGAGAAAAAGCTCCTGTAGTTCATATATAATATACAACTTTAGATTATTCATAAATAAATCAGCGTGTGTTTAGAATGGTTTCTGTCATGTGAGTCTTACACAGATGCTCAGCTGCTAAATGCATCAGAGTGCTGCTGCTGGCAAATGAAAAAGGGTTTGCAGCTCGTGTTTTTCTACTCGGATTTTTATAAAAATACAACATTTAGACCTGACAAGTGTCGATTGATCATATCCAAGGAGCACCAAATATGAGTTGTCAGCCATACTCTCACTCATTTGTACATCTGTGGCGCGCAGCATCTTACGAGCGACCAAATCATCATGAAACTGTCAAACAGCCAACAGAAAACCAGCTGCCAGGCGCAGCAGCGGCGGCGTTTCAGCCATCTGTGGGACGAGTGGTAACATCGGTACGAGGGCGACACAGACAATGTCACTCTGAAGATCCCCTAAAAGCAGTCATCAACATTGACTGACATTTCCCTGTTCTGAGGAGAAGCAAATGGATGTCTGACAGGTGGGTTTGCTGAGATGTAGCCTGTAAAGTGTTGATCTGTCACAAATAAACGTTTTGTGTCATCATGTCCTCAATGTCATCTCCTGGATTAAACATTTAATTTGGTGTTTTTTCCCAGTGGTCTCATTTCAGGACAACACTTTTGATATAACGGCAGATTTAACCGTCCCGTCACTGAGCTAAATCTGAAATATCCCGGCTTCATGTTGGGCACGCATGCGTAACTTTGTCGATGTTATTGCACCGCAGCGATACTTCACAACTCCTCTCTGCTTCTCCTAATTAGCAGACGGCCTGCAGAGAAGCGTGGGGCCGAGGTGACTGCATTTGCCCGTGGCTGGTAATGATGGATCACAAGCCTCTGTGTGCCAGCCGAGCGGCACAGCCAGGACTCAGTGGAGAGAGAGGCAACATATCTGCATGTTGGCCACTGATTCCATCTCGCAGTGAGTAAAGCAATCTCTGTTATTATCTTAGACTTCTGAAAAACAAAATCATGAAATGTAAGAAACAACACGACAAAGTGAGCTGCAACAAAACAGAATTGTATGGTATCCACTTTGTTTCTTTTGTTGTTTACATTTGGAGACTTAACAACACAGTTGCTGTATTTTTACAGGAACAACTCGAGGGCAGAACTGTTCGATTTGTCTCTTAGCTTTTTGCAACCATGCATATGATGACAATAATATCGGTAATGTTATCAACACCCCATCATGTGGCTATCGTGCAAGCTATAGCCGGTTGTGAGTTCATTAAATAACCATGAGTAAGGTGTTTCCTGCTCTTTGGCCCTTTTTCTTTAGAAGTGTTCAGTGCCTACAAATCTTTGAAAGACTCTCTGAAGTCTGAATCCAATCAGGGGTGAGTTGTGCGTTAAGTCGGAAGTCTATTTATGTGTCACTCCAGTACGATGGAGTTTTGATCAAGACTATCGGTTATACAATTTCAGTGTTGTTCTTGTACAACTGGAGACATTTGAGCCTCCAATCGTGGCTGAAACTAAATCCAAGTGTCATGAGACTTTTATTCGTGTCGTCTTTGCCTGCAATTACCCGCTTACCAATGCAGCTGCCTCGCTCATTACAGTATTCTAAAGCAAAAATGGCAAGAGCAGGAGTTGACATCACTCGGGGGGCCCAACCAGCAAAGGGCCTCCAAAAGAGCCCTGAAAAGAACTAAAATAATTCTCCATATATTGAAGTTTTGAACTTCAAACATGCCTCCAATTATTTCATGAACCAAATGGCTGTTTCCGAGGATTCCAGCTTACTGTGCACCTGTGAAGCACTCGTCAAGAAAGAGCAATGTGACAGTTGATGGCAGAGCTTCTTAAAACAGCTTACGCAAGAAAATGAAAACGCATCCATCTGAGTGAGGCATAAAAAAAATATGTAAGGAGAAGTAAAGCGCAAAGCAAATCCAGAAACACCCAAAGGAAACATCTTCTCTCTACAGTGAATGCCAGGAAAAAACAACATGAATAAGCAACCGGCCGTGACAAAATGTGATACAAGTAGGTGTGATTGTGAAAATAATCAAGCGGGGACGATAGAAGGTAAGGAAGCCCAGGGAACTGGTGTTTGCCTTCAGTCTCTAAATTATGAGCTCAGCTCCTGACAGTAAGGATGGGCTCTACTTGTTTTATTTAGCTCCGGGGACCTCTGCCGATCATACACATCAAATATAGTCTGATAAGTTGCCTCAAGGGAATTTGAAGAAGGCGTTGGTTTGTGTTGCAGAATGTTTTTGGAAAATTTGCATATTCTCTTTCTTTTCAAGAGTTAGGTCGATGACGCTCTTATGTCTGTTCGTCGAATACGAAGCTTCAGCTAGCAGCCAGTTAGCTTAGCATGAATTCTGGAAACAGGGGAAGAAGCTCTATAGCACCGGCTCTGTCGAAAAAGAAGTAAAACCCGCTCCCAACACCTCTAAAGCTCAACACGTTAATGTATAAAGATGACAAGTTGAGGTTTTAGAGTTTCATAACACTTTGCAAAGCAAAATAAAGACTCTTTATTTTCATGTATTGCTCAGTAAAGGTCATACATACCAAAGGAGAGGAGGCTCCTGGCGGCAAATCAGTTTTTTGCAGCTATATTGCTCAAGGACACTTGAACAGTGAGTCCCATTGATTGCTGTAAAGATGAAATGTGTGCTTTCCATGTCACGTGATGCCCTCAGTAGCTATCGGATCACCCTGCTGTCACAAACAGACACCTTGGTCTCATTCATTGCCTTTATTTCCCCGCACAGAGGCTCATACCTCACCAGTCTCCTTGAAGACAGAAGTAGCCTCTAGAGGTGATCTATTTGTTTAGTAAATCTCCTTTTGAATCCCGAAAGCCCTCACTGGTGAATTGTCAGCAAGGTTTATTGGGTAAATCTGCCATGGGCTGCCTGGAGAGGAAGCAGGGGCCAGGAGAGGCCTCTCCTCTTAAATCTTTGCTGTTTTATCTTTCATGTTTCAACAGAAAGATTACACTTAAGAGTTGAAGAAACCTTCACCACGTTTTGGCTCAAGAAAGCAAATCATGGATCTGAAAATGACACAACAGAAACAGACCAGTTGACGTTTACCTGACAGCAGGAGTAGACAAAGTGAGCAAATTCCTCTCAGGCCCTGGTTTGTGTCACAGAATGGATGCGGCTGACATGACTCATAGAAAAGTTGAATGGGAGCTGGTAGTGATAGCTCAAGGTAATCAGCGTTCCACAGCGCTGTGGTGCCTGGTTATTGTAACCATGTCATGAGCAAACAAAAGACTTCCATAATGGACTGAAGTTCGCAGGGTCACAGAGAACAGAATTCAATCTATTTCCTCTACAAAGGAAAGGTCGGCTGTGTTAAAACATGGTAACTGCAGCGTTTTCAAATCGTTGTACCTCCAGCTGGGTGAAAGCTCCGTCTTGTGGAGCGATGAGGACAAGGTCAAGGCACGATCAACCGGTGATGATGACAATTACGCCCATGGAATTAGTCTCTCTTGTCAACTTGGTGGAAACAAAGGACCAAATGAGTCATCTTCTTCATCTGTTTCCTCCTGTTACAATTCCCTCGAGCCACATGCGGCTGTCGTACCTTCTTTGTCTTTCGATAATGCGAGAGGACTCACCTGTTTCTCAACGACACCCATTCTCACAATAAAGAGGCCGCAGTACGGCCGACTGACTCTTCGTCTGTGACTTTCAAAAGAGAGCAGCAGCATTGTCGACCTGATCACAGAGTAGTCATTATTACCATAGCTGGCCAACTATGTATGGAACCCCAAAGGGTCTCATCAGATTCTATTGTGTGAAGTATAAAAATAACTGAAAAAACTATACTCGTTATCATGAAATGTTATTTCATTTGTATACACACTCTCATAGACGTTCACTTTCCAAAGTCTGTTCTTTTGGTATTCCGTATTCTTTATATTTTTTCCAAAGACGCTTTTATCTCATTTCAAATGAAACGCGTTCAGCCGTCGAGCATTTTGGGCGAAACATTGTTATTTCAATATCAAATCTTTATTAATACATACCAAAACCCCCAAATATTACATTTTCAATCTTTCAAAACACTGGAACAAGCAGCAAATCCTCACATTTCAGAGGCTGGAACAAGAGTATATGTGATGTAGAAGATTTTCTGAATCAATCGATCCATTTTCAACGTTTCAGGACTATTAGTGTGTGTTGTGTACATTTCCAATGTATCTGTTTATGGCAATGAACACGTTGTGTTTTAGAGCTGCCGCCTTTTGAGATTGTCATCACCAGAGGACAAAAAAAAAGTAATGTTTTGAAATGGGTTTTATGGGATTGTGGTGTTCATCCACTACTTGTAAGACCGTGAAAACTTTAAATGCAGAAATATCCAGGCTGGAGTTCACATCATTTCATCTCTCAGAATAATTATGTGATTTTCTGCAAACATTATGGCCAGTTCTGAACAATCCTTTGTCCTTGGGAGTCTATTACTGCAGTGAAATAATAAACCCTGCTGCGCTAGCACAGCCATTAGCTTTGTATTGCCTCTGCCTCTTATTGCCACTTCATGAATATGGTTTGTATTTCATCTGCCAATTTGGTCAATGAATAAAATTACAATATCCAGTTTGTTTATTTCTCTGTGATGGAACGTGGCTGCTCTGATCTCCATCAGGGTACAAGATCACATGATTCATTCTCCAACATGACGGCTTCATCACCGTGTGGGTATGGACGTGGTCATGAATACATACATTGATGTTTTTCTCATGATAATAAGGCCGTTACATTGTCCCGTGTGTGTTTACACATCTCTCTGTCGGCACAGCTGATGGTGACACTGAAAGTATTCCTCACACACCTCGAGGGCATTCAATGTCTTGCTGAACGTCCATTGTTTCTTTATTTTTTAGGTTATTGTGTCATTCTGTGGCTTCCCAGTGGTGTTCCTCATGTTATCAAATCTGAACATCACATTTTGCCGAACGATGCTATTTTCCCAACTCCTTCCAAAGACTTGTTCCCACGTAGCCTGAACTAGATTTCTGCAAGATGACTTTCTACATTATATATATATATATATATATATATATATATATATATATATATATATATATATATATATATATATATATATATATATATATATATATATATATATATGAAGAAATGGCTGTGTGGGCACCATTTTACTGTGGATCCAAAAATTTACACCTGTGGATCCAAAAGTCCCACAACAACACAAACAAACTAACCGATCGATGCAGCGGTAGCCCGGCAACCTCCGTGTTCTCCAAGGTAAAAATGACTGTTTTTGCGAAATGTAGTCTGGTGTCTTTGAAGACAGCGATAGAATGGCTTGAATTCCCTGTCGGAAAGGGCTGTCGAGGTAAAGCAGTGAAAATATTGTGGATGCAGCGCACAATTGAACATTTTTCAGGTTGCTAAACTTGGTTATGCTGCTGCTCATGTCCACAGCTGCTTTGCCTCGCCTTCAGACGGTCCTTTTCTTTTGGGAACTGAAGACCTTATACTGCTGTCCTCAAAGCCACCACACTCCATTCACAAAAACACCTCGCAGAACATGGGAGTATACATACAACCGCGATCTAAATGAACTCTTGACTCAGCTAGTGACACCGTTCACATTAATCACAACCTTACTGATTTGCTTCCTATGGTTCCCCATCACTGCTCTTTGCTAATTGCTGACTGGATGTTTCCATTTGAAAAAACAAACGCACATGGACCCTTTATATGCAGAGGCATGACACCTTGCTGTGTATTATTGCTGACACATCAGTGACTTAAAACGAGTGTCTTGTGTGCAGCCAGGATGTTTTCACAACCTGGCATAGCATGTCATCCTGTTAGCTGCAGCTTTAATTCAACAAAGAGCATAAACCAAGATCAGAGACGAGTCAACCAACGTGCCTCTGTGACTCCACCTTGCCACCCTCTCTTCACCCATCTTCCCGTGTAACGGCGACAGATAAGAGAGGAGCGGATGAAAGATGACGATGATTAAAATAATACGCCTCTTATCGCGGCGCAGAAAGCATCTCCGTGTCCACTGAAGAGGCCGCTTCAGACGGTCGATATTGCCTCTTGTGTTAAAAATGAAAAGTATTGATTTATTCTACCCTCAAGCCGCTCAGCTGATTGAGCCTGAGCAAATCTGTATCGGCTGCCAAGCGGGGCCCGGGAATGATAAACCAGACGAAACGCCTCACAGTTCATCCGAGGGAGTCGCGTTTCCTGTCAATATGATTTCGGGGAGGAGAGCTGAGTCGCCTGTCCAGTCCTGTAAGTCACTCTGATAACGGCTTTATCGCGGAGACGCCGCTGTGCTCCATCACACCTGGACGTCCCCCGGGTTTTCAGACGGAACCCGAAGTGACCCCCTTGTTTACACGTGCATGCCTAACCGGAGCTGGAGAGGTGTCTACATGGCGAGCAAAGGCCGCTCACTCCCACAGTAATCAGTCTGGGAAACAGCTGCAGGCTATCAGAGTCGGCCCAGACACAGCTTGTCATGGAGCGAGAGGTAACGTGGTGACAGACTGAGGTCTGTGCTGCAGCACCACGGCCCGTTTCATAAACGCCTGCACACTGAGCTCACAGCTGGAGGATTAGATTAGCGTGACCTGTAATGGAATGACAGGGTCCGGTGACGCGGACACACAAACAAACACTGATTTCTGCTTTTTTTCCGTATCACAACATCTGTGCATATACCAGCGCTGTCAGACATGCAGGACAATACAAGCATGTGAAGACCGAGCGAATGCTTCCCATCGGCCGCGCCGTGTCCATATGTGTTTGAATGTGGGACAATGAGAGAGGTGGAGAATGGGAGAGGCAGGAGATCACCCGCTCCATACTGATGAGGGACATTGATCGCGGAATGCTGCTTTCAATCTGTTACTGGCTGAGTGGCTGGGACTGAACACACCATGAGGTTTACAAACTGATTTTTCGGACTGCCCCCTTATTCTTGATTTGGACCCCAATTAGCCTCCACAGATGTAAATAAAGGGAATATTGTCTTTAACAGAAACGTTAGAGAACCATCGTAGCACTTCATCACGGAATGTAAGATAACATAAATGAGACAACCGTTTTAATCCCACATGTCCTCATATCTAAACGACAGAATAGGTTTGCAAATGACTCCCAGATGGATATTCATATGACCCCTTGGAGGGCACACGTTGCAGTATTTAAACTGAAACGAAACTACTTCATGTCAAGGAAAAGATTATGAAAAATAATGACCATTTAGAAATACTATACCCACAAGAGTTTTGCCGCCTAACAATAAACACAAACACGGGTGGTAATAAGCTGTTTGCAGAGACGACCAACACGGCCGTTTCTTTTCGGGGAGGACGGCCTTTTTGAATCTGCAAAGTAGCCTCTCGGCCACCTGTGGCAGCACCGATGCCACTGCTGACTCAACCAGGTGTGCAAGGAGGGAATCCTGCGCCTTCTTATATTTTACATCGATGTGAAACATGAGCGAGGATACAGGAGGCCAGACTTTTACCTGAGCGACACACCCCTGTACTGTAAGTCTGTGTAATATATGACAGAAATGCAAATTAAAACCAACAAAAGTGAACTGTAAAATCCACCTGACAGCTGGTCCAGCTGTGCCTTTGTTATCAGAAATGGACGCCCCTTCATATGACGTTGCTGAGCACCTTGGGAGCCGAGTTACAGCGCAAAAAAAACAAAATCACCACAGTCACGTGACGATTCAGCGTGAGCAGCGTGCTGGTTATGGCATACTTTACCATTCTCATACTGGTTGAGTATGTGGTTAGTATGCGATTTGGAACACAGCCGGAATGTCTTGGGCTCATTCGATATGTATCTTAAGGCGGTCCTGTTCCGATGTGCAAAATATGAAGTTTATACAAATGCCCTGAGCAACTGATTCATCACTGCAGACAGACCCCCGTGGCACACCAAATTGCATTTTGAAATTTTACATCTGGGAAAAGCAGGTGTGAAATCTGCAGCAGGCCAACGTTTCATTGGTCACACGCAGAGTGAGAGAGAGACTGACAGAGACGGAGACAAACTCAAATTAAAAGACGCATTATTAAGTTACTTACGCTGAAGCTCACCACTCAGCACCACAACACAAGACACAATTGCAGCGGTGTTATTCTACGCAAGACTTTCTTCATGTCTGCCGCAGTGGCCTCCTGTTTATCCTTCCTGACTTTGAATGACGTCGGCGGTAATGTATTTCAGGAATTATCTTATCTCAGAAGTTTAGATGTTTTCCCAAAGTCATTCTAATCACCGATGTTTTTGTTGAGGTGGCAGCATCAGACTACGGTATTTAATATTTCTTGCCACGCACAAAGCCGTCTTCTTGAGGGATGAATGCACACTTTCAATCCCAAAATAGTGTTTTCCAGACATGTGCAACAAGTGTCAAAACAGACAAACCAGGACTTACTTAAGATGAACTGCATCATGGGCTAATTTATTTTTATATTTATTTATTTAGTCTTCGTAAATATATTCAAATAATTGTAAAAAAGAAATTGCACAGGCGGAAAAATAATGCATTGGTGCATTATTTTTCCGCCTGTGCAATTTCTTTTACAATTTTTTTAAATTATTAAAATGGTAATTAACAACAGTCTGAGTAAAAAATCCCCCCTTTGTTGCATATTCTCGCCCCGTCTGTTTAGGTGTTTGCCACAGACACTTAAACGGTGACGGAGTGAGCCTTAATGCATGTTATCTAATTAAGTGGGAGAGAGAGGGGGAGGAGGCAGGTGATAGAGTTGTGACTGGTGAGAGAGGATGAGGAATGAAAGGTGAAGGAGCAGCAAGAGGTGATAGACTAAGAAGAGGATGCGGGGGAGGGAGGGGGATGAAAGACCAAGGTAAAACGTACAAGAGGAGAAAGAAATTTTTGTGAAACTCGAGGAGAAATAAAAGCCGGAGGACAAAGATGTCAGAGGGAGAGGAGAACGAGGAACACGAGAATGAAAAGCGGGAAATATGTGACAAAGGGAATGTACTCCAGGAGGAGGAGGAGGGAGGGAGGCGAAGGAGGGGAGAATAGAAGGATGAGGAGGAGACAAGCGAGAAGGAGGAGGAGCGCTGGGTTGGCACTGAGGCTCCGGGCTGCGTCGGCAGCACAGCCTGCAGGTCACGGAGGCCACAGCTGAATCCACAGATGCTCCCCAGTCAGGAGGATCTGATGGTGACCTCCTTCCTGAAAGAGGGGGTGATTTATCGCAGAGGCCATAAATCAGCATGTCTGACCTCCCCTGCACACACAGCTCACGCCCCCTGTTTACTCTGCCGCCCCCGGCTATCCATTATGTGGCAACTGTCAGACGCAACAGCGGCAGACAGACTGGATGATACACTGGTCAGAGTTGCCCTGGGGCGTGGAGATGGACTTCTATGAGACTCTCGAATTCAGCCAATTGCTTTTGGAAGTTGCATTACAAGCTGATTGGAGGTCACCCGTTGCTGTGGTTTTCTGTTAAATACACCTGAATCTGGAAGGTGTAACAACAGGGCAGTGGTTGTGAAGACGCACACCTTATTCCTAAAGATTAGGGTTGTTTTTTTCTTGTCCACAATGCTAAGTTCTTGTACAGTGCACAATTAGTAGAGGGGAGGTTGGGGTGCAAACTGCAAGAGTTAGTCAGCCCATCACTTCAGTCTAGACTGAAATATCTTAACAGCTATGTAATGGATTGCCATGAAACTGGCCACAGATATTTATGTTCTCCACAGGATGAATTTCAATCTGACTAACTTGCTAACACACAGCATATGTACCTCATGTTCAGAGTTCATGGGAAAAGTAAAACTAACCTCTTTAGATTGGGTACGAAATATTTTGGCCTTTTTTGCAGCTCTGTTCAGTATCTGATGCGTGTACAAAAAACGATAAATATATATGCATATATATACACAAACACACAAACATATATAGATATAAAGACATAGAACCACTTCCGTGGTTATTTTAAGCCAAACAAAGATGTTTTCATGAGCTATTCCTAAACCTTGCTACACACTATCTATTCTAAACCTAAGTAGTTTTGTTGCCTAAAACTAACTTTGTGGTTTCCTGTGAAGACGGAAGTTTGCGATCTTTGTTTTTCTTTCTGTTAGTACGGCCGACCTGGTCAAACTTCCAGCACAGGAGCCTCCTGCTTGACTGTGTGCAGTAATTGTCTCGTCACTGTTTGTGTTGCCTGAAGGCGGGGGTATTGTTGTCATCTTTTCGGCTCATTGCGGTTGTTTACACATAAGCACTAAGCCGAGCTTGTCGAGAGTTCAGTGTCTTACGTTTTCATATTCAGGTGCTCTCTCTCGGAAGCCAATGTGCTGCTGTTGTCGTCCTGAGTAATTCAGTGATTTAGGTTGCGGTTACTAAGCGAAGCAAACAGTAATTTGAATGTGCTAACAGTAATTAAGAGTTTCGGCAGACAGTTTAAAGGGATGGGATTACTAATCTACATTACAAGTGTTGCTCTCACTTTTGTGTCCATGATCAACAGGGGTCCGGCGGCTTAAGGAGAGATGACATCACCATTGTCACGGCTCTAGACCTCATAGGAAGAAATAGGCCCCCGTGTGACCTGCGAGACCGCCTCCTAGTGCTTGAATGTCTGCAGCAGAGGATGGTGTGAGTTCACAGGATAATGAACTGTAATCTAATAATCATGATGAGATACTTGGAATCCAGTTAGCTCATAGACAGAAGCCACATTCAGATGGAGCAAATTAAATCAAAACCGCGCGAGGCCTGGAGCGGCACATGTGGATGCATGCACTCGTAAAACAAAAAAATGCTACGCTAATGCTAATTTAACCTCACAATAGAAAAGTGTAGTGTTCAGGGTGGCGCAATCGGGGTATCACCCTGGAAGAATGAATGCAAGTATCACATTTCATGACAATTTTCCTGTTAAGTTGTTGAATATCTTTAGCACAAATTTGACATTAGGCTTAAAGTTTAAGTACGATTTTGTAAAGTTAAATGCACTCAAAGGATTCAACCTCCATCCATGGGGAGCATGGCATTCATCTCTTTGTTTTGCTTTTATTAGGGAGATGACAGTATATATAGATGACCAGGAATGAGGGGAGCGAGATGGGCAATGACAAATAATGGAGGAGCACCACTATCAACCACCACGATAAACCTCTCGGGCACCAGGTCACCTTAGATTTTGATACGTCTTGTGTACATCAAAGACCATGACCAGTATAGAAATCCGACATGGATACAGTGATTTTCTCCCGACCTAAAAGACCCTAAAAGAGAGAAAACACTAACATTGGCGGTGGCGTAATGCTCAGCAATCAATGAACAGGGCAGCGAAAGGTATTTTTTCCTGCACAGTCTGCCTCCTGCAATGATTATGATGCACCTTGTGACTGGAGCTGAGAGAGAGCCCACTTAGAGCCACTCAGTTATTAGACCTATAGATGCACAGACCCAACCCAAAGATAATATGGACAAGGACTCAGTCACCTGTCATCGAAACTGCTGGAACACATTGATATGTTGGCTCAATTGTGGTGCTATACAGGAATTGTCTGTGGGTCACCAAAATAATCTGTCAACCTCAGGGGACCATGAATGTCAACACCATGTTTTATGGAAATCTGGGCAACCGCTTTTGAGATAACTTGTCATAGGCCAAAGGGTATGTCGAAGAGAAATATACGACCTGATGATATCGCTACAGGAAAGGTCAGAAGGTCACCATTAGCATTAGGAATCATCTGCTGGGAAACATGAACATCCACATCAACTGTCATAGAGATCTGTCCAGAAGCTGTCAAGATTTCCTGCTGTGGCTGAAGATGTTTTCGTGTCTCTCAATGGTGCTTTTACTCCGCACACTCCTGCATGATGTCTGTAATGAGCTTCTGCGTTCATGCTCCCACAGTTCCTGCTAAATTCCTAAAAAGCAACGTATTGTGTAATGTAATGTCACCTTATCCAGCGCCACGAGAGAGCGCGGTGATTTCTTCTCCCAAAGCACACGAGGGGTCCACATTCCTCAGGCCGAGCTCGCCTCGGACATCCAGACAGGGGTCCTCATTAGCAATGACCTCCCCCGTTAATAGCTCTTTATTTCACATGAGCGTGGTGAACTTTCGCACACTACAGGTCAGAGGTCGTGGCTTGGCTCTCGTTAGCTCCGTGAGAGGACACTAGCTACATTTTATATCCTGGTGATTGAACCCGAAGCTGTGGCTCATCCCCATTTCAAAAGAGTCTTTTCTCCCCGAGAGTTTACGCGACCCTAACACTCAGCTCTGTTTAGAGCCAAAGAGCTCTCAGAGAGAGGGGCATGACCCCAAGCCTGAGCAGGGTGCTTTAGAGAAGACGACGCGCTGCTTTTTCTTTCCTTTTTCCAATTCATTTGTTCCCTCTACCCTTTAACACCCAAACCCTTTGGAGTAACCATCGTTTAGCCACGCTAGCCGTTCAGGATGTGGGGGTTTGGCCAGCACTGAAATACCTGCATGACCGTTGGATCGAGCGCCGCGGGCAGTTTGACATTTTTCATTCATTGTACCTGACTTTTTATCTAGCGCTGTCAACAGGTCGACATTTCAATTTGTTCAATATTTTGCTTCACAGTTTGTGAAAGTTCTGCAGAGGAACCGGACCTTTTAGGTGTGAACCCGCCCCGACATATAAGTTGATATTTGACATGCAGCAGATACAGTGCAGCAGTCACAGTCACAATGCGGCATTGGTTCTGGCCACCGGGGAGTTGTCCAATATTTACTTTTAGCTCCTTTTTGGTCTCTTACAACTCCTCAGGGAAATATCTGGCTCGTTATGCTCCCCCATGTTTACGAGCTAGGTGCTTACTTTGTCGATCTGTTGTCTTCTTTCTGGGCAGAGAGTGTACAGAGGGCTATAAGAGCTTTTATTCTGGAAACAGCTGCGTCTGAAAACAACACTATGAAGGGAGAAAACTGAGCTTAAAGATGCTATTCAGTGAACGGGCCGTACTATTCTGGGCATAGAGAAAACATAAATACACCAGCTTGGCTCATCGTAACCCTCCTTAAATGTCTACAGCCAGGAACGGATGAACGTTTTCTCACCAAGTCTAATAACCCTACAGGTTCGGTGACGGAGAATCTGCAACAGTGGAGATGAGACCAAAGAGAGCTTTTCACATCCAAACAGTACAAGAGAATGTCAACGCAAAGATTGAGTTACTGAAAACAAGCAAGCGGCAGGGTTTGTAAAATAAACCTTTTCTTTGGAATTTATGAATGTTTCTGCTGTGATTTCATCAAATAAATGCGATATTAAGTTCAGTGGGGAAGGAGAAGAAGACTGATGAAAGTCAAGTTGAGTCAAACTTGATGATGATGCTTATTTAACAAAGTGAGTTTGTCTTTATGGAGCAAGTCAGGACAAGAGACAAAAGAAATATCTATGCTGCTTTATACTTCTACTCCACATCTCAGAAGGAAGCATTGGACTTTTTGCTCCACTGCTTTTATTTTACAACTTTAGTAGTTATTTCGCAGTTAAGATTTTTTATATAGAAAACACATGACCAGCTTGTAAAAGCTTAGTTCATTTCAGTTTTTATTGTCCCACTTGGGAAATTTGGCTTGCAGCGCATTAAAACAGACTCATCCATTAGTAAAACAGAATAAAAAATATCACTTATGATAAGTAATGGCAGTAAAAACAAATTAAAATCTGTAAAATGAACAATAAACATATAAAAAAAAACAGACGAGACTATCTTGCTTGTAACTACGGAGGGTGCAAATTAACTGCTGGAATGCAAATTAAGTGATTTTATTGCACATACTAAAAAGGGGATGTTAGTAGCTATTGCACCTGACCCTAGGGAGTCCACACCTCCACCCTGAAGGAAGCAGCTCAAAGTATTCATCTAAAGGGTGGGAGCGATCAGTGGAAGTTAGGCCTGCTTTTTGATCAACTTTTATATGAGAAATGTGTGAGCTGATGAGTGTGAGCTGCCGCTAACGGCAGTTTGGTCATAAGCCACATTAAATGATGATGCTCTGTTTGGACTAAGTTACAGTGGGAAAGGAGGAAGTCAGATTGTTCAATATGAAACACAGGGCTATCGCCAAGGAGACTGGTGGTTCATGTCCTGTGTGAAACCAAAAACAACTTTGATTTCTTTTAAGTTATGAAATTGACACATGGAAAACTGACAGTAGAGAGGGAGCTGGAGTGTCATTGTTTGAAGCATAGGGCGACTGACTAAGCTGCTGTATTTGACGAGTTGGGAGTGAGAACCTTGTGCTCATCCATAATCTCATTAGCGACACATTGTTGAGGTAGGGGTTGTATCTTACATTTCAGTTGATAAAAATGACTCCGACAAAGTTTTTAACGCTCACAATGCCACTGTGATTCTGAGTGAGGTTTTCTTTCTTCTGCATGGAACATAACCCAGAAATTCCAGTTTAAAGCCGGCTCTCCTCTAATTATAAAAAGGTATAAATAATTGAAAAGAAGAAAGAGGGTGTTGGGTATAGATGATGTCGACTACTAATGCACACAAATGCTAAAACAACATCATGATCACCTCAGGGCCCATCAACAGAGATGTCAACCGGAGCAAACATATTGAGCTGTCTACCAAGGCCTAATGATAAACAAAGGCTTACACACACACACACACACACACACACACACACACACACACACACACACACACACACACACACACACACACACACACACACACACACACACACACACACACACACACACACACACACACACAGTGAGACTTCATCAGACTGGGAATTGATGCTGACAGTGGTTGTGCATCTCAGCTGGTGGCGGGAGGCGAGACAACACACTGTTCAAAGACTGATAGAGAGCATGGTTTTGCATACTCACTCGCCGATTTTAGCCGGCTCCTGCTAACACCTCAGCACAGCAGGCGAATAGCAGGCGAATAGCACCACTAATGATTTTTGCAAATGCGCGTGGCAAAATCATTAAACATTCTGACAAACAACGTTTGTTCTATTTAATGTGTATGCGTCAGATATTATCTTATTGTTATTTTCTTTTTTTGCCTCAAACTGTTTTCGGGATGAGAAAGATAATAGGATCAGTTGATTTGTAATTAATGGGATGCCAATAGCAGTTAAATAAATGGGATTGCTGATTCATTTGTAACAAATACACGGGGATGGATGAAAAGAGCTGGTCTCCGATTCAGCTCATGATTCATATTTCTAAAAGCATCTAAGTATGTATTCCTCATTGATGTGAATGATAAATAAATGTGCGTAATTCCTCGGAACAGTTTAGTCCCTTGCTAATATGAGGGCCTATAAATCCATCCGTCCATAAAACCTGGTCACGAGCGAGATATCTGGACCACTGGCCAGACTGACACCATGTCTCCTAAAAACTCCATTTACACTTGGTTAAAGTCAGGAAACAGTGTAACCCGGACCCTAAACACAAAAGACATCGTGTTTACAACATTTACCAAAGTCCTTCTGTTACCTTGTGTGTGTGATTTTTAGACACACTTTAAGTATTCGTATGTGTTATCGTGACGTTTTGTGGATTTGTATGCGCTCAGAGAAATGGCACTTCCTTCAGCTGCAAAGTCAAACTTAAATAAATCGCCTCAATGATAATTGTATCGAAAAGGAAAACAATCAAAAACGACAATAATGGAAAAATAGACATTTCGTGAACAGAATCAAATATATATAAGATATTTCCGTCTGAGACGAACATTTACCCGACAGTGTCATAATGGTTCAAATCGCCCTGCATCTACTGGTAAAACAACAAAACATCTTCCCTGCACTTTGTATGAATTTCCAGCGTGGTCTTTAAAAGGAAGTAATAACATCATATGAGTTTATGGGAAAGGAAAGCACATGAGCTGAGGAATTCTTGTCAGAGTAGAATAAAGGCTCTGGGACTGGGAAAGACCACTGCTTCTTTATTGGGTATTCAGCTTTGGTTGAAAACAGTTTATAAGTGAAGTGGAACAATGGTAATGACATCAAATAATTTAATTTGCCTCCACTATAAATCAGCTTATATTTAACTATGTGGCGCAGACACAGTCAAGGCTTCAGAAAGCCGACAGAGCAAACCACAAACCCCCCCCCCCCCCCATGCACATTGAAAGAACACACACACGATCAGTTTGTGTGCAGTATTCAGGTTTATTGTAGTAAACCTAAACTGCAAGGCAAAAGCTAGGTGTCACACATGATACAATGCAAATTTGACTCATGAAATACAAAAAAAATCTGTATAATTGTAAATCTGATTGACACATTAAAGGTTTATGTGCCAAGTCAAATGTCAATTTTGATGATTTTTTTTGTCTGACTTATTTTAACTTAGGCACCTATTGACTCACGTAACAGCAACATACAGTAGAAAACAATAGAAATGTACCAGTTCTGGTGAACAGGTAACAGGTACTAACTATAACACTGCATGATGGTAATGAAACAAATGTAAATGTGTGCATGTTATAATATGCCTGTGCAGACCTTGAGCTGTTGTATGCCTGCTCCCCTGCCTGTCACATCATCACAGTGTAGCTTAATGAGCTATTTCCATATGCGCATGTACGTAATGCATACAAGACAAATGAACAGGGAGCAACGGGTTCATCACACTCCCCTCTGGCTGCAGAAAAGATGCTGTATGCATACATGTACCTTTGTGTATTTCGGTGTGCGTCCGTGTGTCTGCACATGTGTAATGAATGACCTCGCCCTCATGGCTGTCAGCATATTTTTCGTATTGTTAATCCTGCTGTCTCTCCACGGGCCCCTGTGTGCAGGTGCGGGAGGATTTGGAGAGGGCTTTGTTAAGTCCGTTCCAATGTTGCTCACATGCCCCCGTGCCTGGGAGTATCCTCAGGCTAGCTCGCATGTAAACCAGGGCGGGTATGTGTTTACACCCCATAATCCCGTCAGAGCAGCCACCCCTGTGCACACAGCAGCTACAGGAATGTATTTTTTTTAATTTTTTTTGACTGCTTATCATTTATTTAAAGCTCCACTAAACACTATTTGTTTTATTTACATTGGATCTAAACTCTGTGACTGTCAGTGAAAGAGGTTACAAAGTGACAAAGAATGTTCTCACTATCGCTCTGAACTCCTGCAGAGCCGTTTGCCGCCTTTTAGCTTCGTATGTGGCGCTTGCTGTATGATTCTCTCAGTGCTCTCATCAACCTCGTTTCCAGCAGCAGCAGCAGCAGCAGGCAGATGTTTTCAGCAAACAAGCTCGAATAAACCCCACTGTACACTACCTGCCCAGCACCCAATGGCACACAGACAAAGCCAACGACTGAATGAAGTGGAACATCTATAGCTGCTAAAAACCCAGATATTTCTTCTCAGGAGGTGTAATACTGGACTTTCATTCATCAGGGGGACACGTATAAAGATAAATAGACAACTGCTAACATGTGATGCTGTTGTGGCTCTGTATCCATAAGCTGGTGTTCATGTCTGTTTGCCCACTTTAATGTGGATTAATGCAGCTTTAGGCAAAACAAAGTTTGCTATTCGCCTTGCTGTTGCTAACTGGTTCCCGCCAGTAATTGTTTGGCGGCGACCTCATATTGCTGTAGTAATGATGACGGATGCAAAGGAGGAAGTCCATTGATGTGGTGTGAAGATCAAAAAAGTACTTGAGTGGAGGAAGCTCGGGTGTGTTCGGGTTTAGAAACCAAAAGGATGAGAGCCTGCAGGCCGCAGGGACTTTTCTGCTGCGAGCTTCGTAGCGAGCACGCGCATCAGAAAAATGGACTGGATCCGGTTCACAATCAATATCAATATTTAATGTACTACACAAAGTTCACTTACAAACTGAATCAACTATCAATAGTAATGTTCTCGAGAACAGAGACCACACGCACGCATCTCACTCACAGGTCTGAATTCAGGTACTGAAAAACGAGAGCGGATGTGGTCTGAGGAATTCTCTCCAGAACAGTCTCTTATATGCCCCGACAGTTGGAAATGTCCGAAACAGCCGTAAAACATCTGAATGACCCTCCGTGGCGATTAGTGATGGGCTCCATTTGACTTCTGTCCCCTCCCTGGATCGATCCTTTAGCGAAACAGCTTTGCTCCTTGCAAAACATGTCTTGACTCCACCTCTGGTCAGCTTGTCCTCCCCACTGCCCCTCCTCCATTTGCTGCACGTCTCATTCAGAATCCCTGTCTGACCCTCAAACTATTCTTACAGTGTTTTAATACCTTTAGTGACTATACTTTTATGATTTAATACATTCAATTAGTTAATATACTGTAACACATAATATCTTCTATCAATAAGAATATTGTAAACATATTGTGACACTTCTACTCATCAATAGGGGGGTTATTTAATCATACTTATAACACTGAAATTCTCCACAGGTGCATGAATAAAAACAGGACTTTCACCCTGGAGAATGCTGTTCGTGTCCTGTTTTGAAACCAAAAGTCAGTGTTGACTTATTTCAGCTTGCTTACGTAACTTGCATCACATTATACTTAACTCACTTATTTAAAAGCAAACCATCATCCTTTCCTAAACCGAACCAACTAGTTTTGTTTTAATTTAAAAAAATGTTAACCATGTGTTTAAATCCGCTACCGTTTTGCAACCTGTGCCTCTCCTTGGTACTCTCCATCGGTCATATGTTGTTTTGGGGAAGCATTGACCAAACAACCTATTCTGGCATTTAGGTACGAAGATGTGTTGACGGTTTAGTAGCTAATTCAGCTTGCTAGCCATGCCATCGAGGACACACGTCCTCCTCCATCTTGTTTCTTGAAATTTCTTTCTATTATTCTGTCCAGTCCATTTATAAACATGTAGTTTAGGCTGAATGACAGAAACACCTCCCTGTATAACGCAATGCAATTCAGCAGCACCACAAACTACATCCTCTAAAATAATCATACGGCTTTCACATCAACGAATGAATGGGAATATTATTCAAAAGCTGTCGTTTCCTTACATGTTAACCATAACAGTGGTTTAAAGGCGGGTCTGTCAGCATGTGGCCAAAGAATCATTAAATAAAGGAATGAAGCTTGAAATGCAGCTTCTTCTGTCTCGTAGTTCACTATCAGACACTCAACACAATTTCCCCACCAGCTGCAAATGCACTGCTCAGACACATACTGTACAATTGTGCAATATTTAGACTAATATCCACAGTCTCTGGATTATGAATATATCCTGCACTGCCCTTTTGCACCATGATATCGTGTTGTCCCTCTCCCTTCTGTGTCAATACTACATTCTGTGAAGCCCTATTGGGTTTCGGGTCTCTGCCAATACAAACTCTCCAGCAGTTATTGGTGGCTGAAGACATTCTGATCATCATAATATCATGTTCCCTGAGGGAAAACAAAGAGAACTTGATCTTTCATTTATGATCTCTTTGTTTTATTGTCAGGGGCTCGATTCATTTTTAGAGGTGCTGACTGTAAAAACACACACTGTGTACTGAAAGAGATACGCCGGTTGGGGAATATTACTTCTGTCCCGCAGACCCAGAGTCAAACAGACTCCCTTTTCTTGTGTCTGCATTTAGTCTAAAGGTAGAAGATTAGCAATCAGCCAGATGAGTGATGACATCGCCACAATGTATTGTGTGTGAACCTTTTGTTAAGCTCGTCCAGCCATCACTCATGCCTTCAAACTGCATGTGGAGACATACAAAGACGTATTTAACTTAATAAAAGCAATATAAATATTCCCTGACAATCAAACTGCAACTCTAACATTTTGTTTTTTGGCAAATCATGACACAACGTACAGGCAAAACGTGGCCCTCAAAGGCATACGTTTAATTATTTTCAACTATCAACACCCCTCCCCCCTCCAAAAGGAGACAATCCACTCACATTACACAAAAAATGGAGATTGATAAATTTC
Source organism: Melanostigma gelatinosum (assembly GCF_949748355.1). Classification (NCBI taxonomy): domain Eukaryota; kingdom Metazoa; phylum Chordata; class Actinopteri; order Perciformes; family Zoarcidae; genus Melanostigma; species Melanostigma gelatinosum. The sequence goes on from NC_136651.1 coordinate 15,242,284, forward strand.
ACATTGTATTTACCCCGTTCTCTCTCCCAATCCGTCAAATACCGCAGCTTGCGTCACACTGCCGTTGTTGGAGCTTCATCCTGAATGGGCGATCAGCCTGTAGTGTTAATAAAGGGAGGTGCTGAGGGAGTGTTGTGAGTAGGACACATAAAATAATAATCCCAGGAACCAGTTTGAGTGATAGATTTATGAGTTTGAAGGTTTATCCGACATCGGGACTCTTCGTCTGTTGTTTTAGCCTCAAAGCGTCGAATGTTTAAGCCCCCTAGCAGCCGTGGTGAACAATAACCAGACCATGATCTGTCTCTCAACCTAACCAAGTCATGTTTGTGGCAAAAGCTAACCAACCCTTTACCATAGAGTTATCACAAAGCAGAATCATTTTTCAACAATAATTTCTCACACCTCTGGATAATAGCCCACAATGGAAGAGGATTATGCAACTCTGCAAACTAATCACTATTGCAGCAATTTTAATCAAATTGTTCCCAATTCTAACTCGTCAAATTCTCACGCTTGGCCTTTACAGTCTGATACCAACGCACTCAAGAACCCTGAAGTGTATGTATAAGACATGCCAGGATTTCAACTGACTTCAATGTAAACCCATCCGCATCATTATTGGACGGTCAGACCAACTGAAGTAGAGCGAGAGAGTCCACTTATTGAGGAGGTTGGGTGGATGGTTTGGTCAAACAAACAGTGTTAAACCGAGTCGACGTTGACTTGTTGAAACTTTATTTTGTAAGGTGACAAGCAGACCCATTTTACATAACAAACATACTTCTTTTAACCAGAACCAGGATCTTTTCCTCACCCTAAATACACACAGCATCCCTCTACAGACAACAACGTAACAAGCTATGTAGCTAGCCAAATGCTAACGCTACACAAAAACCCCTCAGACTCACAAAAAACAATCATTGAAAGGTCTGTTCTGCTGCAAACAGTCTATCCCTTTCAGACCTCATATAACACACACTCTACCTTGTTATACTACAGTGGGGTCAGCTGACACGGTTGGTTTATTCTGCAGAGCCGCAGGATCAGGTCAGGTCCTGAGTCTTGCTCAAGGACAGAGTCAACAGTGTGATTTTAGAACTATGGGAAGCTCCCTCAAACTAGCAGGACACACTCCTGCACATTTTTTGGCAGCCAAGTCTCAATTCTGCACCGCTGCCACTGTGTTCTTGACCCCATGGTCACGTCCTTGTCGATGTTCAGTGTGAGACGGGTTTGCAATGGTATTTAGTCTTTCTTTTAGACTGAATACCGCTGCATTCACATGTGAAATGACCCTCAGGTGATTATTCTCTTTGGCCCTCCGTCCCACACAGCCGTTTGTTCCTTTTTTTTTTTTTTATCCTCTCGCGGGTGCCCCTCCTTTGAATTGTGACTCTACCGGCCTCGTATCCCAGAAGCAACATGCGAGGAAGGCAATCTAACCCGGCACAGGAAACCAGTCAGCCTGTTATTGCTGGCAGCCAATGGAGCGGCCGTGTTTTAATATTTATCCACCAAAGCCCTCGTACCACATAAATCAGGGGTGCGGAGGGGCGATGCAAGACCTTACCCGGTGTTTCAAAAACCACAGACGTCCTTCGACAGGAAGAAAAGGTAAATAGTTGAGCAGATTGGCAGAGAGGACGGGATCAGCGGTGCCAACGTGGGAATTGAGCTGCTGCATCGCTAAATGAGAAGGGAGAAATGTAGATCTTTCCTTTGCTGGGGAAATGAAAGAAAGATGTTCTGTTCTTGATTTAGAATAACCAGAGTCACATTTACTTTAAGGACATTAAATAACAGTTTTCCTTCATGACGTTGTAGACATAGAGACAGCTGAATATGCATTTATACGTCACTATTCAACACAACAGCTGTCAGTGTGCGAGTATTTCCTGAGCTCTTAGACAAGAGAAGAAGAGTGGTTTTGCTTGGAAGTAATTCAATCTAGTCATTTATTTGGGGGATTTTGCAGCATTTGGCAGCCAGGAGCAACATTCCCGAAGGAGGCTCGGGATTCAGCTTTTTAGTTCACGGAAACTTTGGCCGTGGTTAGATTCTAACCTGTGAATTTTAGGGCATCGCAGCTACGCAGAACAACAGCGGAATAAAGTCGTAGTGGAATAAAGCTTGTTTCGTGAATCATCAATCGTTGTCCGTGAAGCATCTTCACCCGTCTCCGCCGCATCATCAGACTCCCAAATTGACTGTCACTTCCACAGCAACAGGCCAAAATCCAGAGCAGAGGCCTCGTTAATCCTACTGGGCTAACAAATTGGCTCTTATCTCTCTTCCGAGGAATCAACTTGTCAGATCATGCAGATAGAGCTTGTGCAGTGAAACGGTACAGCGCACACTGTTTAAATACATAAAGCCATTAGCGTGTCATGTTGGAACTTTTGCAGGTCCCTGGGTCCTATAAACCCAATTTCAGCGGGTCGGAGGGATCAGCAGCCTTGGAAGCGTAAACCGGCGCCCCAACATGGATCCTGTCACCAGCTAATATGTCAGTCGTGGTTTTTTTAATCCCGCTCTTAACAGGAGGGAAAACACTCAAGCCATTGAGTAACTTCTGACAGACCCTCAAGAAAGTCCTTTTTTTTTTTGCAGGCACAGCCAGTGCCTTAGTTCAGTGTGAGGCCAGCATATCATAAAATCCCCAGCAGCATACAAATATTGTGTTACGCGGTGCAATTCATAAAGGGGTGGTTGCTTTATATGTTTTTAGTTTTGCGCGAACATACATCTTCATTTTGCTCAGGAGCGGGGGGGGGGGGGGGGGGCAAAGGTGTGCGGAAACTCGGTGCAAGATTCCCTCATAAACGCTCGATGCCCGTCTCAGCCAATGAAAAAGCACAAAGCTGTACCTAGCTGTCCTCAAGGCCCGGTGTCACGGGAAGTATCTGGTGTCAGGTATGCTGCACATTGCTCAGCCCTCCTCCCGTTTAAGCCCAGATGTTTAAGCTTTATAAGAGCTGCGGTCTGGAGGTAACGCTGTGTAGCAGACCGTGCAGCTTGTAGCCTGGCACTCTGCTATTGCTGGTTGCTAATTCTTTCAGGATTGTGCAGTTTGAAGGGGGAGGTATATGGAGCTGAGAAAAGCAACAGCACCTATGGGGCTGATAACGTCGAAAGCAGCCTTGATCAAACCTGCGCTGAGACACTGAGAGGCGTTTTTGTTTTTTTGCTCTGAAGTAGACACATGAGGAATTGAATATGCTGCTAGTTTGCCTGCCTGTTCATCTGTGTGTGAACAAGCACCCTCTTGAGTACTTTTATCTGTGTAATTTTGTCCGCGAAAGGCAGGGAGGAGAGCGGGGAGATAAAGAGAGAGAGAGGAGGGGAGAAAGACAGAGATGAACTGATAGATACAAAGAGAGAATCAAGCCAGTTAAACACAAAATATTCTAATCTAACCTGTCACACCTGTGTATCAACCACACAGTATGGATAATATAAGATGAGAGACAGAGGACCGGAGGGGACTGCTTATGTCTGAGGGGGGAGTCCTAGCACTAGAGCAGCACAGAGGAAGCATAGTGCAATGATTATCCAAATTTAGATATAAAATCCAAAGCTATATTTCGTTGTTTATTTTATTCTTACAGGATTATATCATGGCAAATCTTAAGACTTGAATGATTTATCCTTTTAGTCTCATGTCAAGTCCTTAAACCTGCAGCAACTGATTTTACATATAGCGGCTTCGCGGCAGCAGAAACAAGCAGGGAACACAACATCGGCAAATACTAATCACCTTTTAAGTTGAATTGATGAATTTGTTGGCAACAGTTGCTTATTTACAAATCAAGCAGGTCCGGAGGAACATTATGATTTGGTTGGCGTCCTGTTTCTGGCTTCTTGGTGTTGATTTTTCTTTTTTGCCTTTTTGTCAAAAATTTGAAGTTTATGTTTTTATATTTGAGTATTCCATTTGAAGTGTCAAAAACCACATTTACATATATATATATATATATATATATATAAACATCTAAATATCTATACATCTATCTAGCATCAAATATAGTGTCCAGTCTGTAATGGAGAGGAGAATAGAGATGAGATAAAGAAGGAGAGAGGAGGGAATGGAGAGAGAAAAAGAGCAATGGGAGGAAGACAGAAAAGTCAACCTCGCCCCGGGCATATATACCCAGATAATGACTAGGTGAGAAGAATCTGTGTCACCGGTTGGCGTGGCTGGCAGCGGCAGCAGTTGAGTCTCGTGGACCAGCTGGACAGTCGAAAGGACTAACAGACAGCCACTTTATTCCCTTACAGCTCATGTTGGATGTATTTCCCCCTCCACGTCTTTACATCTTTGATTCACAAGAACCACAACTGAGATACATCTGTGAGTTCACATAAATCCAATCACATGAAAGTAGCAGAGGGAAACGCAGAGCAAGGCTTATGTTGTTTGATCTCTTGTGATGGTGAAGTGAGAAAACAAGAATGTGACAGAAAAACAAGACACATGCAGACAAACAGACCAAGAGATAGACAGGCCGCCTGATTGACGATGACTCACTCTGTGTTATCCCTCAGTCATGTCACAGTTAAAAGGAGAAAACAGGGCAGGATGAATGTGACTATTATTTTTATCCGCGTTAGGATATGATCCTAATCTAATCTCCTCATAGCCGGCGGTAAAAGAACAAGTTGACACATGTGACGTGATAGATCTCCTGCCCACCCCCTCAGGTGCACAACAAGAGTGTTCTTAAAGCACTGTCAGACTCTTGGTCATTTGATATCAAACTGTATGCACAGCTCCATGATAAATATATGCGTTTCAAAATTGGGAGAGTGGGTTTATAAAATTAACTTGTGTCGTCATTTATTCTCCCTATTGCTCCTTTTGCCTTTGCAGGTACTGAAAAAGGTCACAGGTCGTAATAAAATGTGAAATGTTAAGATTGCATGTTACCTGCCAGGGTTTGTAGTGAAGAACAGGCCATGAGCAAGGATTTTTAGAAATATTGAGGGTCCGTGTACCTCCACTAGACACAGTGGCGGACTCAGGCTGTCTGAGGGGCAGAGGCCGAAATAAAATAAAGGGCACCAGCTGCATGTGTTGCGGGCCGCACCAGTGCACAGGAAGTAGTCCAGCATGTAGGGCAGCCTATATGGTACGGCATTGTGTTTTCACAAACGGAAGGGAGACCTTTGAATCCACCCACTTCACCGATTATTCAGTCACCTGTTCACTTATGTTCTTCTGGAAAGACTTTTGTGTACATTTTTTGTTGTAGTAATGTAATCTCACCCCAGATTGTTAAAACTTAAAAAATAAATAAACCAAGGACATGACAGCATTGTCCTTAAATTTAGCCAAACTCCGCAGTCAAGTCCAGCTGAATTCCTAGTCAGATCGGACCATAGTTGAGACCAAGGGAAGGCCGGATCAAAGTGGGCTCTCGATAAGTCAAGATCGAGACGAACAAAAAGAAAGTTGTCCCCAAGACAAACGCTTGAACGAGGACACCTGTTCAAAATTGTTGTTATACTGGTAACGTGAGCTATGTAACCTGAACAATCATTCAGCACAATCCATTCGATTTAAATGTGCAGGAAAATGTTAATAGCTTCATTAAACAAACAAAAAATGGAGACCAAAGCATGTGATGGCTAAGAGATAAGAAGCTGGAAGTTTTCAGCTTCACAGAGGACATCACCTATAGGGAGAGCCTTTAGAAGACAAACGGAAGCAGACCAAGCACAGAGCCCTGGAGGACACCTTGAGAGACAGAGAGAGAGTGGCAGAATCACAGTTAGGAATGCCTTTAAACATAGAAGAATGTTGTTGTTGATGTATCAAAATATGAATGAACCACAGAATGGGCCCAAGTATACTTGATCTGATCAGATGGGCTGCCTCCAGTAAACGATTTAGCCCAAATTGGCTTTTGACTGCACTCCTAGAACCGAGCCAAATCTGGCAGCCACATATTATGGGCCAGTGCTGGCTCATATTGGGTCATGTGGTGCCAGAACAAAGTCCAAATCAGACGACCTGATTGATTACCTAAATGCGAGCAGGGAGTAGCTGTTTGGTTAGCGAGAGCTGGAGCGAATTACCCAGATGGATCCCCCTCCCAAACTAAAACAAGGGGCTGAAAGCAACTGGAAGCCAATAAGCAGTGATGATTAAGTAGAGTTAGCAATCCTTTCACCTACGGGGAGACATTTGAGTCACTGTCTGAACCAAAATATTCCATTCCATTGTGGAAGCTAACTAATGAAGTGTCAAGGGTAAACCAGAGCCCTGTTTCGTTAAGAAATGCTTTCCTGGAATCTCTCTTTACTAACAGACTCTGGATATTTCAATGTCAAGTGGCCATGTATGCTTCTCCATGTTGCTATCATGGAAACTTGAACCTTCAAAAGGTTCAGCCCTTGTACTTTCTCGCCCCTTTGTCACCAAATCAAACCGCTTTCACAGCTTTATTTTTTTTGTCTGACTGATTCACACCCTGGCTCTTTGCCCTGACCTACAGTCTCCACTTCTACCTTCTCCAGTCCGTCTCTGAAGTTCAGTTTCATTCTCCCTATCCCATCATCTTGCTGCTTCCTCTCGGAGACAAGGAGCCTGCCTTTTATAGAAAAGTACTCTCTCTGCCATGAATATGTAGTATTAATAGCGTCTACGTAGCATGCAGCGTTTACTGCAGTCTCCCAAATGGAAATGTTTTGTAAGAAGTCTCACATTTCTCACAAACGCAGTCATCGGAGTAAGTGTCACGCACCACTGGCACGATTATGATTTTTTTTTTCAGGCCATGGCGGAATTATTTATCACATTAGTCTAAAAGAGTGGCAGCTCACTGATCAATAGAAGCCCCTTAAGGATCCATTAGCTCTATTGTTCAATAATGACTGGTTCTTTTGCAATGCATCTAACTGGCAGTAATGCCTCATCAAAAGCTATATTCCCCCATTAACTCCATTCAACCTATGTGAGGCCTTGTCCAGCACAGAGGCATGACATATGGCACAACAGCTTCTAGCAGTTGATTGCATTGGGTTGCATATGGGTTGTTTAAAGTGGCGAAAAGAAAAAAAACAGCTGACAGACACTTAGCTCTGACATTTTATCACAATATAAAGGCATTAAAGCTAACAGGTTAGCTTAAAAATAATGCTCATTTATCTCGTCAGGAGCACAATTCATGCAATTTTTTGGCAGTTTACAAACAGTTTTCCCTGACTATGAATAGTCGTTTAATTTACTCTCGACCATAAAACATCATATTGCTCTAAAATAAATTATTCTGACTTATTATATTAATTTAGTCTGAATGTGTGAAATTTCAAGTGAGAGGAGAGAGTGACACTTCATGTATCTGGCCAAAGTAAAAATGTGGATTCTCCTCCAATTTGTGTAAAGACAGATGAACTATAATGACACTGTTGTGCATATATTTCCATTTTTCAAAAGAAGATTAAACCGTTTTGGACACATCTGTGGAAACAGTGTCGAAGCATGATGACACTGGGTGAGCCACATGAGTGCGAAGAGACGTGCTGTTACCTCTCAGTCTGGAGTATGTGTTTTACAATGTATAAATCAGCTATGTCTGTCTCTTTTATCACTTTACCTTTGGGAGGATCCATCATGATGCTGTAAGTTTGTATTTAAATGGTTTAGTTTGATAACATCAGCACTGATAGTTGCAAGCTAACCAGAACATGTGACACTTGAATGAACGTCGGTTGCACTTTACGGTGTCTGAGGACGTTATTCTTCTGGGTTCCGGGGCCAATGGACGGCAGCATAATCATCATTAAAAAACACACACACAGCAAAAATATGAAGTTAAATGAAGCCAGCAGTGCCTCTCTCACATAACATGTCCTTTATAGAACTACCTCATGATCTCCTCTGTTTACTTTGTGTACATGTCTGGGTTGTCATTTCCGTTTTAATTGACAACATTATTTGATCACGCTAAACGGACGTTCATTTGACGAGTCCGTCTACAAGTCTGCTCCACAGAAAGAATACGAGAAACTTGAAGACAACAAAAGAAAAGTGAAATGGACTGTTGAACAGTTTTCTGTGTGTATTTAGTTTTAGATAACTGAAAATGAGATTTGATTGTGTTTTGATGTTTGATTTTGCTCTCTTGCATTAAGATGCAGTACTCTTCCTTACACCCAGTCTTTCAAGTTAGAACTTTCAAGCCTTAAAGACAGATGTTTTTTTTAAGAAAAGAAAAGACAAAAACGTGATTTGCATGTCAATTTAGTTTATAGAAGTGACACCTCAACGTGATTTGGAGCAGCACGAGTATGTCCCAAAAGTCTGTGGAGAAAAATCAGAAGAGTTGTTTTCATCTTGTGGGTCTGCATGCATTAGATAGAATATTTGACCCAGAGAGAACTGCAATGTGTCGAGCACATTTGTCTAAGCTGACGTCATACATTGTATTCACATCTGAGTCGACTTCAGAACCTCTGGGGGGGAACAATCAAAAATGAATTCAAATCGTACTGCTTTGTGTCAGTGTTAAAGGTGCCCTTTGGAGTTTGTTTGCGTCCTTGATGTCGAACAAGCATGTTGAATGCATTTAAGCAGATTTGTATGCCTCCGTGCCTGCAACAGCTGTGGCCGGGGCCATAATGTTTTCCGGTTGTCCGTCTGGTCCATTCTCGCTAACACAATATCTCAGGGACAACTCTCGGGAATTTCTTCAGATTTGGCACAAGCGTCTGGACCTGGACCTGATCCATCATTGAGTCCAGAGTACAAAATGCGTTTTTGACCATGATTTACTAATTAAAATGCTAATTATGACAATTTCAATAGGATAACAGGATGACATTTTTGGACGGACCTGGATGTAAACTGAAATGCGACAGGTTGGCAGAGTCATATAACAGCGAGGCGTTATTTCTAGTTTAAATACGTATAACAAACTTAAGTATTTGAAAGCATCATTTACATTGCTAATATTCTTCATCACCGCCTTTGCATGCGCGTTGTCACATTTCTTTTGGTTTGCGTGAAACCAGTGGCATGTGCATCATGCACAAGACAAAACAAACATTTTTTAAGCTTGAAGGCAATAACGATATATAACAAACTCCACCACGGTGGCATGACTTCACGTCACCACCACACAACAACAGTGTTCAGTGTGATTATGTTTCATTCTCATGAAGCCACTTGTAAGCAACCGCTTTTCTTAAGACGTATTTCATGTCGTAGAACAAAATCTTACTTGTGACAGTCACTTGTCACAGACCTTATTTCAGGCTTTTAACCAAAGCTAATTTTTTTTAAAACCATTGACTTGCAAGAAGTGAAGAAGAAGAAGTGCAAACATGCTAACTCAGTTGCGGATTCCTGCAGCACTCTGACTTCTACCTGTTCTTGAAGACTGGAGATCTCGTGTTGGGCAGAGTGGTGGTTTTCAGTCCTCGTTTTGCTCCTCTAACATCAACAAATCTATTTATTTTTCACATTACAAAATGAGATTCCTGCCACACGCTGTATTAACATTACTCGGCTGTTCTAGTGGTTTCTCTTGTGTTTAAGTGATTTTTACAGCAGTAGTGTGTGTGTGTGCCATGATCACAACCTCTTCAGCCTTTTCCTTGGACCACTGGCTGTGACAAACACAGCGGCCGGATAATCTTCAGGCCTGCAATGAACTAAAAGCGGACGGCGAAGGGGCAGCAGATGTGGTGTCACCATGGTCCGCGGTTCCAGCTCAATCTCCAATTCAAATCCCTCAGTCACAGCCACGGCATGTTTGGCTACCAAGTAGGTCATTTACAACCACAACGGACCAGCATTGTCAGAAGAAAACCCAGCAACCTTGAAAAAGTTATTAAGAATAAAATAGGAAAACAATACTTCAATATAATTGTTGATTATTAATGTAGTATTGGCCTGCACAATAATAATTGACCCATTTTTTGTCCCATCATCGATCCTTTCTCTTTTCTTTTGTGAGGGTAGCCTTCTCTTCAGCTCGAGTATAATTAAATGGATGGATGCTATTCTTTCCCAAATGGGCACAAGAAAATGAAACCCCATCCTTGATACTATGTTTGGCCGGCCCTTTTTTCAGCGATCATTATTCAATGTATTTGCTTCATACATTTACAACCTGTTCTCGTTCTCAACTCGTTAGCAGTGTTAATGTCGTTAACACTGAAACTATGATGACGTATGTTCACCGTCTTTTTTTCCACGATGACAAGACGGCACCAGGACAGAATCGGGCCAGGGTACATGAGTGATTCGTTCAAATCCAGATTTGATTGGATCACTCAAAAGTGGGCATGGCTTCGCAAATACGGAGCGATTTGGAGCTGAAACGAGATTCAGATTCTGCATCCACACCACCCTCGCCCATGTTGTTAGATCAGGAGATTGTGATGAGGTGGTAATAAATAAATTAGACCTCAAACACGCACTTTTAACATTATACTATTAACTAACTATTATCCTATTAACATATAGGAATAAAAGGACAGACGGATGAAGGGTAAGGAGAAAGAAAGAACAAATAGAGTGAAGGTCATTTCTAAAGGGAGGGATGGAAATTCACTTTGAAAACAAAGCCTGTGAGACAGAGCAAAAAAGTTTGTGTGTGTGTGTGTGTGTGGTTCTCCTGGCCAGGCTGGTCTGGTCCCTGCTCCAGTGAACTGTGTCTGGGTGGCTCCACTCCCAGCTGGGGCACAGCGAGTTCTGTAGTGTGTGTGTACACTTGTGTGCGAGGTGAAAGGAGGTGAGCTGCCATGTGGACGAGGTGATTAGATTAGCAGCATCTGAGTCCTGGGCGCTTGGCCGGGTGTCTGTCGGAGGGTCAGGGCGCGTCTCTCACCGTACATTCGGCAGCTCTGTGATTAGCTGCTGATGGGCGAAGTCACCCAAAACTTACAGCGCAGCCAACTTTTCTTCTCTCTAAACAAGTAAACAAGGTGACCGTGTTCCGCATTTGCCAACATGTCTCTGCCCATCGAAAATTAATGAGCTCACAGCCGTGAGCTTCTTGGCTGATGGTGACATACTGGTTATGTGTACATACAGAGGGACTAGATGGCTCACTGGCAATTTGTCCGCTCGTCTCTCATGTTGGGTTTATTTTGTACTGAGTGTGAGCATTTTTGAACAATTACACAATACACTCAGGACCTAAACCAAGAACTAAAAGTCCATTCATTTTTGTCTTTTCACTGCATCTGACACCTTGTAAATAGGGAAATTAGGCAATTAGTGGTTTAGTATATCATTTTAGCCATTTTTATTTTTCGAGGTATAGGCCTCGAGCTTAACAGGCGTGATGTTTGAATTCGTGAAAGGAGACATTAATTGGCCGTATCATACTGTAGAAGCAGCAGAACACAAGCTTGTCTAAGTTGTGTAGTCTTGGTGTTGCTGGATGCAGCTGCACAATCAGGGAAAGTGAAAACAGGTGTGGATCATTAGGTCCTCGTGGTAGTGAGGAGCAGGGCACTGTCAGGTTGTGGGAAGGTGAGCTGAAACTGTTGTGAAATAAATAACATTTGTGCACTCATGGGTGTGTCTTTGTGCCCATAGTGCAGATTTGCGATGTCAGTACTAATTGAGGAATCTTATATTACATCTTTTTTGTCATCGTGTGTTATTTAAATGCTGTGAATCTGCACAGGTCACCCCTTGGTTACCTGAGCAGGTGGTATGTTCCAGTCAGGTGAGGCAGGGAGGGTCAAATACTACTCACTGGTCCTGTAGAAGGAGATGAGGTAGCAGCTTGTTGTGAGGCTGTCGGTTTTATGTGTTTGTCCTGCGCTTTAAGATTTGTTTTCTATTAGCCGTGCCAGCGGCTTGGCAGTGTCAGTCAGCTGGTCCACCACTTTGGTCCAGACTGAAATAACTCAGCACCTACAGATATTCAGAGGATGAAACGTACTCACTTTTCCTCTAGCCAGTCTATGAGTTTTACATGTGTGGTCTTCACTAAAATGTCTCAACTGTTGGATACATTTCAGTGAAAGTTGGTACAAACTTCCATGTCCCCCCTCAAAATGAATGGCAAGTGTTTTAACTTTCCATCTAGTGCCACCATCAGGTCAAAATTATAATTTGTCCAACACTTTGATTTTTGAACAATTACTTGTAAAAGTAATGAAGAATTAGCTTCATCTGTTTGTCATGTTTAGTGCTAATTAGCAAAGGTTAGCACTTACCTTAAATGTGACATATCGTGTTCATTTTGAGGTTCATACTTGTATCTGGGTTTTCTACGAGAACATGTTTACAGGGTTTAATGTTCAAACAGCACTTTTTTTCTCATAGTGTCTGTCTGGATATACCTGTGTTCCTCCTCTGTCTGAAATGCCCAGCTTTAGCACCTGTCTCTTTAAGGCCCCCTCCCAAAGAAGCCCAGTCTGCTCTGATTGGCTTGCGAGAAACATATGGTGCACCTTTTGCAAAGGTAGTTCTCTAGCTGTGGGTGGAGATACTCAGATGGTCTTTTATAATGGTGGCAAGCAATGTTCCCTCTAATTTTTCATGTGTCTGGGCATACACACAAGCTCCCTGAGCACACTGAGGACCACTGTGAGCAACATCAGATGTGCACGCTGTGGCCACACACCAGTATCACACCTGTTCAAAACCTTGGATCATAGCAAGTTACATGGCTTATTAAAAGAATCAAATTACAGCAGCAATTTTCACTAGTTTACTTTTAATATAAGTGATTTGACAAACTTTAAAGGAAAAAGACAAAAATCTTGTTGTTCATGAGATGTGTAGTATGTTTTATGTGACAGTCCTGCTTGGCCATGGGAAGAGTCTTGCTTTGGCCTGTGTGAGGTCCTGTTGTGGCCTGTGTGAGGGTCCTGTTCTGGAAGAAATGATACATATACACCTTTCAGACATAACATTTTGTTCACATTAAAACACATTCACATTTTGCACAATGACGTGTGCTGTAGCTTGTGTTACAGTGTAAATTCCTGTAACTCTGTCTGTAAAATATGTAATTACTCAGTTTTTTATTATCATTTCTACTACCCATAAATTATCTAGTAGTAACATAATTTAATGATTAATATCCATAAGTAAAAAATCTTAATAAATGTCACTAGAATATACACAAATCTGACTTAAATTTTACCTTATTTTTCACGTCTGTCCTTCTCACTTCTCCAATGGTTGTACACTTTGTCCAGGTTGATGGCTTCGTCTGCTTCTTGCTTTGACTTTATGTGCATCAGCTGGTCCAAATGTGCCACTTCAAGACGATTTCTGGATGCTGTTTTGATACGATTCATTAAACTGAATCCTCTTTCACAATCTGCACTGGAAGCTTAAAAGAACCACATTTCTTTTTTCCAATGGCTTGGTGAGTGGATGTGTCGCTGCCCGTTCGTTTCGCCATGATAAGGGGTTAGCGTTTGCGTCTCGTAACTCCGCCGCACTGTTGTTAGCTAGCTAACCTGCACGGCGCGAATGGGCAGGGCAATAGTGTCAATGCTATGATTGGCTGCGTAGCGTAAGTGAACCGAATCGTATCATTGGCTGGACACCTGTCACTCACTGAGTTACGTTGCAAAATAGTACAGAAAACAAAATTATTATTATTATTATTATTATTATTATTATTGGTTTAATTGATTAGATAAGATTAGGACTAATATTAGATATTAATTAATACGTTTATGTTGAATTTTATTTTATGCGCTGCATAGATTTTCTTGTGCGCTGAGAATGTGCGAGCAGTGCGCGATTGCTCAAGCGCGCAGCTTAGAGGGAACATTGGTGGCAAGGCTTACACTCTGCACCGTGTCCAGCTTTCTTAATAGTAGGATCCTGCGGGCAAAGTTGAGGTAAAGTCAGTGAGATCCCAGAAAGGTCCTTGGAAATGTTCCTGCAATCAAAGGGTGCCTTAATAAAGAGTGTTTCCCAGCCCTGAGACAATGTGGTGCATTTATGTGATCATGTGACAAAAAGTCATCGCTGAGCAGAATGTAAACACCCATTACTGGTCACTTTTTGTCTGCCAGGAGCTGCAGAGCTATCTGCGTCAACCAATCACTCGGGCTTACGGACTAGATTTACAGAACATTCCTTTAATCCTACAATCTACACCAAAAAGCTCTGCGGCTTCTGGCTAAATTCCCTCCTCAAACAAACTTTTCATTTGTGTCCTTTTTCCGTCTTTGGCTTGTGGTTTGGCTCTCTACGCAGCTTTCACCTCACGAGTTTCTTAAGCCTGACTGTCTGTCACATATCTGTATTCAGCGTCCTTCCATTTTGAATAATCTCTTTCCAATCTCAGTCTCTCTGTGTGAGTGACGCTCGTCTCTCTTTCTCTCTCTCTCTCTCGTCAGGATTTGGCGGGTGTGTCTGGTAGCCGGGGTACCCAGGTGTGGTGCTGGAGGTACCCAGCTGTGAGGCCACCAGCCCAGGCATGACTCATAACAGCGTCATCCTGTCAGTCACGGCTGACAGAGGCCTCAGCAGGACACACGGCTGAGAGGGTGGCAGGGTGTCTGATGGCAAGTTTTAAATGTGAGAGGCCACTTGGTGTGTGTGTGTGTGTGTGTGTGTGTGTGTGTGTGTGTGTGTGTGTGTGTGTGTGTGTGTGTGTGTGTGTGTGTGTGTGTGTGTGTGTGTGTGTGTGTGTGTGTGTGTGTGTGTGTGTGTGTGTGTGTGTGTGTGTGGTACATTCGGGATGTCGTGTGCATGACTCAGTGAAGAAGTGTAGCATCAGTGCCCGGTGAGGTGTATGTGTGTGTTTCTAGACCTGCAGGGCATCATGGTTGTGAAGTACACTCTTGATGCGTATAGCCATGGATGGAGAGAGATTGCTTGGTCGCTCTCAGCGTGAACAATTCTCTCTCCTGCTTTCGTCCTCCTGGTCCCTCTGCACAACAGAGCTCGGGCCTTAAGGAGGGACGGTTAGGTCTGTGCTTCGGCAAATCTCAGGCCACGGTTTTACTGTACAATACAGAGTTTTACTGCTTTTCACGAACCTCCAGTTCATCGTAAAATGGCTGCATTAGTTATCGTCACGTTAGTTTCTTATTCGAGTGTTTGTGTGTCACTCATCAATTGTTTCCATCATGAAAACAGACAGCAGGCCCTACACAGATATGTACTTTTCTAGTTTTGCCTTTTTATCGCCACTCTTTTCTTCTGCTTTGATCACTCCTGTAGTTTCTTTCTTACTTTTTTGATCCATCCAACCAATCTATTTTATATAGTGCTCCACGAGTACAAGGCTCATCGTTATTGGTTTTTAGACAGTCGAGCCACATGGCTCGAGGGATGGCGAAGTCGGTCCAGACTGATATATATCGACAATTACTGGAGGGATTTTGGTACAGATATTAAGGGACGCCCAGAGGAGGGACCCCAGTGACTTCGGTGATGATCCCCGGACTTTTATAGCATCACCAGCAGGTCAGACTTTTTACTTATCCAGTAAAAAATCTCAACATCTACGAAATGGATTGCCATAACATTTCATACAGACATTTATGACTGCCAGACGATGCCCCTATAAGCATGGCCTCGCACAGACACTTTCGTTTCTTAGTCCTTATACTGATCGTCGCAAAAGAAAACACACTTTTTCTTTACTCCCAACCCAAGAACTAGAAACAAAAGTGGTCAAGTTAATCTACAAAAAATGCATTGACAACTAGCTTGATAATCATTTCAATTTTAAAGCAAATGTTCATTTTCATTGAAATTATTCATTATAATGTTCAAAATAAGCACTACTTGATGTTTTTATATTTTGTATTACTTATACATAGATATAATTATGTATAATATTTTTGAAGAATAATACTTGGCCCCTGTACATGTAAATGAATAGTTATTTCCTTCCTTGTCCTTGCTGCTCCCACCACCCTCCTCGGGATGTCCTCACACCTATATCACACCCTGTCCCCGTCTCATTTGCTGTGTCCAGCCATGTGGAAGAGATGATGTGTGAGCCCACCTCTGAATGCCTGTACTGTGGGAATGACCCATTATTCCACACTCGGGCAAGCAGCACGAGAGCGTTTGAATAAAAGACTTCCCCCCCCGCTGACACCAGAGGTTCACACGTCCTCTTCTCTTTTTCCCCTCTTCATTCCCAGTCCCAGCACTCCACTCTCTCACAGCGACACTTCAGAAATCCTTCTGAACAAGTCACACACTCTTCATGTCACTCCTAAACTTTACATAAACACAATCTCACCTGTCAAATTAAATCAGTCTATTCACTTTGCTCCTAAAGTGACAGCAACTTGAAATGAGGCACATTATTTCAGTTACAACGGTTGCAAAAAAAAAGAACTTTACTGGTCGCTGTGATTGCAGCTGAATAGCACATAAAATCCAGATGTACGTTTTACAGCACGCAGTAAAGATGTGATCATCCGATCCAAAGCTAAGGAGTAAGTCAGTGGTGCATTTGGCTTCATTAACACAAGTGATCTTTGGTGCACACATCCAACCAGTGGAAAAAAGCAACATACTGTAGTAATGGATTTTCAGAAAACTCATGAAGCGAGACGAGGACTTTACAACCAATCTTTACGAATTTCCCCTGTTTTACTATAGTGTTTTATTGTATTCTAGTAAAAAGGCACCCTTGTTTTCTGATCTAGTCCCATTGAAGCCATTCAGGATAATGAAAAACAAAACAATATGCCCTCCATCCTGCTGCTCTGTTTCTCTTCTCTTACAGAAGTAATGTTTTCTGTCTTTCGATTGCTGTGAAGTTATTGTCAATGAAGGTTGAAGTGTCCTGCACAGATGTTTCAAATGAAAAGGTTGGACCGAGGCTACAAGTGGTCTTCAGGGGTAGTCTTTTTAAGTGTAATTATTTAAACCTATTCATGACATTCCTTGAATTTCTTTTGTTGAAGCCTTCGTGCAAAGGTAATTGCGTCCTGTGGACTAAATACACACAAAGATTGTGTTCTTAAGGTATATTCAGTACACGACCTTGAAGGAAATGTATTTAACTACTTGGAAAACGATTAGTTAGAACTATGCTCCTCATGAATTGTATTTTTATTCAGAAAAAGATTTTCACATTCATGAGGATGTGTTCTATTCGAGCCAAAGCTGCAGGTTGAGAGTATTGGCACCGCTTTTGTTTCTCAAGCATTGACATCATGAGCACAGATGCAGTTCGTGACACATCTTGTTTTTCTCTCTTTTGGTCTTGTGGTTTAACTACATCTGGAGATTACGATCTGTAACAGGTGGAGGGAAGAGACGGGAGGATGTGAAGGTGTGAGATGGAGAGGAAGCATTAAGCAAAGGTCGAGATTGTAAAAAACAGCCTCCGAATTCATTAGAGGAAAGGAAATGATGATTTTCTGCTGGCCTCATACATGCTCCTCAGACTGCTGTTGATGTCTCTTTCTCTCTCGCCTCTTAGCCCAGCAGCCCAATTCACTTTAGCGGAACATGAAAAAATAAGCGATATACGTTCTCAACGGCACATTAAAAAGACATTGGTACACAACCTTCTCGGGGCGGATAAATACAACACCATATGTAGGCCGGCAGCACACTCATAAATGATCTAACCCTGAATATTACAATTCACTACAACAAGTGATTACAGAGGTTTGGGCTATTACCACGGAAATGTCAATCTAATTACGGTCGGGTACGGTCCATTATCTGCCAGATAATCCATGAGCGAGCCTGTCCCCACTTAGAGATTCATCAGGCGCCACAATGCATGGCACAAATAAGGTTTCAAGAGGCTTCTTTGTTGAGTGCAGTGCTTGTTGCATCTGGAGAGGCTGTTTTGGGAGAAGGAATTGTAATCCTGTGGTGGTTCTTGATGAAATGAATTTGCACAAAATACTCTTATTTTTCTTTCTTGGAGGCTCACGGACAGGAACATTCATTACGAGTGAGAGGTTGTGCCTGCTCATTGTACTTTATTGGCCTGCGGAGCCTCATTCCACATTGGCAGATTGAGTATTGGACTTGCAGATGGAAAAGAAGGTTTCCACATTTGGAGACCAAAATGAAAACGACACACACTGCTTCATTTTTTGGTTCCCACATTACAACTTTGAACTTTCCCTGTTTTTAAAAGTGCGTCTTATCATATCTTCATAAGAATCCCTTTGTTTGCCGGTCTTTGTCTGAGGTTGACATGTTTGGTTGATAGTGAAATGTCATATCTCATTTCATGCAGTCTATAGCTGATACTTTTAAAAAACAAAATGAGGAGAGAGCAGGAAGGCTGGTTGGTAGGGAGAGACAACGGATGATGAAAGGGTGAAGGAGTGCCGATGTATGCGTTCCTTTTATATGTCATAAGATGTTATGTTTTCTGTTAAAATCATATCATGGAAGATGACCTGTTATGTAAGCCACTGCTCCTGGCAGAGGAAATTGACATTCAGATTAAAATATTTTGCAAATATTAAGTCTCGAGATTAATATTGTCTATGCAAATGAAGACAACTATTCATCAGCATGCATTGATTAGCATGCTGTACCAAAAAGTTGTGCAGGTGCAACCAACTGAGCAAATTTGTAGCATCAGTGCTACCATTTTTTTATTTAATTTTTTACTTTTCTCTCTCCATCGTGTGTAAAATACTTTTGAAATTGAGCTGGATGCCCACTCCCACTGTAGATGAATGTTTGAATGTAAAGACGGAGAATGCTGGGGCGACCTGTCAGCTCATCTCAGAAATGAGGCTCAATATTCTTTGCGCACAGTAATGCTGCCGACCCACCAGGCTTCCTCCTGCCCCTCCCAACAACCACTCCGTAATTCCACAATTTAGTTTTCTTTATGAACTAAATGTAATAATTAGAACTGAGTCATACAGCGCAGAGTAGATGTAGCTCTTGCTACATTTGCATTGCTCCGTATCCCATAAACGTTGGTGCTGTTCATTCTCAGACGGGCTCGGAGGACCTTTGTTAGGGTAACACGTGCCGATCGCCATTCCATGATGTAAACGCGAATAATCTTCCCTCTGTAGCTCGGAAAGGTCACCGTGCCATACCTGCTGACGTTCATGTTCTGCGCGTCGGTTGTCATCTCCTTCTAAGCCGGAGCAATTACACATAGATCTGTGGAAGTGAAGGGGGGGAACTTGCGATGCATCTGACCCAAACATTCACTACCAGCGATCCACATCTGCATCAAAGCGAAATCATGTGCGTGTACAATTAAACCACGCAGATCCCCTGGTGGAATCTTTGCAGAATTTTATGTCCATAATCTTATCACCATTATAACCAACATAAAACAGGCTCCTGATTATTAATAATGCCTTGGAGCTATGTTTATACATGCAACCGCTTTAGTCATCAATTTAATTTTTGTTTTCACGTATTGCTTTAATAAAACATCCCAAACATGTCGCCGCGCTAAATTTGTATATGATCTCTCTCCATCTATTGATATTACTCATGACAAAAACAAAAGGATTGCGTAATGGACCACACAGAAGTTAATTTGCTTTTATGAAGTGATGAAGGGACAAATGATCTACACGGGTCTGACTGTGCTGTCAGGGTGGGAAAATACATGAGGTAAATCTTATTCGCTGCTGAAATAAAGTGTTTTTGATTCAGAAAATCCTGCGTCGATACTTCACCTGTAACTCCTCACAGCTTTTGGCCGCATTCAAGCGTTTTGAATCAATACAGCTTTGTCTCAGGCGCTAAGCCCGGCGCATCGATTCAAATCACTGAGTCGTTACACTCCGAGATCATAGCACAACACAACAATGTGAGGATTAAAGCTCCATTTCCTTTTTGCTCCACCCGTGCTCAACGTGATTGTACTTGCGGTGCGGTGACGACTGGCACTTATTTCTTACAAATGTCAACCAACATTTGGTGATTTCTTGAGCTTAATAATGGCTCTGATGACATTGATAACATCAAGAGGAAGACGTCAGTTTTGGGACCACGGAAAGATTTTCTTTGTTAACATTCTTCTAAATGTTTTGGTCTCAACAAACGTCTTCTTATGGCTTTATTAGCCACATGTCAGACAACTTTGTTAAAGTCAGGTCACTAGCCTTTGCTGAGCTTTGAACCACATCTCATGGTCTTCCTCAGTGGATGGAAATGAGCTTTTAAGTATGGAGCTTCGGCAACTGAACTACCTCTCCATGACAACTGAGGACGACCAACAGATGTGGTTCAAAGCTCAGCTTTAAGAGGACCCGAGTTTATTATGAAGCTGGAGATGCAGGTTAACATTCTTTGTGTATTTGCGATGTAAGGTGATATTCCAACATTGTAGTTCCCACTTGGTGGATAGTTATTTAAATACAAATATTGATCAAAGACAGATGACACAAAAACTTAGAGGGCTGAAAAGTAAAAAAATTTGAACTTTATACAAATGAGGGCAAAGTTCACCTGGAATAACCGTGCATGTGCTTACGCCCACAGCAAGATGTCAGGCAAAGTATTTGCTTCCACTTGCTCTTCTCATAAAAAGACCTGTGATTTTTTTGTGATGATCACATATTTTGAATTGTCCTGCTGGCAATTGTTATTTTTCAGTCAGTCAAACTTGTTTCCAAGGTCAAAGGTTAAATTTCACGCTCAAGAAGAAACTGCCAACATAAAGGCAGCAAACAGCCCATAATGCATCATTGTCTTGAAGTAGCAACATACAACTTTGCTTTAGCTTATCGTTATGAAGTAAACGTTGATTGCACAATGTAATGGCTACATAACAGTGACGGCATCAGCATTTAGATTGGTGTCCTATAAGCCTCCCTTTTACCATGCAATCCTGGCTGCCACCAGGTGCGACCTCCAGGGAAAATGAAGGGGCGACTTACGGCGGAATGGAAGTGTGCAACCAAATCACGAAGAGGATTGTGCTTTTGTTTTCCCTGGTAGCTTTCGGTAGCAGAAACGGCAGAGGGTGGAACAACCTAAATGATTTGGAACATTTTGGAATTTTTTTTATTACCACTAAAAAGTATAAGGCTCACTATGGAATACAATAGTCAGAATGCGCTCTGTTATTTGATGCCTTGTCCTCAAATATAACGGCAAACCGACATTTGCATAATGTTCAGGGAGAAAAAAAGTCTTGCAGTTGGCAATAATACCACTTTGTATTCATTTGAAGTTGCCGTCAGATAAAATGCCAAATGCAAATGGTACA
This sequence comes from Melanostigma gelatinosum, assembly GCF_949748355.1. NCBI lineage: Eukaryota > Metazoa > Chordata > Actinopteri > Perciformes > Zoarcidae > Melanostigma > Melanostigma gelatinosum. The sequence goes on from NC_136651.1 coordinate 15,263,418, forward strand.
TGAATATATTTTTAGACAACTGAGATCAAAACACAGTAAGTCTATCTCAGTTTGAACTTCAACACCAATAGAAAGACCAGAGAGAACAACACCTCTTGTTGTACACCCTACTTGCCATCCACTGTGTGGACAGGCCTCAGCAAAACCGAGAAGAGAGTGGGGGGGGGGTTCAATGGGAAATAGATTTTATTTTTTTAAGGCTGTGTTTCTCTTCAGAGGCAGACCATCCTCAAAGACCGACTGTCGATGTACCAGGTGTGTGCTGGTGTTTCTCTATCAAAGAGTTTGAGGGACCACTGAGGAGTATCAGGAGGTGAGAAATGAAGAACCACAAGAAAGAGTTCAACTGAAATAACGAAATCATTCTTTCAGACAAAGTGTTGTTCAGACTTATTGTTCATACAATTTAAATATAGAAATTAGAAAACATATTTTCCAGTATTTTTTAACTCCTTCCCACTTGGGATAAAAAGGTAACGATTACATTTTCAATGGAAGCCGTTGACATAAAGTTACAGAAAGTTACAGACTAACGCTCGACACTTGTTGCTGTGTGACAGCAGTGACAGGATACAAATCAAAGTTGAGCTGGCCACAACGTTTTTCAGTGCTACAATGACGCAGTGAAGTGTCCACCAATCGTATGTTTTCTGTTTCATCGTTTCCGGTCCGCTGTTCTCTCCCCACAATTCATGTTCCGTTCTGTGTAAAAATGGAAAGACAAACTTGCAGTCATGGCTAAATAAATGTAAAAATGCTAGTGTATGTAAAAATGCTAGTGTATGCTAACACCTCCACAAACAGAGTGCTGAGGTTTAGCAGGTTAACCACGTTCACATCTTAGGTTGGCTTGTTAGCATGTCAACATGTATTTATCAGCACTACACGGAGAGTACAGCCGAGGCAAAAAAGGCTAAAATGTTCAAAATTGCAGGCGAGCTTGGGAACTCAATGTGCTACAGCTGACAAGCTAATTAGCTATCAAGAGAGAGGGCATATTTGGCCACTGAAGGCTTGTTTGCTGCTTGTCCAGCAGCCCAAGGGGCAAGACCAGACATGTGCTCAGGCCTGGAGATAAGGAGATGACTTTAGCTCGAATGCTAATGTAGACTGCAGCTCAGTATGTGGCTCTTGTGTATTGTATCATTGGCCGGCTGTGCAAAAAGAGGTCGCGCAGAGAATTTAATGAGAAAATACTTCAGGTTTTCCTTTTGGTTAGTTCGGACGTCATTGATCATTTTGATTTAGCGTTCAGTATTGAATTATATTGAGATAAAGGCATTTGGCATTATTTCCCTGTGACGCAGTGCAGTCTGTGTTCTCTCCCATCCACGATGCCACGTTGTATCTGACAGGGAATGAAATCTGTTTGTTTGAAAATCTGGTGGTGATCATAGTGTGTGGTAATTTGGCAGCGATTTGGCATGCTAATGAAAGTCATCTGTTGTTCTGAGATAACCTCTCCAAATGTCTGTTGCTGCTTCTGCGAGAGAGAAAGGGAGACGTGGTACGAGTGAGTGTATGACAAAGAGACTTAATCGAGTTAAAATTCATGCCTTGAGCTGGAAATAACAAGCTGTGATTTGAGTCAGTGCTGACAATCTTTGTATGTTTACGATGCGAGTTTGCCCACATAGCTCACATTTAGCAAATTACATTACTCCATTCACCACTGGTAATGTGATTAGTGTGAGTATACACAAAAGTTCAAGTCCAAAATACAGCCGAGCTGCAGGACAGCAGCACATATTATGACTTCCAAATTCAATCCTGGCAGATGATGCAGAAAAGGGAAGTGCCAAAGTTGAAAGAATTACATAATTGTCTGTGGAGATCGTTATTGTTGATTTTGAGGTCTCTTTTGTATGCTCTCAGCTTTTTAAGACTACAGATACAAAGCAGACTGAAGTGGTGTTTGGCAACAGCTCATGTAAAATGATGGAGAAAGATGTAAGTTACTTATATACTCGATGTTTAAACAACCGAGCAAGAAGTGGCTAAGATGATGCCAAGCAATTTGTTTGCTTCAAGTCGGCCTTCACCCTAAGAGTGCATTTGCTTTAAAGCCACTATGTGTCGGATTTGCATCATATTATAACGCTTAGGAGAAGTATAACGGAGTACACATGGAGAGACAGTTGGTCGGATTTTTATTGTGAGAGGGGTCTCTTGCACCGGCCACACCACGAGGGGAACATTGTTTTTATAGACTGAATTAATGGAAGAAGTATCCTCAACAACTTAAACACCTTGGCTCTGTCAAAGTGATTCCTAGTCTGTGACTGATTGTGTGCATAACAAACGAAGGCTGAGGTTGCACATAAATTACATGTGATCTCAGAAGGCTGTGCAAGGCGTGCATTTTACTCTGTGGTTCACCTTGTGCTGTTGCAGCCTTTGTGGTAATTGACGGCATTCAATTCAGACTTGTGTCATGTTGAACAGTGACTGCGGTGCTTATTCAGACAGGAGACCCACACATAACCAATGGTACAGTACAGGCAGAACACATCCTGAATGTGACCCGGGGCACGCTCCTCCCAATGGGGAACCTGAGCCCTCTTTGCAGCTGCACTGCCCTCACGCTGTCTGTTCATCATGTAACAGTTGCCTTTTTTCAGTTTTGGGTGAGAAAAGTGGGACCAGGTGTGGCCGGGAATTGTCGCCGTATGGAGCCAATTTCTTCCTCCTCTTGTGGCCTTTGCTCCGCTTGCTTTTTCCTGACGCAGGTGCCCGTCCAGCTCTCAAAGCCACGTGGCGGTTTCCCCTTCGCCTCATTGTGCTCCAGTAGACGTGGGAGGGGTTGTTGTTCTGTTCAAAAATCAATTTGTCCACCGCTGCTATGCCTCCCATCCCCCCCCCCCCCCTGCAGTCCCCAAATAAGCCATGCTTTTACTGTAGAGCGTGAGTCATTAAAAGTACAGTGTGAGCAAACCCTAAAGGATGGAGGTGCTATTTTAAAAACGACCATGAAAGACCATGAAAAGTGCTAAAGACTGGGAAAAAAACAAATACCCGCTTTACCGATTTGCATTTTCTGTTCTCTTGCATGTCACAATGTTTTGTTTCACTGCCTTGAGGTAATCTTTGAATAAGAAAATAAACTTTGAAATCATGGTGAGCTATTTCACATGCAATATTCAGAGATTTTTTGGGTTAGAGGAAAAGCCTTTGGCAAACATGTGGCTTTCTGCATGTGTCCTTAAAGTTGAAAAGCATGGGGAGTTATTCAAATAAGACCTGCCTTCTGTATTTCTGGCAGCGGAGAACAGAGGAGCGGCCTCCGTCTTTGCGCTGCGACCGAATGTGAGTCGCATTGTCATTAGACGGCACTCTCCTGCACTCTTCCCCCACCATCGGAGACCCCGGAGCCGAGGGCGACACATGGGCCCGTCGTTGACATTCCCGTGGATGCTCAGTGCCCCCGGTTCTCTAGGCAAGATGGAGAATAGTAGCAGTGAGAATAAGCACTGGGTGACATCAGAAGGAATGACTGAAGTGAAAGAGGCAGAGAGTAGGAGAGTGTCACCTTATTATAACCTGACCCAAGGGCAAGAGTCCAGGAGCTGGTCACTTAAGTGATGTAATATATATACACACACACACACACACAACGTGATCGTGAGAGGAAAATCCGACTGGGTAAAGTGAATAGTTGAGCTGCCCTTAAGCAAGGCAGCGAACTCCAAGCTGCTCAGAGGAAGGATTCGAATGATCAATGTGAATGTATGTATCAATGTGAAGCGCCACAGGCCTCAAAAGTCCCTGTTGAAGCTGTATTAATCCATTTCTTTCAAAATAATAAATGTGTGTAAAGTAAAGGTGCCATACAATTGGTCCGACGGCACATTGTTCCAAAACCTCAATAGTTAAAAAAATGTCAGCCCAAATGACCAGTCTTAAGAGTCACATGTTAGGCCACCAGTCACTGAACTCCAGAGTGTTTTCAGAGCAGCGCTTTTGCTTTTGTTGTACTAAACCCAAAGAGTTCTCTATATTAATCTGTTCAGCCTCTTTTAGCTCATGGTTATTGTTAGCTCTCGGGAAACCTACTCATCTTCTGAAATAACACATTGTTTCTTGAAACATATGCATTCATTTAAAATGCGGTTTAAAATGAGGTTTGTAGTATGTGGACTGACATCCTATTTGCTCTTGTCTTTTGCATAACAGCTGTTTCATCAACGCAGTGGCCAGAATAAAATGTTTCAACATTTCTACAAACTTGTCAACATTAAAGTGTTTTAACCACTCGTAGCTCTTTTGTAGAAACTGCATTATCATGTATGTTTCGGCAATAAAAGATTATGTTTTGTGTGTTTTTAAAAAGTATTTGGGGTTTCACAGTGGACACAAACAGCAGCCTCTGGGGTGAAACACCCATGTTTGACTCCTCCATCCTCCCCGCCCACACAGGCTCACATGGACTTTGATGAAACCTATTTGTGATACATCAAATACAAACATAATCGGGGAGAAAATACATTACCTCAAAACGTAATTGACAATGCAGTTATGTTGTATGGGAGTGTAATTTTTAGGAGACCAGTCTGGTTTCATCTCATACAACCGCCTTAATTGGATTACGACTGGGCAGAGGCCATTTCAATGTTCATAAGTAATGTTTTTGACGAGATCGTACTTGGCTGCAGCATACTTGCTCTTACTTCAGTAGAATTTTCAAGAACAATCATTATTTTTTTACTTTTCGCCACATTAATCACGCTACTTTTACAAAAACATCCCCGGCCTCGCTGTCACAGAATGGCATCCAGACAGCGTACGCAGCTAATATTAGCAGACCACAACAGGCTCCGGTTGTTATCGCTGGCCTGAGGTCAGTACATCAGAGAACACTGAGCTGACAAACAGCAGTAAGTGTGTCGTGTCAATGCTAATAGCTTTTTAAACACACACAGGACACCATGCTTCACAACTTCCACTGCTGACGTCATTCGTGCAGCCTGATGAAGAGAAACAGAACAGTAGAGAGCAAGTCATGCACGCAGAAGAAGAAAAACATTTTTTTTTCAATACTGATATGTTTCAACCGCAGATGGTCTTCCTCGGGTCAAAGGGAAGAAAACACCTGTATTTAATAAGCAATTTATGATGACATGTCACATCATTATCCAGCCTAATGAGTACAGACGGGCTGTGGTGGGTTGAGCAGGTTTCTGATCTGTGGGTGTCTAACTGGGACTTGGGACAAGTTTAAGGACACTGTTGTATGTTGACACGCATGTTTTTTTTCTTTGATTATAGACATGGTCCATGCAGTTCTGATTTGCTCATTTCTTTGCAAAGAATGCATTTCAAGAAAAAATGACCTGGAGGATATGTGACAGATGAACTAATCAGGAGATGAATACACGTGTACGTTGACTTGGTTGAGTCATATCCTTCTAAAATAAAAGTGTATTTTACAAAGGCAGTTACCAGCTACTCACGTGTGTTCTCAGAACATACTTTTGTTCTCTGACTCAAGCACTTATTTTAATAACTATGCTTCACTTGAGCACAAAAGGCAACTCTACACACCTCTGCGACTGGTTTAAGGGTCTGCATTTTAATGTATCTTCTGCTTGAAACCCAAGTACTGCATCAACCTTTTCCCGTGGACGGCGTGGACAAAAAAGTGTCCTCGATAAGGACATCCGAGAAAAATAACAAATGGAAACGCAGCAGTCCAAGTAATAAGAGCTGCACAAGGACTTTTGAAAGGTGAAATCATCCTTGATTATACGAGTGTGGAGCAGGCTTTAAGAATGGAATGACATTCATCGGCCTGGAGAGCAACCGTGAATGAAGAATGAGGGGATCGTTGGGCGAACGCGGCAGGTGCAAATCCCTAAAAAATACCTGAAAACCCTTCTTTTTTCTCTCCTCTGTAATCTCTGGTGCTTCTCCTCAAACAACAATCAGCCGGAGAGGACTGAATCGCACAAATACACACCAGAATAAAACGCACGTAGACATGAATATGTGTGAACACCACACCCGCACGTGCACACATTTCCTGTCACTTAGCTATGTTTCTTGCCATTGGTCTTACCCAGCATGCCTCATCTCTCTCTTCGGCCGCTGTGCCTGAATGACAACCAGCTCGCGTGCTGTAGTAAGACGCAGGCTTTGAGCCCCGAGGCCCGCGAGCTTTATCTCCGGTCTGAGAGCAACTCAGGCAGCCGGGCTGATAAACCCCAGACCTTAAAAGCATGCACGTGCACACAGCAGAGACATGGCAACATAATGGAATAAATTCACCATGGCTGTGCTGGCTAGAATTATAAAGTAACATCCGTGGCCGAGTGCATGGCTACGACAGAGCGATAATAACACGTTTCTTCTTCCCTTCTGCCGGTGATTTACGATCACGATGGGGGACTATCTCGGGGCCGCCGGGGGCCACGGCATGTTTGTGCGAGAACGCTGTTTTTATTTTCATTCGTCTGTCAAAGCCTGAGAGAGACTCCGGACATGTGTTCACACACACACATGCAGAATACCAACAATGGGCAAACATTCATTTCCATAAAGAAACCTGCGTGTGCACTGTATTTGACATGGTGATGAATTGCATATACGGAATAGCCGTATTGCCGTTTCCGGTTCACCAGTGGCCGTCGGATGAGGTAAACCCTGGATGTGAAATTCGCATTGTGTCCACTCATGCGCTTACAGCAGAGTCCATATGAATTGTTGCCCTGAAATGAGAAAAAGGAAAGTGGTGTTTAGTAGAAAATAGCAGTTGCTCTTATTTCTTCCGCGAGCGTCACATGTCATCAACCCGCTCGAATACATTTCTTCACCCAGAGAGAAAACACGGCACCACGGCAGACTCTTCTACCTCCACATATCCTGAGGTGCATGTAGGTATGATTGCAACGCTGGTTCCCGCTTTCATGTGAGTAATAAGAGACTTCAGTCATTTCCGACCCTCTCTCTCTCTCGCTCCCTGACTCTTAACACACGGTTGTGAGGGATACGGCAGCTCCACGTCATTAGTCGTGTAATCTACCCGAGACGGCTGACGGAAATGGAGCAGACTCCGCGGGTTCCGAGAGGGCCCAGTGGACGGCCAGACCGGCCAACACCAGCAGGATGTGGAACCCGGTTCATGAGGTGTTGCTGGAGAGGGACAACGGGCTTCTTGCTCATGAGCTCACCCGCGGCTCGACTTCCCTTCCCTCCCTCCCTCCATCGCCACAATATCCTCAGCGGTCGGGCTGGGAAATCTTCGCCATGGGTTTGTGGTTACAAGGGGTCCTGGTTTTGGAAACGGGTGCATACATGACTTTTCCACCTACATTTCATGATTAAGCTGAAACGCTCCCCCGAGGTACATATGGGAGACTTTTTTCCCATAAAAGGAGCATTAAGCTATTTTCTGGAAGGTTCTTCCTCAGCCTCTAAAACCACCAGCATGCAGGGGCGGATCTATTATTTATTACTTTATTCACTATATTTATTTGACTGCTTTGGCTACTACTTGGCAGATTTAGACGAAGAGTATAAAATGAATCAAGCAATAAATTATGATATTATTATATCAATTAGGATTAATTGGTCCCGAGGGGGGGGGGGGGGGGGGACACAAGCTACCCAGCAGCATGTAAAGCAATACCTTAAATACATATAAACTAGCTCCACATTTACTAGCTGCAACATTCAAGCAATGAACATATTAATGCATCAATAATATTAATCCATTAATATAAAATATATTATTCCGAATTGTGCCATTTTCCATACAGAGTACTTTTACATTTGGTACTTTCTGTGTATTTTTATGCTAATACCTAAGTTGCTGTGAGGAACGTATAAAACAGTCTGGTGCCTCTATATGACCAACATAAGTAAACGAGACCATCAGCGAGAAGCTAGTCTTTTTCTACATTCTTAATTATTTTCCTCTGTGCCACCGATCAGATTCCGGTCAGATTCCGGCAAAATCAGATGAAATCATGCAGGTTCCCCAGTAACTCCTTCAGCTCAGACTCCAGCAGAGAGTCCTCTGCTGGGAGCCAACACTGACATCAAGCTGCTGGAGACCCAGGCCGTATTGCTGGGCCCTCTGCAGGGAAGGGAGGCACAGGAGAACCAGTACCAGGACTGAGCGGGGCAGACTGTGACCCCTCTTCAGATAAATGAGAGGTTTTCTGAAGGGAATCTGGTGCTCGGAAACACTAACGCTTTTGTCCACAGGGACCGACCGACCTCGTAGCAGCGTTAAGTAACATTTCCAATGCAGGACTTTTACTTGTAACAGAGTATAATGTGTGGTATTACTACTTTTACTTAAGCAAAATACCTTCGTAGCTCTTTCACCACTGACTTCTAAATATATACCACCAAATCATTTTACTTCTTTTCACTGCTTAATTACTGCATCACATGCATGTCAAAACAAGAAGACAATGTTAAATGGTAAATAGCAAATGACCTCTTTGTAAATTGCCTGACCTAAGAAGCTGATGCACACAGCATCAGCACAGAAGCAAATACTGCTGCTTTGAGATCGGTGTCCATTTGACCAGACGATGATCTAGACAAGGATACTTTTCAAGGTGTCAATCCTATTGGCACTATAGCATCAATACTCCAAAGAAGACTCACTAGTGATACTTTCTTTAGGAATCGATCTGCCAGGCATTGCATCCGCACAACACAATAGAGTGCGGATGCAACTGTAGGTGAGGTCAGAGAATCGAGTCACTTTAGTTCAGGATGTGATTTGGAGCTGCCTGAACAATTTAATGAGTCTTGAACTTAATCAACATCAAGGAGCTGTAGGTGTGCCGTGCTAAACAAACACCTTCAGTAAGTGTCAGACAACTGATTATTTCTTCTTCTGTTGCAATAGGCAGACGCATACGAACAAAAGAAAGAAAGAAAGTGGAAAATGGGAGCGTTTACTGCTTTTCATTTTCAAACTAACTGAGTTCCTGGAGATATTTCAAGTCTTAGTCTGAGCTATCACACACATACACACACACACACAAAGCCCGGGAGTGCTCATGCATGTTGTGTCAGGTCCATGTGAAAATTGTAGCTATAGAACACAGACAGGAACATCAGCATTATTAATAAGGCTCGGCATACATGTACTTCCCGTTCAGTCTGAAAGCACCTTAAGCAGCAGAAGCTTCAGTTAAAAAAGCACCTTTTAAGGATTATATTTAGACTTTTTTCCGTACAAATTGCTTAATGGCCCTCTTAAAAACCCTGTTTCAGTAATTGTTCCTGTCCACCGCATTACTTTAAATTCTATGCAGACAAAAGGAAAATCTTCTGTCAGGTGTCTCATATGCCACAGCGCTGTGTTAAGACACAATAAACACATGTGCCTCATTCCTAATAAATTCTCTGACATTCTCTTCTTGCTCTACAGTGACATTTTAGCACAAAAGACGGTTGTCACTCCGCTCTGAGCGCTGACTCAAAGACATGTCAGGACTTGTCAATGTCAGGACTTTTGTCCTGACATTGCACTCACCGAATAAGAAAACCAAAGGAAATTAATATTTGTATTTTTTTTTGTAATATGTTTTGTCAGATGACATTGTCATGAAAAAAAAAACCGCCACTCAGGCAACAATTAAATCCCTCAGCATGTGCCACAGAAAACCATTTGCCTAATTAGTTATCAGCCAATAAAATAACATTGAAGAACACGGGACATGTAGAGCCAGGGCAATTTTTTTTTTTACGATAATAGCTGTTGTGAGAGACAGTTATACGAGACAAAGAAGAATAACACATCTGCAGTGTATTCAAAGGTCCCCGGGAGAGTCCAATTAGACAAATGTGAAGCTGAGCACGTTCAGAGGTAACACTCTGTGATTCGCAGTCACCCGCTATCTCGTGCAAATAAGAGAAATGGTTTGAAACAAACAGCCAGTTAATATAATTGTAGCTTTTACACCGGCAGGTGCAAAATGACTAATTTATCCCTGATCTCTCTTTTCAGATTTCTACTTGAAATAAAAGGCTGAAAAATCAAATGTTTTTTTCCCCTTTCTTTTAACACAATGGTGTTTTAATTAAGGATTTAAAGCATTTACTCTACAATTACCTTTGGTATTAACAGAGCGTAACATCAACATCCTTGACAAGACATGCTTTGCTGTTGTGTGTCCTGTGACTTACATTTATATCAATGTTCTGCTCTGTAAATCCCTTGTCCTGTGTTCTCCTGGGAAAAAAGAATCAGAAGACAAAAGAGAGAAATTTACATCTTCATATTTGTTGGTTTCATGATCTTATTGATATCGATGGATGGATGGATAAAAAACTCTTTCACAGTGGAACAATGTAAGAATCACGCATACTACTGATTACTTAGTGATTACTTTACTGATTTTGGTCCTCATACCTTCATAACATAAAATTCATGAATTTAAAAACAAGCAACTGACTTATTGACTGAAAAACAGAGCTTTTTGATATTTCTTTACTACTATTCTACGAATAAGGGTGAGGTTGTAAAACTGGTTTTCTCTGTATTTCAGCAGGTTCTAGTTCAGATAAACAAGTAAGATTTAATTTCCGTGTTTAAAGTAAGACAGCTATCTATTTCCAGTAAGATCAGTGCAGTGCACTGGACTGTAACAATCTGTCGAAGTGCAGATACAAGATTTTTATTTCCAACATCAGTATCAGATGTGTGGATCAGTGTTATTTTATGAATCTTCTATGAACCTTCATGGGTCAGCTACATGAATCGATATAAGGCAGAAACACTGGGTTGAATAAATCAAACAGGACCTGTCAAGTCCTATCGCTTCCTCTGGGTCTGAAAGCACAGGGGAAATCACCGCTGGTAAAACCGCCGCAGTGTCCCCACTCTCCATGTTTGTAAAACCATGTAAAGAGAACAAACAAAAGAGGAAAAAACACAAGCATGACCTTTAGATGTCAGAACAACCTTTGACATCTGAACAAGACTCGATGGGGAATACTAGGGATTTTTTTATTCTTAAAATTGATTTTGATTTTTACCCCACAGCAGAAAATCCAATCACTCTAGATCAGGCATGTCCAAAGTCCGGCCCGTGGGCCAATAACGGCCCGAGGTCAGATTTTAAATGGCCCGCACCGTCTGTCTTAAAATGCATTATTTATGGCCCGCCAGCACAGTCAAAACGGAATGAATAAATCATACAAATGCAACATGCAATTCCTCTTTTTACCTCATGGTGGCAGCACCACTCTGTAACTGTCTGGCTGTTTGAAATTGGCTCTGACCCTTGAACTGTCATGTCTACGGCAAGTAAAAAAGGAAAGTGGATAACGAGGGCCGCCGCTTCCAGGAGAGGTGGAGATCGCAATATTTTTTTCACCGAAAACCGAAACAACTGTGTTTGCCGAATTTGTCATGAGACTATTGTCTTGTTTAAGGAATATAATGTAAAGAGACACTACGAGACCAAACGTGCAAATGCTACAACAAGCTATCAGAGAGCGACCGTGCTAGAAAAGTGAAGCAACTCCAAGATAACTTGGCCACACAGCAGCGGTGCTTTTCACATAAAAACATCATCAAAGTAAGCTATGAAGTGGCCGTGGTAATTGCTAAACATGACAAACCTTTTACGGAATGTGAGTTTATCAAAGACGGTGTTATGAAAATAGCAGAAAACATATTTGCCCCGAGAAGAAGACAGTTTGCTAATGTTTGCCTGGCTCGTAACACTGAAGCGCGATCATCAGATACGAAGAGACAACTTGATTTTTTCCGTTAGCCTGTTTCATGTGTGTTGAACTTAAATGTGAGACAACTTTTCATCACCCTCACTAAGTCATATTTAAGATCGTCTTGAGGTGAGAATATTGATCGGTTTCTCTGTAATTAGCTTTTAGATGGCTTGTTCTTTGTGTTATCTGACTTTCAAGATGTGAAAGAAACATAATAGTTGTTGAGATGTGTTCACACATGAATGCTCACATTTGGTTACATTGCTATTTGCTGTCATTGAAAATAAAATGATTAAATAACAATGTATGTATAGGCTACTTGTATTGTTTAAAATAATGTCAGCAGGGACTGTTGGCCCTTGGGCATTTTCACATTATCAAATCTGGCCCTCTTTGAAAAAAGTTTGGACACCCCTGCTCTAGATTATGTCAATGCCGAGTTATAATGAGAATGTACGGAGACAATAAGGGAGCCCCAATGTCCTTCTTAGAGCTCCAAATACACAGTAAAGGGTGAGCCAGAGTCTGTCACACCAAGTCAACGTTGACTTGGTTTATCTTAGTTTTGTTATGTGACTTCTGTTCTTTACTAATGCCAGTTCTGTGGCAAACTGACTTATTTTACTCAAACTTACTCATTTTTAACCCAAACCATGATCTTTAAACCTAAAAACTAAGTAAATATATATTGGAATTTTATTTTGAAAATACACTATATGCACTTCACCAGCAGTAACTGAACGATTACAGAAACAACAAGTCTGTATCCTTTGACATGTTGTACATCAAAACACAAGTTGTTGTTGGAGTCCTATCCTTAGTTAAGTCCGAGCGAATCTTCTTTTTTTTTGCACTTTTTTTTACAAAGTATTGCATTCTGATTGGCTCCCAGCACTGGACAAATAAACATAATATATATTTGTACAAGGTTAGTAATATGATTTTTTTTTTTTAAAGACCCAATAAAGGCAAAATGTCCTATTGTGATCAACATTTACGGAAAGCAATGCAACGCACATACATTAATAAACAGTCCTGCCTTGACTGTTTATGTCTGCATAGGAATTTGATGTGTCAATTATTCCGGGGGTGTTCACACTCTAATTCCATCCGTCTGGATACAACTGAAAGACGAGTCACTCACTCAAGCTCAGAAGCTTTGCTTGGAATCTCCCATAAACAAGGTTTTTTTTTTTCAGAACGCATATCCTTTGAGATACAATATGCATATATTATACAACAGATGTTTCCACTTCAGTTTCACAGGTGTGTATACGTTCCCGGAGGCCCTGTACCAATCAACACCATAATAAATGAAACGTAGCCTTGCTGCTTCCAAATTCACACCACTGTAACGCAGGTGGTGTCACTCTTATATTAAATGTGTTTGTGTTGTGTGTTAAATGTGTTTGTGGTGTTAACACAATTGAACAAAATTCAAATAACGTCAAATAAATAATTACAGAATTCACTGTTATGGCATTACTTTCTGTGCTTTATATGTATTTTTATGGTTTTCACCATCTTGATTAAGAGATGTTAACGTTGGCCTGTCGGTCCATAAGTCCAGACTGAAATACAAAAAACTGTTGCACAATTTGAGATGAGAAGTTGCTCAGATATCCACGTGTCCAGAGGATAAACCCTTCTGACTTTGGTTGATTCCCTGACTTTCTTCTAGCGCCACCAGGAGGTGGTTTTGAGTCAAATGTTTTGACAACTATGGATTGCCCTGGCATTTATTAGACATTCCTTCCCCCCTCAGGATGAATTATAACAACTTTGTTGATCTCTTGACTTTTCAACCAGCGCTATCATCAAACCTGTAATTTATCTAATACTTAGGTTTATGATGAAACACCTGCAAAACGAATGATATTCCCTTTAGCCTCAGCTATCGTTGGTGTTTAGTGCTAATGAGCAAATTTAAGCATTTACCTCAAAGCAACATTGTGCACAACTACAGTCTACAGAGCCGCTAGCAGCTGTAGACTTGTTAGTCTTGTTTCGACCTTAAAAGAACATTTAGGGAGTTGACTTTATTAATATCCTTCCTGAAACAAATGATGCATTGAGATGGTTATCCAAAGGGCTTTTCACTCTGCTCTTACTCTGGGGCTAAGAAAGACTTGCACAATCCTGACACGTTCCAGAGTGGGCTAGCCCGACTTTAGGCTTGGACTTCCTGGACCAGCTCCGTAGCAGAGTTAGCCTCGAGTTTGCGGGGTTGTTGCTCTACTCCCCCTGCTCACACAGTCAGCTTTTGGGTACAGAAAAATAAAAGCCCAGAGAAATTCTGTGTGATGCCTGTGCAGATCAATTTAACAGTCGACATGTGTTCCAGATAGAGTGGGTGATAGACACACATGGTTCAATGGAGATTGAGAGGAGGGCAATTTGGTTTGATATAAGATTGATAATGTGCCAAAGGGGAGATAGGATCCTATCAATCAGAGCCTTTGCCCTTGAATTGCCTGTCATACCTCGATCCGAACAAGGCATACACGGCTACTGAAGTTTTGGTTTCAAGTCCCCAAATCATTTGTTGCCCGCTTACAGATTGCCCCGCATGACGCATGGACATCTTTAACTTCTGGCTGCTGATCGGTGTCTTTCCTCTCCGTTGCTGCTGGTGTTTCTGCTGCAACCCGGGCGGACTTTAAGACTTTAATGAGATCAAGTGGGATCACTGTGCAAAAGTACAGTCCAAGGATCTGAGAGATAAGTCTTCACCTTTTTCTTTTCTTTTTTACTTCACATTATATTACCCTTTTGAAAGCACTACTTATTCCATGATGAAACTTTAATGTTGCCCAAGGGGAAACTGAGAGAGCAAGAAAGTGGCACATCATTTCCTGCCACTGAGATTAGGGGGAAAACTGAGGAGGAGTTAGTGGCTTTAAAAAAACATGAATTAAGTATGGAACAATATTACAGAAACAATATTTGAAGGATGTTACTTTCCACCTACCGGTAATTATTCGGTTTAGCTGGAACACTTGATTGACCTTATTTAACTCATCACTATTTTACATGAAGGAAGTCAATATATTTCTTGTTGTGCGGGATTAAGTCAGTCCCGTCAAGAGTTCAGTATATTGGCAGCGCTACACAGTATGGGAGAAATTATTAGAGTTATTTTATAGATTAATCCCAGTCGAAGAAGGAAATGTGAAATATGTTCAGGAGATCCTGTATAACCTGTTGCAAATTGAATGCTGTTAAAATAAAGAGGATACGCTATACAAACTAAGAACTAAGAACATCTAAGATAGAAAGTACTGCAAAGTCTTGTTTAAGAGGTGGTTTTGGAAAAGCTAATGGGGGTTACTTTGGGGGCCCAATAATCCTAATTATACTCCATGAGGTCCCTGAGGGATAATCACTTTTTTTAAGACAAATAGAAATACTTTGCTTGAAATAATGTGTGTCATATGTTTTTTTCCACGCAAAAAGTTCCAAATCCATTTTTTTTAATTCTTAAAATTACATCTACTCAATTCGCTCAAATTAAGAATCTATGAAAAGGCAAATATTTCATATGTTTTAAAAGTTTAATTCAACCCAACGTGTCAAAAAAGTCTTCAGTGCGTGTTTCAAGTTTCCTCATCACACTTCCTCAAACGTACCCCCTTCAGCAGATGTATGTAAAAAACACCCTCGCGAGTCTAACGCTTGTATTATTCTGCACAGTGAAGCTCAAACATCCATGCAAAGTAACAACAAAATAACACATTTTCAGGTGAGACCTCAAGTTCAAATGTAGTTTTCAACCGACAGCAGTTGTGAAATGGTCTTGTGCTTTGCCAGTGTTCCTGGTTATGACATTACTATAATACCGTTTAAGGTCACTCCTTACTACAAATAATGCAATACGTTTGTCTAATTGATAACATCTACGTGTTTGTTGTCCAAGCGAGGGGGTGGGGGAAGAAGAATAAGGTTTTTGGTTGAGACGGCAGCAACCTCCACTCAATGTTCCCGCTGTAACACCTGTGCCGCACACTTTGCGAATGTGGCACCATAGCACCTTCAGACAGGTTCAATGTCTCTTGTTTGACAAGTATGCCCTTTCATAAATAACAGGCTGCCTGGGCGCAACTAAACGCTGCAGAAGGATGTGAACACAACTCCATCACCTGCATAAATTCTGTTGTTGAGACTTCCATAACATGGAGAATTCCCAGGCAACGCCACAAAGGCCGAGTCTCGCTTCCAGAAAATGTCTCCCCAGCCGGGTGAAATCGCCGACAGCCGACTTTCACCCCCCTGCCCACCTTCACATCTGCTTGTTTACGGAAACTCAACCGAACAACAAGGCGAGAAGGCAAGTGGGACGTATTAAGGGGATTGTTAGAGATGCAGCTGGCATCTGTTGGGAAGTAACAACACTCACACAACACTTCACTTCGACCCATTAGGTCCTACACAACTCTGACGAACTGGGCAATGTAATGAGTGCAACATGGAGCTCAAGATCTCACGCCGTATTTATGAGCAGATCTGTCAAACCAATGAGCAACAGAGCCATTAGCATTGATAGCGAAAGGCAGCGCTGCTCCACTGGCCTAATGGCAAAAGCCAATGTGTTGTTACATTAGTGTTCGATTTAATAAAGAAGAGCCGTTGAAAGCATTACCATGTGCCAATTACTTCAAGGCCTGCTGGTCAGCTCACTGTAATTTAAGGTCGTTTTGCAGCCTGTGGGGACAGAGAGGAAGTGCAAACTACCTTTGGACCTTTCAGAATTACAGTCTCCATCTGCACAATTTGACAAGAAACATGTCATTTATATTCAGCTGTGCACTTGTTAGCCCAATGAGAGTTCACCGTTACATAAAACGGGGGAATTAAGCTCCGCGGTGGTCCGTGGTCCATTTCTGCCTCGCAAATTATGCTCTCTGCTTGACTCTTCCTCCTCTGGCCTCCATCCCTCCTTCCCTTCATGTCTGTAATTTCTCCCATATAGTGTGATTTATTCTAACCTTTCGTTCCCTTTTGCCTATGCCTATATTTGTCTTACCATCTTGCCTCTTTATTTTTCCCTCCTGCACGGTGGCCGACCCATTATTCTGATATAGTCTAACATTGAGGCGAATGAGTTCACGGCGTAGTTACTTGAAGGCCCGGTGCATCTCATACAGGACTAAATCGTGCCTTGTGCGTCAGTATCAAGACGCCGAGGGGAGCAACAAAGTGACCGTATTAGATGACCTGGGGATGAGGCCGCTCTGCGTTGGCAGTCTCTCGTCAACCCCCCGGCCGTTCTCTTTTCTGTCCCGCTGTCTTGCTCTTTCAGACGTTCAATATCTGTCCCTCATCCTTGCTTTCTTCTGGCTTCTGATGTCCTCATTTCTTCTTCCCCTTCTCTTATCCAAGAGCTGACGTATCACATCCTGCTGATAGACCATAACTACAGTGTGTGGCATGTGATTATCAGAGGAGGCACTCAACGATTGCATACGGGGTGTAATTAAGGCTGCCTTCACAGCCGTAGTTCAGTCCATTTGGCCTGGACCGAGCAGGGAACAAAAGATACATTGTTGCCTTTTTAGCTCTGATCTGGTTCACACTGCTTTTTACGAACAAACCAAGAGCTGTAATAATGACGTCATATTAAACAACAGGCAGCTCATTGACATTTTTGGCAGTTGTCATCCTACATGAGAAATGGCAAACATGTGGATAGAGGACTGAAAGGAGACGTCTCGTTAATGTTTTGCTGTTATATGGTATGTATACTATTTCTTGTACTTTAGCAATGTCGATTAAAAAGTGACTCTTATTTATGTGCTTACCCACATACGTGTTACTTTGGTTACCAAATGATTTGCATACATATATGTCAGTCATACAGATCACTTCCTGAAGAGTGCACAATCAGCAGATGGATAAAATAGTTGCTTAGCCTTTAAATTCATGCTGAAATCACATATATACTCTCAAGAAATCCTATGGTCGGTATGTTTACTGCTAGACCAGAAGTGGACCAGGACCCTCCTTTTCAAGCACTCTCTGTGTGGTTGCTAAGACCACACCAGAGTGTGATTGACAGTTTTCACACCAGGCCAAACAAGTGAAGTATGAAAGCCCCTTCAAGAACAGAGCATGGGGACAATGGTTGACACTCAGCAGTTTGAATTTTGAGGTTGGAGGTTCACAAGGAGAAAATCTATATAAATACAGAAGTGTTATGTGTTCTTTAAAAAAAATAAAATCCTTCAAAATTTTGGAAATTGGTTTTGTTTTTCCTCGGGTCAAATTGACCCCGAACATAACGAATGTTACTAGTCTTCATAACAGATAGTTTTTCATTCCAAACTTTACAGATGACAAAAATATGTACTTGGAGATAATATAAAGCCATTAAAACACCAACAAATTATCTCTTTTAAATGATATATCAATCAGTGAGATTTTATTCTGATCTGCATATTTCTCCATAGTCGCTGAACAGGTATTCCCAGATGTTTAACTGGGTGGGTGTCTTTCTTTTTTTTTATTTAATGCGCTATTTAGGTAGTCAACAAACAAGCAAAAAGCTCCTAATACATAAACTTGGAGAAAAATTTGAATTATGATCATTTTCTGGACGTTGAAATTGCTGGGGTCAAATTGACCCCAATAGTAAAAGATGTTAGTAAATTTGAAGGTAACAGGAGGGTTAAGTATCTAGGGGGCCTTGTTTATGAGTAGTAATGTCCGTGTTGTACCGTCAGGGTGAAGAGTGAACTAGGCATGAATGTCTCAATTTACCAGTAAGTATATGTTCTCTCACCTTTGGCCATGACCTCTGGGTAATGATCAAAGGAATGAGACGGCGGATACAGGCGGCTGAAATGAGTTTTCTTTCTCAGGGTGTCTGGGCTCACCCGTAGGGACAGGGACGGGAGCTCGAGGTGGAACTGCTGCTTTCTCCCTCTTGCTGAAAGGAGTCTGTTTTGAGGTGATTCGGGCATCTAATTAGGATTCTTCCCTGTGGAGGCATACCAGGCCAACGGGGAGGCCCAAGTACAGGCCCAGAACAAGCTGATGCTATTATATATTATATATTGGGGGGTCTCGCAGGAGGAGCTGGAGGATGTCTTGGCAGTGTTGTTTCGCCATCTAACACCGTGACCCTAACCCTAGACACGCAGCAGAAAATGGACGGACCAATAGATGAAAGCTGTGAGAACCACCACGGTTGAGAGTTTGAACTTGTAACACCAGTCAATCAAGCAAAAAGCCCCAGAACATACCATTCTTTTTTTAGATTATCATCCTGACAGTTTTGTTTTTGTTGCTCTGCAGACACAAGACGGACAAGAGAGATGACATCCAACCAAAGTCCCCAGACAGAATTGAGGTAAGAAAACACGTTTTTACCAATAGTTTCCTTTCTATCTTCTGATAATAGCAACATTTTATTCAATGCCATGTCTCTCGTAGCCTCATCATCGTCATCGCCATTAAATTCCTTGTCTACCTAGGCTGTGATGAGCCTACACTTTCCAGCTCATGTTAGCTGACGATACTTGGTTAGAAGTCAAAAGTCACATTGAATTACCACAAAGGGCTTCCTTATTAAAATGATTGCTCAGAAGACAACGCAGTCAAGAGATCTGTACAGGTAAATGTGTTTCTTAAAGGGATAGCTGGAAAACGTCCCTTTTTGGGGGGGGAAGGATTTTCACCTTTATTTGACATAATGGAAGCAGATTGGAAATGGGTGGGAAAGTGTGTTCTTTGTGAACACATTTCTAAATATTCATCACATTCTAAATATATTGTAGGGTTCCTCAGTAAGAAGCAGAAGGGAACCACTGGGTCTGAAAAGTAAAGCCAATGCTAAAGTGCATTGAACCTGCACTCTCTCTAAAGGCCATCTGGGGGCGACTCCTCAGGTTGCAAAAAGAAGTCTACTCGTATAGAAGTCTATGAGAAAATGACTAGTTCTCACTTGATTTATTAGCACAGTAAACATGAGTTTATGGTCTCAATCTCTAGTTTCAAGTCTTCTTCAACACGTAATGATGTTCATTTAGGAAATTATGGTCCATTTGGAGTCAAATAGATCATAAAGTGGAGTTTGCTTCATGGCGTGGGTACCTTGTGTTTGACAGGTTGTTACCACGGTGCATGTTTTCATCTTACAACTTTAACTCTTTCACAGTTTGTTTTGAGAAAATTAATTGTAATATTTTGGTCACTTAGAAACGGTTTATTCAGCGTTAGGTTGTACGTAGCTCCACCGTCTCGTGTCACTTCTTGTTGCAAAAAGCCAAGACGGGGAACCCGTTGCGGCTCTGGCTGGCGGTGGCATTTATGGTGGAAAATTGTCTCTCGCGATCACTATTCATGTTTCTGAATAAATGTTTGAATCATGAAAACTGCAAGGCAACGTTTAAAAGACGTTTTAGTGACAATTGACAAACAATTGTGTTATGATTTTAGAGACACCCTGAAATTTTGCTATTGAGGCTTTCAGGGGGTCTGAAGTGTCAATCACGGGTATTTCGCGCACTGATCTCTGAACATAGTGCAACTAGTAACATAACAGTAAAACACAAACTTGTCACCCAGTCCCTTACAATATCATGTAATGAGACTATGGTGGAAGAAGCAGTACATTAGGGTGATGGGGGGGCTGAACCTCATATATCACCTTTTTTTTTTTAAACAAGGCCCTTCCAAGAGTTTTTTGTTTTATTTTATCTTCTTTTTGACTTGCAAAACCCGCAACAACTTCCTTACTAGTCAATTAATACAACATTGTAAAATTGGTACAACTAGTTTAAACAACCCAATTCAAACCGCATGATCGAAATTGGACTTCTAATGCTCACAACTAATGTACACATTGATAAAACCCCGATAAAGAAACAGTTATGGAAACATCCATTGCACAAGGGTTTATAAAAGTGCCATGGGTTCTCCATAAAATTAAGGACTACCCCCCCCCCCCCCCCCCACAGTCCCTAAGGTTTTGGACAATATGGTGGGAGTGAAGAAATCATATTTTACATGGCATGTATCTGAGAACATATAATACATCTTTAGGCACTTAAAAAGACATAAGCACAGGGTTAAAGAGAGGCCAGTAAAGAGGCATTAAAACAAGTTTGAATGTCAGCACAGCAGGTGAAGATCTGCACAGGATATGAAGCTTCCACTGGCTACCTCGCTCAGACGTCTGTGGCTTTCAATCTCTGAGAAACAGTCGGACCAGCAATACTCAGAACAGCCAGACATGTTCAAAAATCTAAATCAAATGCAAATCAGGACTGAAACCAAAGACGATTTTCATCATTATCCGTTTTGTCTGTAGGACTAACAGATAACCCACAGCTTAAAGGGATGTATTCAAATTGGTTTGGTTTATTCGAAAACCTTACCCTCCAAAGAAAAGTAACATCTCCTCATTTGAGAGGCTTGAACGGGTGAATGTTTCTCATTTTTTGCTTCGAAAAACCATGAATCGATCATCAAAACAGTTGGCGATTCATTTTCTGTCGAGTAATCCGATTAATCCAGGAATTGTTGCAACGCAAACACAAGTCAAAGTCAATTCTCAGCTTTCTCAGTAAATCCACAACTCAGAAGTCCATATTGACAGCACAATAACAACAACTGTTCCATTTCCCTCTTCATGTCTAGAGATGAAAGGATATTTCAGGCTAGTTTTAGCCTTGAAGCTATTGTGCAGTCTAACACACTTCAAACTGCATCCCTCCAGCATAGACCAGTCTCAAACAGCGTTATTTGCACTGCAAGGCCAAACCTGACGCTGAGACTTTTTTTCGAGGGACTCCATTGCAAGGAGGCGGCATAAAATGGAGATTGCAGCGAGCAACGCTGCTGTGTGGGCCCCAAGGACTGAGCGATTTCTATTCCGTAGAGCCCGTGGGAGGGCTGTTATGTATGGGGGACGTATTTTTGCTTTTATTGTTGCATTTGAATGGATTCACAGAAAGATTGGAAGGCTTGAAAGAGGGATTCTCCCCTTTTTAGAGACAAAATGCTCTTAGGGCCTCGCATGTTTTGGTGTTCTAAAGGAAATGGCTGCATCGATTTAACCAGGCCCGACTGAATCCCAGGGACAGTCCCAGTGGTCTGTCTGTCACCGCTGCTTTCATCTGCATTTTCCCCTCTCCGTGTGCATCTGCATGCTTTCAGAGTGAAATTAGCCCAACGTGACGACTGATGTGCCACTGGGACCCCGCTGATATCTGCCAACCACCTCACTTGGAGGCAAACTGCCGAGACGGGAAGCAGCATGCTTCCATCCCAGCAGATAAAAACACAAACATGAATTGTTATCATTATTGTCCTGTCTCCCGTCTCTCAAATCGGCCCCCACAACTATTCAGCCACCGTCCGTCCCTCGTGGGCTGTCAACAGAGGAGCCAAGAGCCGGCAAATCTGTTTATGTACATCACATCAAGAGCAAATATTAATGCTCAATTTCCTAGCACTGGGCCATCCTATAATGCATTTATCCTCTGCAAATAGCAATGTCACGCTAACTCTAGGGAGAGGCGTCAGCTGAAATGTTATGAATAACATGATCAAATTACACAGTGAGAGCAAGAGGGGAATAATAAGGCTGGTGCCGTGGTGCTTGGCAGCCCTAAAGGGCCCAGCCAGGTTAAGGCACCCAGCCAGACACCATGCCTGGAACTAAATGAAGCTGTTAGGAAATGCTACAGGTCGTTCAGAGGCGCACACTGCGCTCCCTCGGGGCCCGCCATCTGCTGACAGATGAAATGCCAAGACAAAAAGTATTTTAATACTTTTTGAGAGAAGTTGGACTTTTCTCATACATTCACCTTTTCCCCGAGAATAAAACTTTAACGAGCTAAAGTGAGCAAATTATTTCTTTCCTTTTTTAAAGCCACCCTCAACTCAAATATGTGTTTATTGTTTCTCACTTGGATGTTTGAGCTTCAGTGTGCAGAATGCTGTATGTTCAGAGTTAGACACTGGAAGACATTCACATGTATCTGCTGAGGAGGGAAAGTTTGCCGGTACTCGCCTTAAATGTTGCTTAAACAGCAGGTCACATACACTCACAATGGACTTTTCAGTGAAGTAGGAGACATCTTGAGTCTGGCATTTGAAAGAACCCGTTTTTTCATATTCAGAGATTCTGAACCTTTCTATGACGGAGGATGAGGAGACTTTATTTTTTTTTCCAACAAGGTAATTGAATTTATTTTCTCTCTTGAAACCAGTCTCTCCAAATAAGATTTAACAAAATAAATTATATTTGACATGTGGCCCAGTCAGTTCCCTCCTCATCAAACACTGGCCAAAAATGCTACATGTCCAAGTATGTGGACACGCCCTGAGCACACACTGTTGTGTACTTTTGATCTGGGAATGTGTTCATAGTTTGGTCCATAGGTCTTATTCCCAACCAAGTATATAAATATTACTGCATGCTTACTGATATTTTCGACCATACTGAGCGCCAAACTTTGTGGCAAGAGTATGGCAAGGGTCTTTTTTTAACATACTCCCATTCACAAAGCTGGATCACGAACATATGGTTTATCACCCAACATCAGTGTTGGATCTCACTCATGTGTCTGAATAAGAACAAACCCCTGCAGTCAGGGTTTCCTCTTCTTAATGAATATATCATTTCTTTAATGGAGTATGAATATAAAAGCCCAGATGCAATGCATGGCCTGAAAGGTCAAGAAGGAACATTTTGTTTCGATAACGCCACATTTCATCCATGTGAAACCTGAAAGATGTCCAGAGACGAGGCTTAGCAAAGCACTGTGGTGAATTATTTTATTTTTTTGAGATCTCAAATGAAAAAAAGGGTGGAGGGCACTAAGTCATTATGTTGGAGCAAACTTTTTCTCCCTCCTCACACTAATTCAATTATAAATCCAATATCTTTTCTCCATATGCCAAATGTCAAGCTGTGCCGAAGTTATTCCCGACTACGTGCAGAATCAGTTGGTTTGGGCCAGAAAGATGTGAACTGAGGCATGCTGGGATACGGCTGGCCCAGCTGTGTTTCTGCAGGCAGATTGATAAAGAGATTATCCGCCCCCTACGTCTGACCTGAAACAAGGTCATCCGGGGCAGACACTGTACATAAATGTCCATCAATATCATCTGCAGGTCTTCTCGCAAAACATACGACTTCTATAACTATGGTGGCTAAGTGTTTGAAATGACTTTGCTCCAGTGAGCGCTGACAAAAACAATATTTAGAGAGGAGAATCATGAGTTGGCTTCAAACAAGCGTCTCGGAGCATGCTGGCTGTGCATGAAAGGAATGCTTTGTGTTGAAGCAGATCAAAAAGTCTTTTAAAAAGGGCCGCAAATGGGATTGGTCAGTGAGCTCAGTTGTTGTTGTGGGGTTATGCCTCATTGATCAAATGTATCCCTGAGATATGTCTGATGGGACTTTTGCAACTTGGAATTTAAAAATAGAATTGATTAATGAATTGCATATCGCATATTAATTTAAATGAATATGTCGGCCTGGAACCCTGTCAGTCAGTCGCTCCACCACCGTGGTCCAGACTGATGATGGATTGCAGTGACATTTGGTGCAAATATTCATGGTCCCCAGAGGGTAAATCCTCCTGACTGTTCCTCTAGCGCTACAATGAGGTTCACATTTGTTGTTTTCAATGAAAAATCATAAGACATTTTAAAAAGACATTTGTGTCCCACGCTAGTATTGGACAAAGGTTTGATATGGTTTCCAATTCATTGTTTTATGACTAAATACCTGTCAAATTCATGACTGTACTTTGTGTTTTGTGTCAATTAGCAAATGTTAGCACGCTTGCACGATAAACTAAGATGGTTTACATGGTAAACATACCTACTAAACATCAGCATGTCAGCATTGTCTTGTGTGAGCATGCTGACATGCATTTAGCTCAAAGCACTGCCGGGGTCATGTTCAGCCTGTCAGAGCCTCTATGGCTGTAACGTCTTGTTAATGTCCATAACTAAAGTAAGTGTGTGCATGTTACTTTAACTGAGGTTATGGATGGGATGAGAAATGTTGAATTCAAATAGTATAATATTTCACAAATTTTAACACAAACTATTATTCTGGGTCGCTTCACCTCGGGCCTTATTTTAGTTTTTGCCATCATGTTAATTTAAAATGTTATTTTCTTACTGACTCACTTACTTTCCACACTTTTTGTTCACTTAAGTGCAAACTGTATTAGGTCCTAACACTAAAAACTTAATGATCCACCTTGTGGGGAACTGATTCCCTATTATAATAAGTACACTGCACAGGGCCAATTCCAAACAGAAATAATACTTGAATTGTATTTACATATTGAAATTGAATCACGGTGGGGGGCCAAGGGAGGTTTGTCACCTCGAGCCAGACGAAAGTCTAAGATAATCTGTATCATTAAATATTGAACGAATATTCTATTGACTATCTTATTTACGATTTATTGTTCCCATTCAATTTTTTTGAAATTCACATAAAATCAAATCTTAAAATCTTTTAATCCCACAAGATCAAAGATCAAACACTGATCCTGACCTCTTGACCTTTACGTTCAGCCAATAGTGTGCTGAGTGTTAATTACCTGTGTGCATGTGTGAGTAACGGAAAAGACAAATGAAGGAGTCCCATGAAGACTTCCTTCCCTGCCCCATTGTTTAAGACTCTGTCACCCTGATTGTGTCCTGCTCCTCATTGTTATTCATGAGCTGTCTCGACGTGTGCGAGGATGCTTTATTGCTACTCTGCCATTCTGGCTGCAATGACTCTGTGATGAGGCTCTTAAGCCTGTAGTCAAGTTCAAAGAGTAATTTGCCAGAGTGTTATTTCAATGGAGGGAAATGGCTTCTCATCATGGGCCCTTTGCCTCCCAATAATGCCAGGCAGCCGCACTGCCTCGCTGCTGGGCACGTGCGTATACCTCCGAGAATTGTGATGAGGTGGCTGTTTAACACACATGATTACACATACACACACACAAAGGGTGCATACAGGCTGGCAACAGATGAAGTTCACTGTTGATTTGTCTTGTATTTGCACTTGCAGCCTGCAGTCAATGTGCAGAGCATGAAAGTGACGAAATGTGTCCATCACGTGTGGACTGTTGTGGAGGCTCTGACTTCTTCCGTTTCCCACAACAGCTTCAGACTGACAGAGCAAAGACTTGGTTACACCAGAAAGTGGCCAGGGATTTTCATCCGTGTTTCTTTGTAAAATATTTAGTGATGGAGCAACATGCTAGCGCTGGTTTCTATCTTTTTTTCTCTGTACGATTTAGTTTGCTCGACTGTGGATTTTGTTACCAGGCTTGCACGAAAATAACAACCTTTATTGGAGAGGGAAGAAAAGCTCGGCAATTAAATGGGACAATATTTCTGCCAACGTTTCCTCTTTTGTGGAGTAGTTAATTCAAAGCTAAATAAAAGTAGATGGTGCAACACAGTTATTGAGCTACGATGGCCTCCTCCGTTTTGGACTCTCTGTTCCCTCAAAGGTCAAAATCACAGTCAAGAAAGATGGTCACAGAAAGATGAAAGTTAGTGCTGATTTACTGTGCACCTGCTGTTAAATCCACTAATTGATGGAATTAATACACTCCATCATAATAGCAGCAGTCATAAAAAATGCGTCGGCACGGTAGACAGCTTCAGGAGAGGAGCCCGTTTGTCTCTGCAGGAGTGACATTAGAATTTGTTCGGGACAACTTGTGTGTTTTTACTTGTGAAAATATTGCAAAAGCACAGAATCACTCATTTTTCCTCTTGAAACCTTTGGACCGTTTATTGCTGCCATTTTCCTGAATGCATGTGTGAAAGACCTACTGTGAACTGTTTCAGCTGCAGGTTGACACACACAAACAGGCGGGCAGATGACCTTTCACCTTTTGTTATGCTGCAGAAGCACCATGACCACGACCAGTGTAGCAGTGTTTCCTTCCCAACCACCTAAATCTGTCCGGGTACAAATAACACTGAAGTAAGACTGAGAGGTGGCAGGGAGAAAAGAAAAAGCAGCGAGGCAGAAAGTTGAAAGACAGAGAGAAAGAAAAGGGAAAGCATGTCTATGAAATCGTATAATTGCCTGCAGGGAATATTAATCAATTAGAACCGCAGAGCTAATTAAAGGCGGCATTGTGTTTACTGAGTCAAAGCGGCGAGCTCAGGGGGGAGCAAACACAACACACACACACACACACTTCTTGTTGACACCAATGCCCCAGGCATATACTGAACCATGTATGTCATGGGTCCAATTTCTGACTCCATCTTTCCATGAGAGATCGCATCCGAAAGCTTTAATAATGTTTTTAAAAAACGCACTCGCATGCATGCGTGGTCATGGGCTCCCGGATCCATTCACGAGCACAAAGCCCAGTCACGCTTTATCTGTCAGTGTTGAGCTAAGAGAACTGACCCTCTCGAGCAGCTGGGCGCCGAATGTCTAATGGTGTTTGACAGTGTCCAAATGGACTCCCATACAGTTCAGAGAAGGTCATTTACATCATTTAGTGCTACTGATGAGATGAATAATGAATGAATTACTGCCCCGATGGGAGCAGGGGGGGAGAAAAAAAGAATATGAGTCAAT
The DNA here is from genome assembly GCF_949748355.1 of Melanostigma gelatinosum. Classification (NCBI taxonomy): domain Eukaryota; kingdom Metazoa; phylum Chordata; class Actinopteri; order Perciformes; family Zoarcidae; genus Melanostigma; species Melanostigma gelatinosum. The sequence continues at coordinate 15,290,692 of NC_136651.1, forward strand.
TGAGACAGGAAGCTCTGCCGTTGGCTGTGAATTAAGGCGACGCAAACAGGTGCTGTGTTTACCACACGCCCTCACTGAGGGGCCTCTCTCCAGCTGCAACATTTTCCTGACATCTTCCAGAGTGAAGGTAATTTCATTACCCGGCATCCATGCTTGACTAGCAGAGGAGAGAAAGGAAATCAATAGACACTATTACCATGGTTCTCAGTTGAGGTGTAATGCATGCGTGCGTGTCTTTGTCGGTGTGTGTGTGTGTGTGTGTGTTGCAGTGTAAAACAAACCTCATTTACTGTTGACTAATGAAGATTTAAGAACCCGCTGTTTGTCTTTTTCTGAGCAGCTGTCAGGGGTTGATTACATCTTCACATCATAGAGGAGCCGTCGCCGGAGTATAATGGCGTCTTCTTACGTTTCACGCCTGTCTCCTCCGACCGCGACCCCGCGACCCCACAGGCCGACGTGGGGACGCTGGAGAGGACGGAGGGAGGAGGTGTTGACGGGGGAAGTGGAGGAGTCGGGCGAGTCACCGGAGTGAATCGCGCCACGTCGGGGGCCACCAGACTCCCCCATCTGCTTTCAGAACTATGCCTGTCTGCTTGGTGATTAAAATGAATGACCAAAAATGAACTGCAGGCCTGCTTTTTCTCTCTCTGCTGTCACACGCACGCAGAGATACAACGGCAAATCAGCACACATACACGAAACATCTCGATAATGCGCTTTTGGCAAGATCTCCGAAATCTCTCCAGTTATGACGCCGTCCTTGACGGATATCCCGTCTGCTCCCTCTGTTGTCCGCATTGGCTCATCATCGCCAGCGCGCGCTGCAGCCGCTGTTTTTGTTTAACAGTTATCTATTTCCTGCTAAATTTGTCTTTTGATTCTGAGACAACATCACTTTGCATCTTTCATTTCAGAGACGGTGGGAGACTGACGCTGCCTCTCCTGATGCTACAGCAGCCGTATCCGTGTCCCACTGTGATGTGTGGATTAACAAAAGCCATCCCGGCAGTCTGCAGCAGAGCCCAGAGAGCACACATCCTCACCAATCCACTCACCACATGCTGGCCTCTGTGTAGAAATGAAAAGCAATCTCCATAAAGTTCTGCCAATAGGGATAAATAATTGAGTTATCTGTTAAGCTTCAGTGAATTTTTCTCTTTATATTGTTTGGCATCATTGATGATAACTTTTTACTCCATTACTGAGATCTGGGTCTGAGAACGTACCGAAGTTCTCCCACCAAATGTGTAAAAAAGATGAACACCTAAAATATGTTTCATTTGCATTGTTAAACTGTTTGCATTGTGCAATATGGATAGTTTTAATGATCAATGAACTTTTGATTATAATCTCATTGTTGGAGGTTCAGCTCAATTTTACAGCGCTCTGACACAAAGAAAAGCTTGTTTTCAGAAGCAGGAACCATCTTTGTGACCTTTTTTACTTGATAAATGACTGGAAACGATAATTAAATGAATGAAGACTGATTGGTCAATGTTGAACCAGGAAGTAGCTCAGCAAAATAACAACTTGTTACAATGAAGTACTCATTGTAAAACTCCCATGGCCGATCATTAATCATCATGACAAGGCAATTCTATATTTAAAAGGCTTAGTGATTTCCTAAAACAGATGGGCACTAGTTTTCAACAAAAGTTACTTAAACAGGAGAGAATGGTGCGTTCGTTGGGGACTTTTTTCACCTGACTAATACTCATGTGATGCTCCAGTGAGTATTTACAGCACCAGGACGATGTGTTTGTATGTCACCGATGTGCAATGTGGCTCATTGATGTGTTTTTTTTTTTTTTACATTTTTGGACAACAATGGAGCTCTACGGTGAGGAGGAAGATACCAGGTGAATGTTGGCTTTTGATTTTTTTTTCCATGGGATTCGTTGACAATAAGAGAACTGTGGTGACACCAAGTGGTGACACCAAGAACACACTTTGACGACTAAACAATATCTTCTGACAGAGTAATATTAAACTGATGATCCAAGATTTCCCATTGCTAGATGAGACGTTCGCGTGTTGTTTTTTTTACAACCACATGTTACTTTTACTTAGTTTTTTGGTGATGCAGCGTGTTAATTAGTGAGCTTTAGAGGTGCTGATGGGTGGATTATTTTTCACCTTTAGTCAAAACCAGGCTAGCTCAAGACACCAGGCTTTTTGCTGAGCTGAGCGAGCTATCTCCTGGCCCCCATCTCCATACACTATGTAATAACCAACATGTCCAACGATGCCTTTAGCATATTAAACTACAGTGTGAAACACCACATTTCATTTTGCGTGTGTTTTGGGATTACAATTTCAGGTTACACACGCTGATATCAGTCACACAGCAGTTTGTAACAGTTAATCTCAAACCACTGGACGACTCATCTGACCTGCAACTCACGATGACAAAACAGTGACTTCTGGGACAAAAAAGGAGAATATAGAAGATTCAAACTTTACACGTTAAAAGTCAGTCAAATGTGGAAGTTACCATCCCACCTTCTCATTTACTGTTCAGCTTACAATGAACTATTTAGTACAAACATAATTGATGTGTTGCAATGCAATGAATGAATTATCCGCTAATTGGTACATACTGCTGCCATCAACTGAATGAGTTGTTGTGAACTAATTCAAGCAATAAAATCGGGGTAAGAAAAACAATTTGCATTTATTAACCACACGCTCATGTATTACTTTATCACTTAATTAGAGTGACAGACACCAATCATTCTGATCCCTGGCAATGATGTTCGCAGTTATTGATAGTCGACATAATTAACACTGTTACAAAGTGTTTTACATTAATAAAGGGATTTAAACCAAATGTAACATTGTTGAAGCATTCGGGGGTCTGTGGTGAAAGATTCATTTGTAAAGGTTAAGATCTACAGCAGAGCCATATTCCAGCCTTCTCTGAGAAATTGGTGAGGAGGAATTTGAAAAGTTCTGGTCCAGCACTTCATCTTGGCCAATGGTTTCCCCCATGAATCAGCAGAGATTACATCAAATAAATCCACTTAGACAGCAATCTGTGTGGTGACCGCTGTGTCTTGTGCTGCTGCGGTGATTCAGATGTTGGCACATTTTCTTAAAAAAAGGGTGAAACATTCATCACATTACTAAAACGAAAGCTGACAGCATGCAAGCAGAGCATCTGTTGTCTCGTCAGTTGAATAGTATGTATGGAAACATGTAGGTGGACGACGTGGCCCACGAGGACGTACAGAGAAGTGAGAGACATCCTGTTCACGTCACAGAAACATGTACTATATCGCGTTGTGTTTCTTTGTTGTTGTGACTGAAGGTTAGACCAGATATTAGGCTTTGCTACCTGGGTTGCAAGTTGCATGACGTTGTGTATTTACATGACATCACGGAGTATACGTGGACCCAGAACTACAGTAAAACAAGAACTAAGGCAGTTAATAGTGCACAGTTTACATCACAAAACAAAGCCACACAAGTTAGTGCACATATAGCGTAATAAAACGACAGACATCCCATGGTGAATTACACAGGACATTTTAGAACATCTCCTTCCCCGCTAGTTCCATCTCAGGCCACACCCATCTTCTAACTCAGCCTTCATGGACAGAAATATAAACGCCTGGCAAAGTACACGAAACAGCTTCTGTGTTCCCACTACAGTCGGAGTCTCCAGGACCACATTGTGCCACGATGACACACACACAGACTCACAAGGTGCAACGTGATCTCATCGCCATTTGTCATATTTTGCCGTTGAGGCAGAGGCCTCAGCCTTTTGCATGGTAACTTGACGCTGAAGGTTCACACGTGGTTGGCATTGTGAAGCGGCCGTGGTTAACGTAGAAACACTTGGTTAAACTGTGGTTGTTGTGTTTAGAAAACGAAAGCACTGGGATTCAAAAAATGAAACATCATGGTTTATTCCCATATTCCAAACCGCCCTTAACGGACTTCTTGCTCTTAGCGTCTAATGATGATGCAGATGGGTTTCCATTGGGTATCACACGGACACTAAAGGGTGCATTGTGTGTCGGTATCAACAGACTGAAGGCCCCACCCCAAGCAACGGTATTTGATGCCCCGGAAGTGAATCCGGGCTGTGAAGAAATACCAGCCACACCCTAAAACAGATGGTCATTATCTCTCTATGTAGTAATCGGTTGTGAGGGAATCTGACTGCGCTAGGTTGAGCAGAGGTTTGTGAAATGTTTGGTAAAAGTAACTTAATTTTGACCTTACCAAATATGACTAATGTTGTAATTGTACAGTAATTCAACAGCCAGACTGGAGCTGTGGAGAGAAAAAAATGGATGTATGTGCATAAATCATTGAAGAAGTAGTTAATTAAGAAGTAATGAATTGCTTTCGAGTGAATAATTCCTGCTCTCCAGTGAGCAGCTCCCAATGCTAAAGAGGTTGGCATTTTAAATTAAACTGAATGTAAAAGGTAATAGAAGCATTTAAGGGTTGCATTCATGTGGCCAAAGGAGAAACCTGGATAAATACAGTGTAAACTCTGAAATCTATGTCATTTTAGTTGGATGTCCCTGTGGTGTTCATCAGCACTCAAGGGTGCTGACAGCTTCTCCCTGCAGTCTAAATCAATACAACAGGTTCTTTGAGCATCACACACACATGCAGTTAAAGGATAACCTTGAGACAGATTCCACAATGGTGCAGAAGAATGGAAAGTGTGAGGGAAAGAAGGAAAGAAGGAAAGTGTGTGTGTGTTTGTGTGTGAGAGAGAGAAAGAGTTTGGGGGAGATGCAAGGGAGGAAGAGAAAGCAATGGCTTTCCCTCCTGTCTGACTGTTCTGCAGAGTTCGTTATATCAGCTGGTCGATTGCCACGATGGAGAACCCTGCAGATACTCATGAAGCAGAGGAGGATCTGACTCCAGGGTGGAGTGCAGTGAACAAGACGAAGAGTCTACAGACATGTTAGCTGCTCGGGCAGGCTGCACTTAGACACAGCGGTGCTATGGGCAAAATGCTAACATCAGCACGCTAACATGCTCAAAATGACAATACTGACATGCTGATGTTAAAGGTGCAGTGTGTAGGAATTGGCAATATCTAACGGTGAGGTTGCAACCAGTTGAAACGTCTCCCAGTTTGCCTAACGTGTATGAGAACTACGGTGTCCAATGCAGAAACGTGAAAACGCTAATGGCCTTATCTAGGGCGGCTGTTTGGTTTGGCCTTTCTGGGCTACTGTAGAAACATCAGTGAAAATGAGCTGCTCCCTATATAGATATAAACAGCTAATTTTAAGGTCACAAAAACACAACGATTCTTATTTTTAGGAGATTATATACGAGATAAATCATACATATTATTAATATATTCCATTTCTGCCACTTGCAAGATGTTAGCACGCTATCATTTGCTAATCATCTCTAAACACAAAGTACAGGTAAAGCTGATGGGAATGCCATTCGTTTTCTGGGTTTTGGTCATAAAGTCAATCAAAATATTTCAAAACAAAAGGAGTGAACCGACCAACAGACGGACTGATACTGGAGAAAATACATTTTTAGTCAAACGTAATTGAGAAAGTTTTGGGGGAACGTAATTTTTAGGAGATAGGACGGTTGAATGGTGTAATAATTAATATTAAATATAATTTAAAAAAAATGTAAGTGGGATTTTTCACAAAATAAAAACATGAATGATAAAAATTCCCTTTGTAAGATTTAAATTAAAAATTAAAAACTTACAATTTAATAAATAAATGCACTTCAGCTCCTTCCGCCAGTCTTTTACATACACACTAGCCAGCCTAGATTGTGCAGCCAACGTGTCCAACAACAGTGTCGCGCCGCATCGATGCTTTGTCCGAAGACATCCTGGCTACATTAGTCGGTCACGTGAAGAAGAGTGAGTTTTACTCTCTGCAAGTAGACGAGTCTACAGATGTGGCCAATCTGGCCAATCTTCTGGTGTACGTCAGTTACCTTTTTGAAGGCACGGTGCAGGAAGATTCTTAGTCTTTTTTATCTTGTAAACAAACGCCACGCGCGAGCAAACTGTTCTCTCATTAGTCCGATTTTTATGCGGCTATAAATAGGCTCTGTTGCTTTTTTTTTTTTAAGGTGTGGGGGATTGGGGGTGCGTGAACCCGGTCGGGATGTAGAAGGGGGTGCGTGGCCTAAAAAGTTTGGGAACCGCTGCTCTATACTGACGGTTCAACGTCATCCAATTTACATTTTTTGCTTTCAGTGCAACATTTTCCTCATGAGATTCAAAATCTGAATAACTTTAACAACAAACTGAACACACGTTGAAAGGACAAAGACAAAAACACGAACTTGTGTTGAACTTATTAATTGTGCTTGCCAAATGTCATATTCTGATTCTACGAAACACCCCTAATAGATGGTTCCTACAGAGAGGAGAGACAGAGATTCCCTGCATTCTGAAAGTGAGGCTTATGGTTCTCCATGAAGAGAGTCTTAATTGTTTCCTTGGAGACGGGCAGAAAGTGCCCATGAGTTCAGCCTCTGACATCCACGATGTTCTCATTAACGGAGTACCTGACATTCTGAGCAGGAAAAGAAAGAAAACAACTCTCTCCAGTGGCTCTCTCGCTCCTCTAAAACTGGTCGACAGTCAGACTGACTGACAGAAACAGCATCTTCGTCATCCTTTTGTAATTCTTTGTTTGTCGGCTGAGTCGACATCTTTAATCTCTCTACAGTGTTATAAGTCTTGTTTATGTTGGAGCTGTGCAGACCTCTGCAGCCGACGCCTCTGCATCTGCATGTAACGCCTTTGACAAAGCAGCACCAATACATTTCAGCCGTTAGGTAAGACATGCAGCAGTGCTGCTGTCCAATTGGCTGCAACGTGAAGAAAAGCATCCATGGTTACCACCATTTCATGTTTCTATATTCATCCACAATGATCTGCAATCACACCATGACACTGGTTGTTGTGTAAAGGCCTCAGTATGCTTCAAATGACATACTTGGCAGAATGTCTGATCGTCTGAAACTCACTGTGTTGAATTGGCAGCATCTGCCCATTGTTGTTACTTTGCTCAACAGAACCCAACCCACTTTGCCAGGTTTGCAATGATGTGAAAGTAGTCGGGATTTAAACTGCTCCCCAAGCGCTCTTTGTTTATTCTCCACACAATTACATCAATCACTCTTTACAATACAATAAAGGTCTTGGAAGAGAGGCTTTCTGAAAGTGTACACTGTTAGCTCCAATTTCTCCCGTTATCTCAACTATATAACTAGCATTGCACGAAAACAACCGAGGGTTTGAAGACTTCTAGTGCGTGCAGGGATGATGTGGGAACCTGTAAGCTCAAGGAAAAATAATTTGTTGTGTGGAATAGTTCAATTAAATTTATTTGGATGGCTCCAAATCACAAATTTGCCTCAGAGGACTTTACAATTTGTACAGCATACGACATCTTCTGTCCCAGAACCCTAGCATCGGAACAGAACCCCCCCCCCCCCCCCCCCCCCCCAAAAAAAAGACCCTTGGTTTACAGTACAGGTATTTATCAATCATGACCCGCCTGTACAATAGAAACTCTGTTCATGGCGTTATGGGCGCGACCTGTAATGATCAAACCAAAGAATCCAGGACACTTAAAATTCACGGTGCAGCAGTTATGAGCTAAGACGTAAAACACGTGTGAATGTCCACATGGCGGTGCTTACCTTTGCCAAATTTCATTCAAATCTGTTCGAGTTTCGCGAAAAGTTAGATCACTAACAATCAGACAAACAAATAAATGAACCGTTGGTGGAGGTCAAGACAGCAAAGTCTTTAAGAAACTCCTGAGGTCCTCTGTTATTTTTCTTCTGAGGAGGCCAGATATTTACAAATGATCTTTCAGCCATTTTTCTTGTTCCATCACCGAAGATAAAACCGTGCAACACTCAACTTCAATATGATGGGTGCGAGATTACTGGCGCCTCTCCACTCTCCTCCTCCAGCTTCCACGTGTCCATGGCAACATTTCAGTTTAGTATTGATTTTGCTATTTGAACACTTTGCAGATCTTGTTATGCCTTATTATTGCTGGAGCAAAATGTCCTTCTCCAGCCACCGGACTGTGCTTTCGGTTTAGAGCCGCGCAGCCTCCATTAAGAGCAGGCCTCAGCCTATTTGGGCCCCAATGAAACACTCTAATGGTGCCATTAGAGCAGGTAGATTAGTCACACATGAAGGCCCACTCACATGCGCTCGCACTGGGTTACACGTTCGCGCTGTGAAGGCAGTCAGAAAGAAAAGTAAAATGTGAACTTCTAGAGAATGTGTGAGCTTCAGGGAAAAACATCTTTGTGTGATATCGTGCTCTAATATGGCTTAGAAATGGTGAAATAGGTGAAAGTAGTGGCAGAGAAAACAAAGAGCGACAAGAAAAAGCAAGAAAAGGGAGGCCGGGAATGTTTATTAATAACAGTGTAGAAGGAAGCATATAAAAGTGTTATGAAGTGATTTAGAGCAGTGATTCTCAACTGGTGGGTCGCGACCCACTTTTGGGTCGCGGACCCGTTTTCAGTGGGTCAGGCCTTTGCCTGACCACAAAAAAATTAAAATAAATTTAAAATTGTGATTCCATTTTGAAGGGCATTTTTTATGCAGCGGAATTATTCCAGCATTTACGGCACTTGTGGTGTGGGCTGTGAAAGTCAAATCATAGGACGATCTCCAAAAGAGAGAAATGTTCAGAGAGACCAGAGTCATTAGACTCTGACTGGACAGACTCATAGAGGTGAATTCTTCAAACACTAATTTCTCTTTTTGGAAGATGAGAAAAATATAATATTGTGGATTTTTCACTTCACCCTGAATGGACTGAGTTTAAAGCTGCAGCGTAATTCAGTGAAAATATGTTTTCTAAATTGAATATCATTTCGTAATTTATTTTTGAATCCAGCTGTTATTTTACTTGAAATGAGAAGAACATGTATTTGTATTTATAATGCTTCCAGTTAAATTTGAAAAATGAGAACAATATTTGTTCAAATATAATGTGTGCTTTCTTTATTTGATTTGACAGTTGTTTACTACACAGAGACGTTACTACTACTAGACGGCTTGAATATAGATATGATGATGTAAATGGTATATATATATATATAAATATATATATATATATTTATACATATAATTTGGGTCGTGGGTCCCGGCTTGTCATTAAGGGGTGATGGTGGGTCCTGCAGCCAGACCAGTTGAGAACCACTGATTTAGAGGATGGTGGTGAACCTGTGCTCCTCACTGAGGGCAAAAAGCCAAACCTCCTTTTTAGAAATGACTTCATACAGGTTTATAGACTTCCTGTAGCATGTATGAATCACGCAGGCCTGAAAATCAGTATCACAGATGAAGGTTCGACTTCAGGTCAACCCGCAGTGTAAACGAGTCATTATTTGAGAGAGCAACTGATGCAGTATGAAGAGCGAGGAAAGGTCAAACAAACACAGGACTTTCACCCAGGAGACTGCTGTTAGTGTCCCGTGTGAAACAATCTTAATCTACACATCATACAGTACATAGTTATTTTTACCCGAAACCATGATCTTTTCCGAACAAAGTCGTATTGTTGCGTACGTAAACCTAGGTTGGAAGTTTTAATCTGAAAAGAGACTGTTTGCATAATGAGTGGAAACTGAGCCTTTGCTCTGGACACAGACGCTTATTTTGAAAAGACAATATATGTGTAATGAGCGGAAACTGACCAAACTGACGGTGGAGGTATTTGACAAGTTGGGAGTGACAATGTGAGGCACAGTGGGGTTTACGGCAGATGGCTTTATAAAAGGAGCCCTTGAAATGACGTCAGGTAACTCCAAATATGATTTTCATGCTTTTACTCGGCCAATGAATGGATTGTCCCTGAAAACCACTTCAAGACACAGACATCATAAATCATCTGTCCTTCTTACTCCCCGAATAGAAATCATGACTTATAATGTAAAAAGCAAATTATGGCAGGAGCATTTTTTTGGAGTTCCTTGAACCTATCGCTGCTCGTGGCGAGGGCTCGACTGTTGTCAAAGGAGAAGTAATGCCGATTGATTGCGTGATTGCAAAACCACCAGCTACACGGGCTTGAATAAGAAAATGCATTTCATCCTTTCTACAAAGTGATTAAAATATGTTATGTGTCGTATGCACCAGCAAAACATTACCCACACCTCAATACCTACCAGGTTCCAAAACCTTGCCCACAAGTGATCAGAGTCTTGTGCCACGTTGTTTTGTATTTTTCGGCCGGCAATGGATCATTTGTGACACTGCAGGAAATGTTAACCAAGTAGGAAATCAGCTAAATTACAGACTTGATCTCTCTGCGGCACTCGCTCTCGTGAGCGCCCTCGCTTTTTCTTCTTCTTCTCCTGTCAATAGTTCAGCTTTGCGTCCGCTCCCCGTGGGCTCCATTTAGAGGCCTTGTCTTTATTTCTTCACACGAAAGATCGCTCCATCTCGAAAGGCTTGGGGGTGGCATTTCCCCACTCTGACCTTTTCCCTGTCAGTCAATAAAATGAACCCTCCTTTCATCAGCCGGCCCCACGGGGGAAAAAAAATAATCATGCATCATTTGCTGCTGCTGCACATTTGCTATAAAACCATTGATTCTGGACAGATCCATCACCGACATGCTGCAGTTATTGGTTTTATTGGTGTATGAAAATTCAGTTTGCATTCAAGTCAAGTCCATTTTTATTTATACAACCAAATACCACAAATAAAAGAAAATGTGTTTTTCTGTTCGATGAAGCAAAAAACGTTTGAAATATGTGTGATGATTGTACGGTGTAATTTCACAGTTGGGAAGTACAGTTTTGATGAGTTGGTACTTTACTGAAATATTTTGTATTGTGGGCCCTCTCTAGTTTACTTCCACTATATATCAGAGGGAAATATTTTCATTTTTAGTCCAATAAAAACTCTATTGTGAGACAACATTAAACATGTATATGCAAATAGATTGCTGCATCTTCATAATGTCAACAAATGAATCAGGAACACAACATCCTATTTTTCCTTTATCTTATTAGTTCTTCCTTTTTACTGACTTATATTCCTCATTTAGTTTCTCTCTCATCCTTTATTTCCTTTTTTCAACAAATGAGGAAGCATGAAAATGCCCAGCAGTGTCCTTTTCTTCGTCAGTACTCTTAATTAAAATCTTACAGATTAGGCGTATTTCCATACATACATGGATGGATTACAGGTTTTACCAGGGGCTCAAAGAGGTTAGGGGCCCCTGAGCCAGAGAGACGAAAAAAGGCACAGAGCACAGGCAATGATCGAAATCCAAGTCCCTTAAAAGGTGTAATGGTTTGCCTTACCAAGCTCTCCCTCTGCAAATGAGCAAAAATGAAATATTCTTTTTTTTATCATATGCTGGTGGAGATTTGGTGTGTTTTTTGTGTGTTTTGTATGTCCTTTATCAACTCACCATCAGTCACTACCCCCGCAGTACTCGTCACACTCGGCTTTGCTGTAGAACTTGTTGCCCTTGCAGAAGCCTTGTTTGTATGGGCCCACACAGACCCCAGAAGGGGGGCGGCTGGCCTGTGCAGGGTTGGACCGCCATGGGCAGATGACACACCGCTGGGGAGACAGAACATATTTTCATGTATTTCCAGAGTTGTCTTTTTTACAGGGGGCACTGTTGAGACTGTATTTCATAAAACATGGAAAATCAGTATTGATTACAAAACTAATATAATGATGTCGCATACCTGGTAAAACTTCACAAGCAGGGCTAAAAGACTATAAATGCCGTTTGAACATACTTCCAAAACAACTCGTCACAAACTACTGGCATTACTACAAATACCACATTCATATTTCGCATTTTGTGTGCACACGCGGCACATTTCTGGACATAATAATCGAAGCTACATGCTAACAGACAAAGCGAGATAGCACAAAGCACGCAAACAACACAACGATTACGGACATAGCCGTAACATTTCTCTCCGTCATACTATCGCTGAGATATCAGCCAACAGACACCAGCAACACAAATCATATTATCGCTTCATGATCATAAATATGACTCACTTTTGACGTTTTCAAGGCGGAAAAGTATAAATCCCAGCAATTTTTTCGCCGGTAAACAGTCAATGGACTTCCTGTCTGCTGCAGAGACACTCCTTTCCGACGGGAGGGGTGAAATCCCCCCTCAGGTACGAGTGTTACCTCGTGTGCGCACTGAAGCTTATGCGTCACTACTTGCAGAGACTTGAAGATTTTGACTGGCTAACAGGGCTGTCCGTCATTTCCAAGTGATTAGCTCAATCCTATTGGATCTAATGGATCCAGGGAGGTATGTACAATGGAGATCGGCCAATGGGATCAAAAGTTATCGATATGCGTAACACAAAAACAAGCCAGCATGACCAGGACTGCCTTACGCATTGAAGCTGTTTGTTTTAGAGTCGTGTGAGTAACTTTTGCGGTGTGTTTTTCAACACTTTTTGCAAATTAATTGAGAGGAAGATGTCGAAACAAGTAAAAAAGACACATTTCACCAGGGAGGAAATCGTGGAAATGATTGCGACTGACGCTTGGAACGCAGTGGATTCGTCTCGTGCATCACGAGAAGGCACGCGACACCAGTGACTCTGACTACTGCCTTCCATCATCGGAAAGGTATGTTTTGTATGTTTTATAAATGTTATATTTATCGATTTATTGATTTATAAATGTATTGATTTTTATAATTTTCGATCTCTCCAGAGGACAAAATCCTCGGTCTGATTGCAGTGTGTGTGTGTGCGTGTGATGGAGGTGTGAGGGGGGGTTGGTGTGTGTGTGTGTGTGTGTGTGATGGAGGTGTGAGGGGGGGTTGGTGTGTGTGTGTGTGTGTGATGGAGGTGTGAGGGGGGGTTGGTGTGTGTGTGTGTGATGGAGGTGTGAGGGGGGGTTGGTGTGTGTGGGAGGGGCTGGGCTAGGCTGAAGGTGCTTTACATGTATGATAATTTCAGAACCAGACACTGAATGCACATATTTATTTTTCTTCCACGTTTCTGTTTACAGTGATGATGATTACGAGCCACCCAGTGTTCCAGGTCCTTCAAGTGCCTCACAGCCAACACGTCGGAAAGTTACAGGACGTCCTCAGCCAGGCTCTGCAGCATCACCTCCCCCCCACGGCTCTCCACACACCCTCGTTAACACCTCCCCCGACCACTCAGCAATCATCATCTTCACTGGCCTTGTGACAGTCCACCAAAGGACTGACTACTGGAGGAAGATATGGCCGTACAGCTTCCAGTTCCCCGGTGACCACATTTTGTTACCTGTGTTTTTACAGTTGTTTTTTTTTACAGTTTGCTCAAATAAAATCCGTTTCATTTGGATTCATCATTCAGTTGATTTGTGTTTTTTTTTAATTGGAAAATATAGATGTCTGGTTGAATTTTCCAAAAAAAAAAAAAAAAGCCAAAAGCTGCTGTATTTGGATGTATTGAACATCATAAGTAATATACAAGTGGAATATGTAGTTTGGTACATGAGAAAATTCAAATGGCACACATGGTGCCCAAATGTGCCCAAATGCACATTTTGGTAACCTCGCCTAAACTCTCTGTACTAAAACATCTCTAATTTAGTTCTGCTTCACTTTATCAAAGTAAAACCTTTGCAGAGATTGGTCACATGTTGTGCAATGCTTTGGGAGAGTTGTTAGGCTTTCAGCTGCATTATTTCAAATAAATAGTATCAATAAGTGGTTTTTTTTAGGCGAACCTAACATTTTCAATTTGACCTGTGTGCCATCTTCATTTACTATTAACCAGTAACATATACACTGATATTTACACCTCTGAACAAATCTGACAAGTATTCCCTTTTTATTATAGCATCAATTATTAAAATAGACTTGTAGTTACAGAATTACAGTTTTTTTTAGTATGGGTATGCAATTTTCGAGCAGATGCCAAAAATAGGCTTAGGGAACAGAAGGTTAAGACATGAGGGGAACAACAACAACAAATATTGCACTCACACAGAATAAACTGGAAATGAGGAACATATTGTCCTCCATTCCTCACCCTCAGTGCTACATCTCTGCAGACACTCTCTCGCTTTCAAAGTTGTTCTGGTTGCCCAAACACCCTCCGAATACTGAAAGAGTGCACAGCTCATTGAGGAGTTGTAGTAGAAACACTGGTGCATCCCAAGACGTGGTCGTGTATCTGGTGCTGCTTTACAGGCCTCTACGTGGAGAGCGGGAGAGAGAGATATAGCCCGAGGACGGATAGATACCCATTAGTTGTAGCATCAGAATCAGGATCTTACATCTCCCATTCAACACACATACAGCTGATCATTCTTGATCTACTATTTGGTGTTCATTGGAGGCTGTCATGCATGCTAGAAGTACACTACTGCCATCTTCTGGTCAGTGAACGCACAACTTTTCTTCCCCATTTTAAATATATTTATATATATTTAGTTGCATTCCCTCATAGCCTAAAAAGAATAAGTAAAGTGAAAATAATGTTTAAGGACATAGTAAACAAATTGCTGACTTAAACGCAGTCATTTCGGTGACCACATTTATGAATGAGTCCTATACACTGTAAATTCATATTGACCTATATGCAAAGTGTATTGCATAGGTGAACTAATAACCCTTTCACATGTAAAAGAGAAATATTTGTTTTGTCATATATCCGAGCATTCAACCTAACTAATGTATGTATAATGTGTATGAGTTAGCAGTCAGAACTCTATAAATAGTGAAAACAATCCATCCTACCTTTACATTATCTGCTCGAGTTACACTGACACAACAGTTTGTGAAAACCAAACCAAGAAGCTCACAGAAAGTATTGAAGATAATCCTCATAATACAAAAACAATCACCATTGAATAGAATGGAAAGTTCGCAGACCGAGTACACATCAGAGATAGAAGTGGGCGATGTTCGACTGTTTGATTCCTTTTTCGATAGGATGACAACAGGACAGCAGGGATTTCTGAACCAAGGTGCAGCTGATGATGCCACCAAAGTAATGTTGGCAGAGCTGATTTTGGACCTAATAAGCTCAGTGTCAAGATGTACTTTGGACTTCAGGAGCAGAAATACGATCATGTCCAAGGAGCGCGTTCTATCCTTACTGGGTGACACACTCCCTCGGACTGTTGCTGCGGTTCTGGATGCACACAACCAGGTCCATTGTGACAGCACAGAGCGTTTGAACAACATGATTACTGAAGGGGTTAGAGCAGGGGTGTCAAACTCATTTTCACTCTGGGGCCGCATCAGCATCACGGTCGCCCTCAAAGGGCCGGTTGTAAATGTAAGATGGTGTAAATGTAACTTCTCCTAATATATTTAGTTTAGTTTCCCGGGATATCTGTGACTTCCACAACACCTACTAAACAGAAATAGGTTCTTTTTTCCATGGTTAATGGCGGACAGTTGAACGGCTTTCAGGGCGATAAGCCACGCCCCCTCTCCGGCGCGTCCACTGCGAATAAACACAAATAGCCCCCGGCGAGACCGGCGGCGCGAATGGTCAACTTAAATGCTTAAACAACTAACTTCTCGCCTCAAAACATCCTAAAATTACTTTCTGTGACTTAACAACAGTAGTATTTTGAAAGTTTCAACTTCCAGTTGTGTGATTTCTCCTCCGCCATTGTTTACTGTTGCTGGTACAAAATGCATTCTGGGATATTTGGCTGTCCCAAGTACAGACAAGTCACCTCCGATGCATCCCCGGTAAAATGGGCGGAGCCACATCCGGGCATTAGGACCGTGCTTGGCTCGATGTGAACTTTGAATTGGAACAGTACTTGGGCACTGATGACATTTCACAAGTCCACGAGTTCACAAGTGCAGAGAAGTACGCATGTTGAGAAAGGCACGATCACTTGTTGGAAATCCTCTTTATGGGTTGTTGCATCTCCTGTCCACCTGTTGTGATAGTTTTAATGTCGGCACACATGCTATCTCATCACTTCGACTTTCTATCTCATAATTTCGACCATGGGGATATTTTTATTTTCACATCTAACTTTAAATTTTTGTAAAAAAAAAATTTTTTTTTTTTTTTTTTTTTTTTGGCTGGCGGATTCGCGGGCCACATTAAATGACGCAGTGGGCCGGATCCGGCCCGCGGGCCGTATGTTTGACACCCCTGGGTTAGAGAATGTGTCAACTCTCCCATGAGCACTGGCGCGGTGACTCCCCCTCACAGACTTAATGATATAATCGACCGCACCTGCTGTGTGTTTAAGGCTTCACAAACCCCTGAGAAGATCTCGATGGGATCGGAGGGCAGCTTTGTGACTCCAGCAATCAAAACTGCCCGGGATTTAATCAAGAAAGAGGTCAGTAAAATCACAGAACCTTTTTTGGAAGACGTGACCGACTCTGCGTACGAGCTGCTGCAATCTGACACCTCCCTGAAGATTGAGATGATTGCAGATGACATCGCTCGGTCAATTGTTGAAGAGCTTAAGAGTCTGGAGAAAGAGGAAGATGCTGCAAGTATCCCAGAATGCAAAGAGACTAGTACCATCCCAGAATGCAAAGAGACTAGTACCATCCCAGAATGCAGAGACTAGTACCATCCCAGAATGCAAAGAGACTAGTACCATCCCAGAATGCAAAGAGACTAGTACCATCCCAGAATGCAAAGAGACTAGTACCATCCCAGAATGCAAAGAGACTAGTACCATCCCAGAATGCAAAGAGACTAGTACCATCCCAGAATGCAAAGAGACTAGTACCATCCCAGAATGCAGAGACTAGTATCATCCCAGAATGCAGAGACTAGTATCATCCCAGAATGCAGAGACTAGTATCATCCCAGAATGCAGAGACTAGTACCATCCCAGAATGCAAAGAGACTAGTACCATCCCAGAATGCAAAGAGACTAGTACCATCCCAGAATGCAAAGAGACTAGTACCATCCCAGAATGCAAAGAGACTAGTACCAGCCCAGAATGCAGAGACTAGTATCATCCCAGAATGCAGAGACTAGTATCATCCCAGAATGCAAAGACTAGTATCATCCCAGAATGCAGAGACTAGTACCATCCCAGAATGCAAAGAGACTAGTACCATCCCAGAATGCAGAGACTAGTACCATCCCAGAATGCAAAGAGACTAGTATCATCCCAGAATGCAGAGACTAGTACCATCCCAGAATGCAAAGAGACTAGTACCATCCCAGAATGCAGAGACTAGTATCATCCCAGAATGCAGAGACTAGTACCATCCCAGAATGCAGAGACTAGTATCATCCCAGAATGCAAAGACTAGTACCATCCCAGAATGCAAAGAGACTAGTACCATCCCAGAATGCAAAGAGACTAGTACCATCCCAGAATGCAAAGAGACTAGTACCATCCCAGAATGCAGAGACTAGTATCATCCCAGAATGCAGAGACTAGTACCATCCCAGAATGCAGAGACTAGTATCATCCCAGAATGCAGAGACTAGTACCATCCCAGAATGCAGAGACTAGTATCATCCCAGAATGCAGAGACTAGTACCATCCCAGAATGCAAAGAGACTAGTACCATCCCAGAATGCAAAGAGACTAGTACCATCCCAGAATGCAGAGACTAGTATCATCCCAGAATGCAGAGACTAGTACCATCCCAGAATGCAGAGACTAGTATCATCCCAGAATGCAAAGACTAGTACCATCCCAGAATGCAGAGACTAGTACCATCCCAGAATGCAAATAGACTAGTATCATCCCAGAATGCAGAGACTAGTACCATCCCAGAATGCAAAGAGACTAGTACCATCCCAGAATGCAGAGACTAGTATCATCCCAGAATGCAGAGACTAGTACCATCCCAGAATGCAGAGACTAGTATCATCCCAGAATGCAAAGAGACTAGTACCATCCCAGAATGCAGAGACTAGTACCATCCCAGAATGCAAAGAGACTAGTACCATCCCAGAATGCAGAGACTAGTATCATCCCAGAATGCAGAGACTAGTACCATCCCAGAATGCAGAGACTAGTATCATCCCAGAATGCAAAGAGACTAGTACCATCCCAGAATGCAGAGACTAGTACCATCCCAGAATGCAAAGAGACTAGTACCATCCCAGAATGCAGAGACTAGTATCATCCCAGAATGCAGAGACTAGTACCATCCCAGAATGCAGAGACTAGTACCATCCCAGAATGCAAAGAGACTAGTACCATCCCGGAATGCAGAGACTAGTACCATCCCAGAATGCAGAGACTAGTATCATCCCAGAATGCAGAGACTAGTATCATCCCAGAATGCAAAGAGACTAGTATCATCCCAGAATGCAGAGACTAGTATCATCCCAGAATGCAGAGACTAGTACCATCCCAGAATGCAAAGAGACTAGTACCATCCCAGAATGCAAAGAGACTAGTACCATCCCAGAATGCAGAGACTAGTACCATCCCAGAATGCAGAGACTAGTACCATCCCAGAATGCAGAGACTAGTATCATCCCAGAATGCAGAGACTAGTATCATCCCAGAATGCAGAGACTAGTACCATCCCAGAATGCAAAGAGACTAGTACCATCCCAGAATGCAGAGAGACTAGTACCATCCCAGAATGCAAAGAGACTAGTACCATCCCAGAATGCAAAGAGACAAGTACCATCCCAGAATGCAAAGAGACTAGTACCATCCCAGAATGCAGAGACTAGTATCATCCCAGAATGCAGAGACTAGTATCATCCCAGAATGCAAAGAGACTAGTATCATCCCAGAATGCAGAGACTAGTATCATCCCAGAATGCAGAGACTAGTACCATCCCAGAATGCAAAGAGACTAGTACCATCCCAGAATGCAAAGAGACTAGTACCATCCCAGAATGCAGAGACTAGTACCATCCCAGAATGCAGAGACTAGTATCATCCCAGAATGCAGAGACTAGTACCATCCCAGAATGCAAAGAGACTAGTACCATCCCAGAATGCAGAGACTAGTACCATCCCAGAATGCAGAGACTAGTATCATCCCAGAATGCAGAGACTAGTATCATCCCAGAATGCAGAGAGAAACTCTCCTTCAAAGAAGTGGGGAGCAAGATGAAGACCTTTTTTGCGACACAGTTTGCCAAACAGTGAATGCATCGCGACACAACTGAAGAACAAATTTGACCCCAACTCCGAAGTTAGAAGCAGATCTGTGGATCTGTCAAGGTTTAAAGGTGTGATAAAGTTTGCCATCTTGGTTCAGACTACGGAGCCTTCGTGTTGTTGTTTCATAAATATAGGCGCAACTCAACCCGTTCTGCACAACATGATTGGTTGACACATTTTTTGTGTATTGTACCCTGGTTACGTAGATAAAATATGTTGCATTTTCCACGTGTAATGTTCATGTTCTGTGTGAAAGTATTGACAAAATGACAAAAACAACATTTCAAAAAAATGTATTGACCTTGTCAATATTTGAATGGTGTCCTATAGTATTCTGTAATTCAGAGTTATTCATTTTAGGCTTGATTTTGGGCATGAACTGAAAGCCAGGTGGGTTCCGACTACAGACTATGATGCTTTGTTGTGCAGCACCACATTTGGATGATTTTTTTTTCTCAATGTGTGTGAGCTGTAAGCTCGGCCTGCTGTTTCCAAATTGGACCGGCATATGTTTGATAATGTTGCATAATGCAGTGATGTAAGCATGCTGAACCTTATCCTGCTCACTGCCGGCTGCTGCTGACTGACTGATGGGCCGTCCACATGAGGGGGGGTGCAGTGGGTGATAAAGAGCTCGACAGAGTTTTAACTAATGGTGTCTATCCAAGGTCAGAGTCAGCATGTCAGTGAGCGCTGGCCCCTGAATTGATTGATCACATGCTGCTCTCACACTCACAGTCACATGCCCAGTGTGACATGCATTGATCTGCTTCTGCGGCCAGTGACAACACTCCAGATACAAGATCCAGCCATTAATCTATTCACCAGTCCAGCCACTCATTATCACTTCATTCGTCCATCTATCTATGCGTATACCCAAATGCTGACCAATCACCCATCCATCCATCCATCCATTCATTATCAATCCATTAATTTATCATCATCCAACCATGCGTCCAATCCTCCATCCAATCACTGCTTTTCCCATCCAAGCATCCATCCATTATTTTACCCATTCTAGCAATCATCCATCAAGTCATCCATCTATAAATTGTTTTACCCATATTACCATTCATCCACCCGGTCATCCATCATTCATTCACCCGTCGATTCATTGATCGCCTACCTTTTCACTTACACTACCATGCATTCATTCATTCCTCCATCCGCCCTTCTATTCATCATTTAATCAATCTGTTTACGCATCTATCAACCCGTCCAACCCTCCTTCCACCATCATACCCTTCATCCATGTATTCATCACCGAGCCATTTTTTCATCCCGCCCATCCATCCAATCATACCGCAGTAAGTTGTATGTATAGACAAAGACTGTGGTCAAGTAAAATGAAATAACTGATTATCTACACGTTCCACTAATTTGTATAAGTGTTGTCTATGAAATAGGCTTAAAAGAAGAAACAGTACTTGCTCCCTTGATCTCAACTCTCCAGAAGTCCAGGAGCTCCGGCAGTGAAGGTATGATTACCTGTGTGACTAAATCTGGGCCTTGGATCGAGCGATCCGGAGGACAGCGCCTCTGCATGCTGATCGGCTTTTCTCCGTCCCCACAGTTCATCACTCTGCAGTCAGTGACACTCTGTCACCACACGGCTCCAGCTGACCGTCGGGGTACTGACCCCTGAAACTGTCTTCCATTAATCACAGTTAGACAACACGCAGGGAGCCATATTGGACGATAAATGAAAGCTGCTGGAGGTCAATCTTGCAGGCAGCAGCAGGTTTGCTGCAGGTGTTGAAGCTGCTGACGTTTCAGAAATGAACTGAAGCAATAACTCCTGTTGTATGCAAACAGATCAATGGTGCAATATGGGCGATTATACCCAAAAGAATATTCCCATACAGGATGATTATAAAAGGAGCAGATGTAAAATGCTGAATAAATCCCCCTGTAAGTCACAAACTCTGATATGACACTTTGTATTATCAGAATTTGCTACAATAGTTTGAGTAAAATTCAGGAAGAGACGATCGGTGAATTATGTTCATGCTATTGATGTGTGTGTGAAGCCAGCGGTAAACACATGCTCAATGGGCTCAAATCTGCAATTTAACATATGCTCAGCTTTGATTTGAAGTCCTCCTCACGTGAGCTTGGCTTCACACAACACAGGCACACGCGAGAGCTTTCAACCAAGTCTGGCCTTTGTCTTTAGTGTGCAGAGGGCTGGGTATAGCTGTCAAAGAAATGCCTCACACGTGTTGAAGCCACATGCGAGGCAAGCTGTCAAAGGACCATAACCTCATGTGTGTTAGCTCTGGAAAATCCTACCCCTGCAAATGGCAACCAAAATGACATTTTAATGGATAAGGGTCAAAGTCATTAAGGAAGTGCAAATGTGCATTTCAGATACAAAGTTACCTACATTTCAATTGTGTTCCTTTATGAACTGAATTTGTTGTACTCTGACTTTATTCAACATACTATACTTTGAATTTTTCCGACTTTTTTTCATGACCAGTGTAAGTCTAGAAAACACACCTAAAAGATTTTACTCTACTATATTTTCGAGACCAACCTTCTTATGATTGCAAATTAGGTTTGAAATAAAATAACATACATCCCATAAACCATAACAAAAAGAGAACTGGAACAAGCGGGAGATAATTGACACACTTATACAGGTGGCAAAGGTTGTTCAATCGGAAGAAACTTAATTTACAGGAAACAAATACATTTATTAAATTGTGCAAAGTAAAGATTTTGGAGAGCCGACACTGGTGGGGGTGTTGAAGATCTAGATCCAATGAGCTCCGAAACCTTGAGCAACTGATGTGATGATGAATGGAGTGGAGGGTCACATCGGTTCATACTGAAATGACAGCTGACTGCAGAGAAGAGAACAGGTCTTTAAAGTTTGACAGGAAACATATGATTGGCTGAGGGAGGCCGTGGTAAAATCGCCCACTGTCAGCTGATAGAGTAGGAGCCAGAGAGCGAGAGCCAGAGAGAGTTGTGAGTGAATGAGAGCATACAAAGACTGTCCTGATAAAGTCCCCAGTGTGGGGTCACGTGACTTTTTTATTTGTATTGCAAGACAAGAGACAATACATCAACATAACAACAAGAGGACGACAAGAACAGTGAGATACAAGCAAGCTGACATCATATAGTTGTGGGGTTGTTGGTCTGACAGAGGCGTTGACTGTACCTGCTGTTGTGATTGTATCTTGAAATGGTTTGCATGAATCGAATTACAAGAATCGTAGCTTTCTAAAGAGATATCGCACAGTAACTACCTTTTACATAGCAGTTGAGTACATGACACAAATGTACACTAACCACTCTGACGGCCCTTTACGACCATTACGACAAGCTGGAAAAAAGACCACAATGAAATCAAAAATAAGAACGATATCATGAGTGAGAGAACTAACGAGCTGGCGGAGATGGCTGATCTCAAAGAGACAAAGAGGAATTTCATGCTGATTGGTGCAAAAAATGAGACAACTATTCGTGCTACCAAAAAACAGTTGTGGGATTTAAAAAAGTCCTACAAAAAACTCCAATTCACTCTTCAGGAGGAGAGAAATGCGTACGCTGTTTTTAAAAACAAAACTAGTCAAAACTGTCAGTCTTTTTGACATTCCAAAACACAGAATATTATTAACACATATATTCAGTTATTATTATTGAACAGAGATTGAGTCATAGATCCAAGTTAGTTAAGAAACTGAATTAGTTAATTTAACAACAGTCAAAACACAACACAACAAAAAAAACAAAGATGTGTCTCACTTTAGAGAATATAGTCCTCGGAGACCTCGGCACCTCGGAGGAGGCTGCCGCCGCAGCTGCTGACGCGGCCCCCACTGGCTCCGCGGTCGGTCCCCTTCCTCCCCTCTCCCGAGGCACCGACCTCCGCAACCGCCGGCACTCTTCCCAACCCACAGGGGGTCCCTCACGCGCCAGGGCTGGAGTGTTAACCTCCACATGATGGCAGTATTGTAACTTCATTCACTTTTTATTCACTGATATATTTTTGCTACTAAGCTGTTGCTAATTGCAACAGCTTAGTAGGCTACCACAGTCACATATTTATATCAGTGATAGCTGAATACTTGAAAGGCTAAATTATAGTTCATATAGGGATAATACAGCATTCATTTTACTGACTACACAACAGCTACAAACAATGCAAGCTTATAGTTATTTATTTTCTTACGAATGGCTTTGTATGCATCAAGTATGAATTTATCAGAAATCAATTCAATGTACCCTCTTGGTGACTGTTAATGAATTTTACATTCAAACAAATGACACAACTGTGGACCTCTAAAACACATAGAAACTGTGCCAACTGCGTGATTTATAATAATTATGTTTCATACACTGGTGCTGTGCATAGTTAGCTTGTTAGCACAACCAGTAGGAGCATCTAGAGATGCTGTAGATTTCGCCTGCTTAATTTAGCTTGTCAAACTTAATTGTGTGATACAGAATGTCGTGTGCCGCTTGTAAATTAAAGCTTTCCTCAACTTTAGTGAACGGACAAATTATTAAATGCAAAAGAGCCACAGTTATTAATAAAAGAAGCAGTTGCAGCCTTATAACATTTTCAGCCATGGCAGCAGGAATGGAAGCGAACCACACAACATTGTTGTCGAGTCGTGAACAAATATATATATATATATATATATATATATATATGACGAAGATAAATTGTTTGTAAATGTTCTCTAAAACGTCACCTAACACGTTGAATTAAATTATGTTGAATACTACAACTAAAAGTCCAAAATGTCCCAAATGGGGAAGGAGATACTATTTGCTCACTTCCTCTTCAGTGCAGCTATTCACAATCGCCGCTAGGGGGTGCTAAAGGCCATACAAAATAAACCAATACACTGACTCCAGTACAGTGACTCAGATCAAACGGTTCATCACCTGTATGGAGAATGAAATGACCCCAAATTCTACTACTCTGGAGTCCAGGAATTCAGTTCAACACTGTGCAACATTTTAATTGAAACTAACTGGTGGTCAAATTCATAGCTGCTAAACATCAGTATCCCATTATTACAAAATGGAAAGAATATGACACCAAAACAAACCTTAAAGAGAGGACTAAAGCCAGAGGACCAGCCAATCAGAGGCAATAGAGTCCAAAGATGACCGTTAAAGAGCTGGAAAGGTCCACAGGGAGGATTTGAGTTGCTGTCCACAGGAGCACTTCAAGCCGTTCGGTTTATTTGGTTGTTGTAAAAAGATAGAAAAGCTACAGAGCGCTTAAATTAGCATATGCAGCTAGTGACATATAACACTGTCACTACACAAGTCCTGTTTCCCGAATGGAGCATTTCTTCTTCTTTGTGTTGTTGAACAGCAGTTAGCATCCAGCTGATGCACTATAGCCCAAGGAAGCCTGAAAAAACGTTTTTTGGCGTATTACCCAGTGAGAAACATTCATCTGAATGAATATGGTGACATATAGGAACCTGGTATCCAGTTATTTTAATACATCCGTGCTAAAGATTGGTTGCTGTTTGAAATGTTATGATACTTGCACAATTATGATACCTATAAGCATTTTGCTATACTTTACTGTTAATTATAAACAAAGCATTAGAATAATTCATTTAAACCTGCAATAAAAAAATAATTGTCACATGGAAGAAAAGGAAAGAAAGCTGAACACACAAAACTAGCATATCATCACTTTTTAAGGTATTTGGAACTTGTTAGAAAAGAGGTGCTTATTTCATTTAGAGTCTTGTTTTTGTCCACTTCTTAAATTTAAAAAGTGGCAAGAATTGGTCGCCAATTTCTCCAAATTGTTGCCAATGACTCTCAAGCCCTGCTGAGTGTTTCAAGGTTTTATTGTTTTTGGTCAATGTTGAGAATGTTATACTTGCAATGACATCTGCAATGTTCTAAAACAAACAGAGGATTGAAAACTCTGTATGAGGGTTGACAAATCTCACAGTATATATTGCCACATTGCCCAGCCCTGTTTCCAGTGTAGAGTATGTCAACGTATAAGTACAAGAAGTGACCATACGGCAATCAAACGTTTCAGTTTTTCACAGCAGTATTGTCACACTGCTCATCTCCCGGCTCATCCGGCAGGTGACCCCTCTGATGTTTCTTGAAGTCGCTGCAGTGCATGAATCCTTTCCCGCAGACCGCGCAGAAATACGGCTTTTCTCCCGTGTGGACGCGCCGGTGCAGCTTGAGGCTGATGGACTGGGTGAACCTCCGGCCGCAGATGTTGCAGCCGTACCTCTTCTCCCCCGAGTGAATCGCCATGTGTATCTTCAGATTGCTGGGGTTGCTGAACTTTTTGTCACACTGCTCGCAGGCGTACGGCTTCACCCCCGTGTGGATGCTCATGTGATACTTGAGGTTGACCGTGCAGCGGAATTTCTTGCCGCACACGTTGCAGACCGGCTGCTGGCCCCGCTTCTTCCCCGTGTGGATCCTCATGTGGTTCTGGAGCGCGCTGGCGTGGCCGCAGCGTTTGCCGCAGGTCTCGCAGACGTACGGCTTCTCCCCCGTGTGGGTCAGCATGTGGTGCTTCAGGGCGCTCCGGTGGCTGCAGCCTTTACCGCAAACCTCGCAGGAGAACAGCTTTTCTCCCGTGTGTCTGCTCAGGTGATTTTCGAGGACGCTCGCGTCGCTGGATCCGAGGCCGAGCACGTCGCAGCAGTTGTCCTTTTGCCCGTGAGTCACCCGGTGGGTGGTCAGGGACGAGGACGAGAAGTAGCTCTCGCCGCACATTTCGCAGACGAAATCTCTGTCGCCCGAATGTAGATTCTCGTGATCGGCCAAGCTCTTCCTGCACTCGAAGGCCTCGGGGCAGAGCGAGCAGACAAACGTCTTTTTCAGGGCGCCGCACCTGTGCCGCTGGAGCTCCAGCGCGCCGTCGAACTGGCTCTCGCACAGCGCGCACGTGCGGGTGCTCGGTTTCTTCAGGCTGTGCCGACGCATGTGTCTAGCCAAGGTGTATTTGTAAGCAAACTCGATCCCACAGTCGGAGCACTCGTAAGGTTTCTCTCCGGTGTGGCGTCTGGAATGCGCCATGAGCCCCTGTTTCTCAGAGAAACATTTGCCGCACTCGGCGCAGAGGTGCGGTTTGGTGTGAGTCAGGTAGTGTCTGTCCAGGATACACTTCAGAGCAAACGTTTTGTCACAAGAGGGACACTTCAACGGCCCCGTGTTCTTCTTCTTTTTCATTTTGGCTGTGCCAGTCGAGGTGCCTGTATCCTCCTGGACGCCGTCTTCCTCGCTTACATCGGAGGCCGGCTCTGAGGCGTCGGGCACAGACGGGGAGCCAGAGTTACTCTCACGTGTGGCTGCATCAGCTGAAACAAACAAAAATCTCCATTAGGGGACTCGAAACAAAGTGGGAGGCACACGGCTAACACAGACAAACACAGCCGCTCAAATTCAACAAGTTAATATATAATTAAAACAATGTTTTGCTCATGAACAAAAAAAGTTTCAGACGGAAGTCTTTGTTCTGCTGGTTTGTAAAGAAGCAGTAGTTACCAGGTGTGATCACTGATTCTGAGTCAGCCGCTGCTGCTGTTGGTTCTTCAGTATGTTGCTCTTCTGAAAAGAAAAAAAAACTGAAATTAACTTCAGCGTATCTCTCAATGAGGAAGCAGAGTTTGCCCAATCAGAACTACTAGTAGTAGCCGTGACATCTATCCTGCTCCAGCCGGCCATTATAATTGCAGATGTGTTTTGGCAGGTAAAGCAATTCATTTTTAGGTGGTTGTATCACCTGAACATTTCATTTTGAAAATGTAAACTAAAGGCAAGTTATTGCAAAAGCTGAAATGTGGCTGTATGCTTTGGGAAGTGACGAGCACTAAAGGAGGAAGTAGATGTAAAAATGGATTTAAAACATGTTACGGTCATTGCTTATCCAACTGTAGCAAACACAACCCAAACTATGTACAAATGATGAGAACTTAAAACATGCACGGCTGGCACATGACTTCTTTGACTGTACTGAGCACGAGAGATCAAAACATGGAGCAATACTTGTGTTCAATATTCTGTAATTCAAAGTTTGACCCTAGCTGAAGCTGGTGCCGATACCTCTGTGATATATGTGGTCATTCTGCTTTTTTGGCACTGGTTTGGATCCTTCCTCGGTTTTCTTTCTCTTCTGACGAAAGCTTGTGGATGCAGATTCTGTAATTCAACAACATAAAACCTCAGCACAAAAGTGAACGTGAAAAGCCTCTCCACAGTCACTCAAGCCTTGAACCGACTTACCACTCTTGGGCCCGGCCACTCGCCCCGCTTTCGGCTTGGTGCTCGCCTGTTTCGTCTCGCCGATCGGCCCGGCCCTCTGCTCTGCAGCGGGACCGTCCTCCGCTTCACACATGGACACTTTCAACACCGTCAGTATCTTCTGCACCGCGCCTTTGGTCCACGTTTCCATGAGGGATGCAAACTGGTCCTGTGAAGTCACGGGCGGGAAAGAAGGCGGAGCAGTGAGATGTTAAGTATAGGTGATGGTGCTTTCACAATTAGTCAACTGTTGAGTAACCGAAAATGTATCTGCACGATACAACAAATGAATAATCGTTGAGCAAATGTGTCGAGGGAAAAAAATGCCATATCTTTGGGTTAGGGTTTAGTGAGAATATGCTGCTTCTCTACATTGATGAATGATATAATATAAATAAATAATAACTGCTTAATTGAAGAAATAAATCATAACTGCTAGACCCTTGACTCCAATAAAATGTGAAAACTTAATCACATGTTTTTAAGTGAAAGCTGAGAAAGTTACGTTGAGTAAAGGTTTGTTGTTGCACTTTATAAACTTTCACATGTGTGTTATAAGTTACAAATTGGTTATGACGCTGTTGTGAGCCACGAGTTGCTTTGGGCGACACTGAATACCTCCTGCAACACGTCCATGTTTGAAGCTACTGAGAGACTTTCAGTCGCACACTTAACGTTACATGACAAGAGGGTTTAGTGCCGTTACTTACCAAAAAACACAATTTCTAATTCTTAGCATTTGTTCATAACCAAATGTCACAACATAGGTTGAAACCAGCGAGTTTTCACAACGTAAGTGTTACCGTTATGGCTTTGTTAAACGGGTGAGTCTCCTCGCTTGGAGTCACTTCGCTCTCATTTTCTTCCCTCTTCACATCCGATACTGTAGCCGGAGCAGCGCGCGGCTGAGCGGCCATAACACCGTTGGCCGCGGCCGCCGGGCACTCATCCAGAAGTCTGCTGAGCTCCGTCACCGCCGCGTGCACCTCAGTCTCCATCAGAGCAGATATCTGGCTCTCAAAAGTCTCCAGGCTGAACATGTTTGTGACTGATTTGATGTTGTAGTTTAGTTTTCGAAAATGCAAATCTTTCTTTTCTGCAATGGGCAAGTTGTTCCGCTCATGTTGTTGTTCCGCTCATTTCTTCTTCGTGTGATGAGTCGAGGAAGACTTCTGCCCCCTAGGGGAGATGAAGCGCTACAGCGTCTGTTCAACAGTTACATCTTAGCTTTTTGTACTTTTGGGTGTTGTACCCTAAAATGTGATTAAATGTAACGTGTGATTAAAAAAAAGCAGTTTGGGAATCATTTTTGGAGTCAAACCATGTCTGGCTACTTAAATATTTACTTTGACCATACTACTCAATCTATTTATATGAACCACTAATGGAAGCACATTTATACTAACTAAAATGTTCATGTATCTATGTATTCTTTTTTATTTAAATCCAATAAATTGATACATTGTTATAATTTAATAATTTATCATAGTAATTCGATTTTTGGTTGTTCATTAGAGTGTTAATGGTTGGTTAGGTCTATTTTCAAAGTCTTTGCCAGAGCTCAGTGTGCTGTCATGACGGAATGAACACACATCTATTACCAGAATAGGTGTAGATCATAGTGTGCTGTTGTATTTTCCCATAACCAGAGCATTGTACATTCATGATACTGAATACACTGAGGACAACCTACAGCGAGACACTTTTCAATTCCATCATTTGCAGGTACAGAATGCAGGCAGACAATCTTATGACATATATGTATTAATATAGGATAATATATTGTGTGGACAGTATCTAATAATCATTGAGCATAAACTATATTTAAATAATCCCAAACATAGAAACAAATGTGGAACTTGTGAACAAGAAGAGATTCCTCTGTTATCTAATGTCAATCTCTCCTTCACTGATACAATGGCTGCAGCAGACTAGACTCCTGTTCCTGCTGAACTGAGCCAGTGTGTTTGGTCGAACTGCTATCAGCTCAGAAGGCACAAGAGGGAGGCCAGATGTTTCCTCGGAGTAATGACTCCACATGTGGCCCTCTGGTGGTTCCATTCAAAGTGTCAAATTCTGCACATTATACAAAACTGAGCCGGGATTTCATTTCCATGCCAAACATATTCCCTTTATTGTAATTAAAAGCAGGCTGCTAAACATCAATCCATCTTTATATTTCCAATGAAATTTATTCTTGGATTATATTGGGCCTTCAGTCAGGTTGAACTTGAGCTCATGACTCTTATTGAAGAGAGAGGGTGCTTTATTGTAAAAAGGAACACTTAATTGAAAGGGCTCGTGTTATCCTATATTATTGTTATTGTAAACAAATCCCAACACTGTGTTCGTCAATTTCTCCATACTGTCCGACTTCCCTATCCTGTCTGTGCCACTCAGTCTTTAAACAACACCTCACAAATACAAATACAAAGTTTCATTGTTCCATAAGGCTCAGTGTGTGCTAAAGAAAAGCTGGGCACTGTAGTTTTTAGCCACTGTTACTCAAACGGGAGTTAATCGTGCATTTGTTGGGGACTATTTTCAGCCGTGGATTAATACACATTTGAATATGTATGTATAGCAGCAAGGCAGTGGGATTGATTTTAAAATAAACCAACATGTGACAGTAGCTCGTTGATTTGTTTTTACAATGGAGCTCTATGGCAAAGTGAAAGAAGAGATATCAGACTTTGGATACACACACACACAATACCTGTTAGTAGGATCAACTCATTGTTGGCTTTGCTCTTTTTCAATTTACACTCAATCAAATATTGCCATCTGCCATATCCTTCAATGGTTCAGATTTGTATTATCTAAAAGAAAGGAAAGGGAAAGAAAATGTCACTTTTTACAGTTCAATTAGAGAGGAACTACAGATTCTTTGTCATACACCCTCATCATCTCTGTACAAGTGAAGAACTTAGCCACTGTGAACAAATTGCTAAGACTCCCTGTTCAGCAGTCGACTAAGCTCTGCACCTGATCAGACACAAACAGGCGAATCCACTCCATCTTGCCTCAGAAGAGTTGATCATTCAGAGTGATCTGCAGACTGGCAGCTTGAAGAAGTCCGATTGTAGAAATGTGTGAAGACACTACACTCCAGGTATCCTCCTCCAGCTCTGGGAGCAGCAGTAGCAGACGCAGCAGCAGTGTCGTAATCCCTGGCAATGTGATTTTTTTTCAATTTTCTGTCCCAAATCATCATGCCAGAGACCCGCACAGCCACAACACAGACACCACTCCGTCCTCCAGGAAGACTCGCAGCTCTGCCCTCCGTATACTCGTCATCTCTCTCTCTTTCTCCTGCCACTTTTTCTCTCATGTTCCACTCTCTCTCTCCCCCCCGACTCTCCCCTCTCAGGCTCCCATGCTCAGTTTAACTTTGGGTATTTCCCTCATTAACTACTATGCCTATATCAGGAACTCCAGAGAGGCCCGAGTAAGTCTGGCTCTGCAAAAAAAAGAAGAAGAAGAAGAAAACAAGTGACAGCGTGCTCCTCTGATAGTAACTCATGACAATCACCCCTTCGCTCTGCTGGGTAGGGAAGTCTCTTGGCAGGTGTGAGGGCACTCTGGGGGGCACGAGCTTAAACGGTCATTGATTGGACAAAATGAGGAAAACCCTTTCTGCTTCCATCTGTTGTCTCTTTGTTGCCTTTACTCTCGCCTTGTTTGCTATCTCAATTCAGAAGTGCTGGAGATTTAGACGTGGAAGTAGTCGGATAAATACCTGCAAACATTAAGGATTAATTGTGGCTCTGAGACGTTTGTAAATTGCATGCAGCTAAAGCTGGATTTTCAGTCAACACCACAGGGGGCCTAAGTTTCGTCTTATGGTTCCACCTCAACGTAAAATGGATTTATATTTCATACATTGACCCAGAAGAATGTATGTCAGGTTTACTTCCCTAATTCAGATTAAGTGCAGCACACTTGCAGCCTCCCTAAGGAAAGCGTTGTCCTGAATGGAGCTATAGGCACTGAATTCACGATCGGTAAGGGTTACAGGTATTCTTCTTATACCTCAAGGAGCGTTGTTATGCCAAACGATTCTGCCGCCACATACCAGCGTCTCATCACCGAGCCAAATGCAGGGAAAGACTCCTGTCCCCGGCAGGTGGTTACTCCAGGCTGTACTCTGAGGGTAAGAGAAGAAGAAATGCAAGAAGAGGAAGAAAAGTCAATTCGTCTGATGAGGGCGCTTCCATGCAAATCCAGCTTACAGAGCCGATATACTGTTTGAGAATTGTTGCCTTAAAATGTTTGTACCCTCCAGAGATGAATGCGAAATCGACCTTATTTTCAAAGATACATGTGTCAGCTCGAATTGGTTTCTAACCACCGACCACGACTAATCTATTTTGGTTCAAATTAAAATTGAGCTCAGCCGACTTTTACATTTGTTTTGACTGACAGGTGTGTCAGCCAATCACAGTCAGCCGGGGTGGCTCAGCTTGGCGTTTACCCCTTGTTGCTTAAATTTGGCTTTTCTGGCCCCATACGTGATGAGATGGAAGCAAACAAGTGATAAGTCTCAGTGGGTTTGTCACTATGAGGGGCTCATTTCACCTACACAGTGATTTCATACGCTTTTAATATAGAAATAGTAATTGTCACAGCCTTAGAGACAACTAACCTGACATCTAAACTGTAGCAAAGCACCATATTCATCAAGTCCCATATCTTATATAAAAAACGCTTTTATGAAGAACATATAGAGACATATATACAGGCCCACATGCATGGTGCTGGCCGGTGCAGTGCAGGACAGGATCCTGCTGATAGTGAACTCAAATGATCAGTTTGAGCCCGAAGCTAACTATCAGATGTTTCACAATCAGCTCAGCAGGCTGACATTCAGATTGTTGTCTGGCTCTTGAATGCAGAGACACAGTGTGAGTGCATAACGATGATTGAAATACGGTGCCAGCCGTGAATACATCAATATAATAAACTAATCTTTGATGATTTATGGTTCGCTGTGCTCCACAGCTGCCTCTTAAACCTGTCAGTCATCCCAGTTTCTCATGTCACACAAATGATTTTCATAATGAATGCCTTACTCCAAATCCCTGCCAGAGATATCGTGTTGCGAGTTTGAGCGTGCTCACGCTAAAAGTGAACATGGCGCGCTGCAGGCTCACGCAAAGCTATATAGCACGGCCCTGCAGTACGACGAGGGCGTGTGACCGCTGGAGCTGAATTAAGGCAAGGCAAGGCAAGTTTATTTGTATAGCACATTTCAACAACAAGGTAATTCAAAGTGCTTCACATAAAACCATTAAAAGCATCAAAACATAAGGCAAAAGAAAAGGAGATTTAAAAACAATTAAAGAGATTAAATGGAAAATTGATTCATTAATTTAAAAGAAATTAATGGGAATCACACTACAATAACACACTCGATCCTGCTTGCTGGGGTTTCAGTTTGTACATGTTTGATCCACAGGGGGGGGGGGGGGGGGGACATACCGAGCACGTTGTTGGCATGTGATCGCGGCCAGCTGTTCAGTCACTCTGCCTCTGACCTCCAAACCCCAGGGAGTCCAGGGTAAAATGATGCTTGACTTCGTGGGGCCTTTATGAAAAGGTGGAGGCCGGTGACGGAGCGATTGCGTTAGGAGCATTAGAGCAACGGGGTGGAAGAACAGGCTTCAATTCCTGGATTGCCTTGTTAAAACATACACAAATCACAATACATTCATGAGTAGAAGTTAGTGTTACAATAAACATAAGCGATTCCTGCATTCCTAGAGTGATAATAGTTTTATAATAATTGTTATGGTTTATATCACTTATTCTTACAAACTATTTGTACATTGGCCTTTCTTTATTTCAAAATGAATTGAAGACACTTTTTCAAGTTTTGTGCATCATTGTAAATACTGTCGATACGACACACCATGAATACTTCAGAAGAAAAGACGGGGGGGGGGGGGGGGGGGGGGAGTCTTTGAGCGCTGCGTGCCGGCAGAGGTTCGTTCCCGAGCTGCGTCTGGAGCGAGCGAAGAAGGCGAGATCTGGATTTCCGTTTCCGTTGTTCTAAGTCAGGAGGTAGCGGGTCTCCCTCTGCCACCGAGAAGTGAGTTAAAGGAGGACGGCCGTGAGTCCGACTCTTCGTATTGTCGGACTCTGGCGGGTGGATGCAGCTGGTCGGCGAGGTGGAGATCGCGGGTTTGGCTGCCCGGACCCTGTCGATGCCGGTTGGCGGCGTCCGTGGTGTACATGCGTGGTGCGTGGTGCGCGGCGTACGAGCGTGGTGTTCCGGTTGCGAGTGCAGAAAACTCGAGTGTGCCGAGGCTTAGAGTGGGTAGGTATTTATAGGAGCGTGGCCGGAAGTGGGCGAGTGGCTGAGGTGTGGTCCTGCTCCTGAAATTCAGCTAAGTTGTATCTCCAATAATGTCATATCGTAATTGAATTCGCTCATTTTACACATTGAGACCACAGTTGCGGGACATTACCACTTTATAAATCACACAATTTATCAAGCACTGTATGACACATTGGAACATAAATACAAAATGTCCCTTCTGGGCCCTAAACATGCTCGCAGTTGCAAAAACAACTGTGTATGAAGCAGCATAGATTATCACATCTACTGTCTCCATTTGCTCCAGTTGTTTGTTTGTTTGAGATTGACTTACTGTCCTGATTTACATTTATATGTGGGTGTGTTAAAATGTCTTTCATTTTGAGGTTCAAATTTGGAAACCAGTTGACCGTTACCTGACCTCCACACCTGCTCCCAATTATGACATCTTGCTTGCCCATTTTAGCGACAGTTCCCTCTTTTGCCTGAAGCCAAACCCTGTTTTTACTTGCTTATCGGTGCGATCTTGTCACGCCCTGAATCACACACGACAGTTGCCAGAGCCGAGCCAAACCAACCACATTTTTGGCACGTGCTTGCATGTGCTGGAGGTCTCAGTGAAAGCACAAAAGAGAGTTCGAAAAAAAGATCTCGTCAAACTCCTGGATGTGTTTTGCGGTATTCCCAGAACACTTGCACTTGCACAGATCACATATGATCATAAATTAAATTCGTAATGTGTTGAAATTCTTTCACATGGTTTCCAAGGGGGATTGGTGCCAATGACTGCAAACATCTGCAGCTCACTGACAGTCTTTATGCCAAGCTGAGCCAGGAGTATGATGCAGAGTTCTCTATTCACATTATAAATGTGTATATTAATTCATGCACACAGACATTATAAAAGGGTGTAGGCTACCCATAGAAAGAGGTGTTCAAATGAGTTATTTTTACTAAATTGACTTTGCAATAAACCTTTTTGCACTTTAATGTCCACTCCTCCAGCAGTCTTATGAAATAGAACAATAGTAGAACTAACCCTAACCCTGAACTGAAACAATATAGTGAAATAAATTATTTAATACACGATAAAAAAAGAACCCTGGTAATGTTGGGAAACAGGGCTTCACTCCCCTCTCTGCAGGACACCAGCAGCACCGTGAGATCATGTGACAGCGTTTTTATCAGCACATGCATGCCTGCGTGCCAGCCTCACTGCTCTCAGCCTCCATCTCACTCTGCTCGTGTTCAACACACAGCTAGACACACGCACAAGTGGATACATTTAATGTACATTCAGACAGCGGGATGTACACATGCATGAACACACAAGATAGTCATGTTCTCAAGTTTTGACCAAACTGCAGCAGCAGTGATAAGAACATGTCCACACTTCCTCTAAAAAATATCAAATGAAGCCCCTTGACTCACTATATGTATCCACATGGTGGTCAGCTGTCAGAAATAAGCAGGCAATTAGCCTAGCTTAGCATAAAACAGCAGGGGAAACAGCTAGCCTGGCG
The DNA here is from genome assembly GCF_949748355.1 of Melanostigma gelatinosum. Classification (NCBI taxonomy): domain Eukaryota; kingdom Metazoa; phylum Chordata; class Actinopteri; order Perciformes; family Zoarcidae; genus Melanostigma; species Melanostigma gelatinosum. The sequence continues at coordinate 15,325,893 of NC_136651.1, forward strand.
CCAACAAATAGCCACAGCACGCAACTCCCTCTAAAACCAATGAGCTTTAAAGATGTTGGTTTGGTACATGTACTCCCTAAAAGTAAAGTCCCAGCTGTTTGTCAGTTGCTTCCAGCCTTTATGCTAAGCTAGGCTAATCGCCTGCTGGGGCCAGCACCACAGCCTGGTCTCTGAAAAAAATGACATTCCCATACAGCTAAACTGCATTGTTGGTTGGAGAGAACGTATTTCCTCCCGGATTGCGTTTGTTTTTTACATGTCATAAATGTGAGCCACATAGAGAGGAGGGTGGGGTGGATGGATGACAAATGTGGGACTTCCACAGGAGATTTGTCATGTCCTGTGTGAAACCAAAAGGAACTAATTTGATCCCAAACCTTAAAAGCTTTTACTAAACCTAACTAAAAAGTTTAGTTGCCTAAACCTAAACGTAATTTTACATACAGTTTATTCTGGCGAATGGGTTGAGAACCATATTTGACGCACATGAAAACATCGTAAGAAAGCACAAAGTTGTCCTTAGTTTTTGAAAAAGGCAGTTATTTTGAGATGCAAGGTTTCCATCTGACAACAGTGTCTTTAGTGTCTTTAAACATTTCCTCATGCATTTCTTTCACCTAAAATCCTTCACTCATTTACTCACCTAATTATTCTAATGTCTGTTAAAATGATAAAACCATGTGGACTTACGGTATATTGTGGTCCACAGCCTCGCTCGTGCAGTGACGCCGCCTCCCTGCAGCTTTCTGTGTGTATCCTGAATGCCAGGAAGGAGTGGGCTGAGACTGACGCCTTTCTCTCCTTCATAAATCAGCCTTTATGAGTTGACATAGTGTCGTTTGTGCATTAGGCCTGCCCCAACTCCAAAACAGTTCAAAGAACAGTTTGTTGGTCTGGCCCCTCGCTGCCACAAAGCACCTCATTCAGCCTGAGTCTGAGTGTAGGAAGTCACGTTTTGTACCCTAAATTCTCTCTGTCAAAGTCAATTCAACAAAGCTTCATTGGCAGGACATTTGATTTAATTTTGATTTACTGTATATGGCCGTAATTCCAGAGGCAAACAAGCCCTGCTCACTGTACACCAAACTGCAGACAGACTCATTGAGCGACTAGCTATTGAAGAAAGTGGAAGATAGCAGCTGTAAGAAGCAGGGCCCATATGGTTGAGGATGTGCAGTGGTTGAATACTCTGTTTTGATATTTCTTTATTTCCCTGAAGTCAAAAGACCAACTTCATCCTTGATCAGTTTTAGTTTATAATCATGGACATTTTACTCCAGTTTCATCAAGACCAAGTATGACAAACTTAGTCAAACTTAAACCAGCAATAACACAACACTGACATATTATCACCTCAATAAGTCGACGTGCCAAAATTGTTAGCAAACCTATATATACCCATCCAGCAGACACGGATAGTTGTGTCACATCTCTGTCCACCTGATACATATGAGTTCAATATTCACTCTCCTTTTTAGCTCTGGTTTGGTCTCCAACTCCTGAGGGAAATGCTGCAATAAACATATTTATTTCGAGATAATACCAACATAGCAAATACTACAGGAACATGTTAAGCCTTAAAGGGAAGAAGAAGAAAGAAAGAAGCTCATTGCAGCTCCTCAAACATCCAGCAGATGTCCCTCGTGCTTTACTTTCATGTATAAATCCAAGACAGGCTCATTTTCCTGAGGAGCAAAGTGTTTACTACTCTCTACAGCTTTCACTTCAGACTATGAACTTGATCAGCATGTATTAGCAACAGAATCTAACCCTTAAACCGTCATGCAGGAATCATTCAATAATGTGTTGTGTGCATATGTGATGGTTATTTTGAATAAAATATTCAGAGCTCTTGTTACATTTGCCGATTCCATAGTCCATGCATCAGTCTGGGAACTCCCCCCTCGTCTCCTTCATGGCTCTCCTCCCTCTCCTCATCCCTCTATCCTTTATAACTCTTGAGCTCCAGACCTCCTCAGGGATCCATTCGATGCACATCAGGACTCTAGAGGCCCGGCAGATGTGGATTCTTCTCCTGAGCTTTTAAGCAGCAGCCCCTGTGTGAAGCCACATATCTGGTTCTGGCCTCTCAAGAATTAGGATCTAGATCTGTAGACCGGCAGGAAGAGACTTAGAGTCCCCACCTGATGAACTCCTGGAGCATGAGGGTGAGCCGAGCGCTGCGGCTATCCTTTTTGTTGGTGGGACTATGTCAGGCCCACCGTGCCCCTCCACGAGGTGTTCCCTCCACATCACAGGAGGCCGGTGAGGTCCCCGTGGCCCAGCTGAGGATGCACTCGCTGGGACTGGCTCACCTGCTGCAGGGGTTGGTGGAGAACGCCGAGCAGCTGGAGCGGCAGGGAGAGCAGGTGGCAGCCGAGCTGGACGGGGCCGTGGAGAGTCTCAAGAGCCTCCGTAAGCAGAGTTTACAGGCTGGACGGACTCACAGGCAGGTGAGGAGAAATCCAATCTTACAATGGCCAAAACTCCAAACTTTTCCCTGTTTGATTGATTGACTGATGAAACCATGATTTTTATAGCAAGTATCTATTCCTACATATTTCCTTGTACCTGGGATTTCATCTGATACATTTGGTTGTGCCAGAAACTTTGCTGGTTTAAAGCTGTTCTAGACAGAGGGACTACATTGGGAACAAGTATAAAGTCAATGCAAGTTCTTCAAAGAGTAGAACGTGAGACCGGGGGAAATACTGTGTCAGGAAAATACAGATACTGTGGGAAAACAACGTTTTGTCCTTGAGGTGAGGAAGGACCTGCAGACACTGCGTGCCAGGGGGGACAGGCTGTGGAGGGCGGCCAGAGATCTGCAGAAGGGGCTGGCGGATCTGGAGAGGGAGCAGGGAGCCATGCAGCCCCGCACGGACCGGATCCTCCAGAAAGTGAAGAGCCTGACCGAGCCGAGGTCAGGGGATCAGACTCAGCTCCACATCGGCTCAGTGGAGGTGAGCAAAAAAAACTAAAATGTCGCCGATAAACAGGTATTTGTCCTGGTGACACTGAAACAAAGGGGAAATAAAGACCTACGTGTTTTTCGGTTGTCTCTGTGTTTTAGTGGACACAGGTTTTTTTTAGTGGAAGTGACCGATGTGTCTCTTTTCGCCATTTGACATCGTTGCTGTGTTGCAGTTCATCATCGATAAACAGGCCCGACGGCTCGCCAGTCTGTCCTCAGAGGTTTCAGCCCGAGACAGAATGATTGACAGGCGCATGCGGCACATCAACCACCTGGAGAAACGGGTACGTTGCGGTTTGAAACTCAGATATTATTCTCTGACTTAATGACCATAACTGTAGTGAATAAGGGATTATATACGTGTAAAATGCTGTTTTAAACTGAACCATGACCTCTGACCTCCCAGAAGGAAAACAAGAACAAATAATAATTATTATATCATTATTATATAGATTTTGTTTAACCGTGGAAAACTACAGCCAGGTTCACATCAACACGGATGCATTTTTAACGTTTCCGACTTGTCTCTGTTTGTTTCTTTTAGGTGTCGAAGAGCCTAAGGGCAGATTCTGGCTCCGACCGTGTCCGATGATCACAGCTGCATCAACACAGTCGCTCTGAACCGATCCGCTCGCAAGCTGCCATGAGAAGGACTTTGTAAAGCTTACAAAATAAACTGCACGAAAGGATGTGTCACAATCAACAAATGTGCCTCTAATTTAGATAAATTCACATTTGGGTTGCTCTTCAACACCTCTGACATCAGAAAACGATCTTATAAGTTGTGTTAAAAACTATTGTCAGTGTGTCGTCCTCAACGACACACACCTCTGTTTAAAAAAAAAAATGGTTCAAAAATAATAAAAAACTTTCCTTCTCCGGAGTCATCGTGTTGTGACTCAGACTTCCACAATATTGTGGTTGACGGTGGTGGTGAAAGGTCTTGTGAAGATACTCAGATAAACAGACGCACACTGAAGTCAAAGAAACCTTCAGACTAACAACTCGCAACTAGCATCTTGTGGCAGCTGCCACTCTTTCGGAGCGGATTCCGCGGTAGTTTAGCCTTTATTTGTCGTTATTTGACATTATATGACAATACATTAAGGTCATTGAAGGCATGACTGTTGGTAGTTGGAATTAGTTTATTAGTTCAGCCTCAGTTGGCTCTGAACACCACACGTTTGAAGTTACTCCTCGGCTCTGCTTGAGGCAAGAGCTCAAGGCTACATTAGCCACTACTGTACTCACACATGGATCTCTGATGGAACTGTCAGAGGTTGGGTTGCATTTTGGGTAATGTAGGCCCCAGATATTGACAAGGAATAACAATGTGGAATGTTGTCCATTGTGAGTCTGACAAGGTTTTGGAAGGAAAGCTTTACATTAGTTTCAGAAAACGGAGCTATTCATTTGTCCAACACATTTTTATTTGCTCAATTCTTTTAATTTTCTTTTTCGCAAATTCCATACACGAAGGCAATTTAAAGGCTTTTAAAAATACAATAAAATCATTAGTATAAAAATGTTGACAAAAATAGAGACGGTCTTCTCTATACTTCCTTTTCAATCGGATTAACAGAGAGAGGGTTCACGTGATAAAAGTCAATCACAGATGTATTGTGGTCCTAAACCACAGAAAGATAGACAGGCAACAGTAATGTAAGCCATGGCACGAAACATGTATAAAGTATTCAGTTGACTTGGTCTTTGTCAGGATATTAGCAGCAACATGCCAACTGAGCCAAAGTTGCCAGAAAGTGTGCAGACTTGACTTTACTGGAGGTGACCCTAGATTCAATATCGCCTAAATATGGACTGCGCAGCTGCAAAATAAACAAAAATATTATAAAACAAATACTGTAGATATTTGTTTGTATTCAGTATCAGCACATGCTTTATACCAGCACCTCTGCACCCTCACAGCTGTCTTGCAGCCAAATGTGACAAAGGTCGTGTGTTGAATCTTGGAGGACTGAGCTGCTATCTGATGACCTCAAAGTCACCGTCTTGACGATCGACTCGCGGGCAGCCTGTCCCCTCTGGTGTTCTCAAAACAAACCAACAACTCGAACTCTGTCCCACTTACATGAGAGAGCTGGGGAGTGGGGGGAAAAGAGCAAGGACGGGAAGATAGTGTGAGAAATAGAGGATTATTCTTAGGAGTAAATAACACAAGCAAGTGCAAAACAAATGTAGAACAAGAACAACAAAGGAAATAAAGTAAGTCAAGACAAATGAATTCAGGAAGATAGTGCACAGCGGGCTCAGATGAGTACAGAGTATTGCAGTACAGCAGTGTCACTGTATATGGGAGGAAATAGGAAGTGATCCATTTGGAATTGGAGGGTTTGGCAGGTGTGTCAAAGCTGCAACGGCACCCCCTAGAGGTGAAAGTGAAACACTGACATGTGTGCTCTTAAAATGACAAGTATCTGGAAACTCTTTTATATGCCAGGCCGTCACTTTCTGTGCACGTCTGTTTAAAATTGCTCCCATGACTTCACGCGCCCCTCGCACATGGCATGAAAAAGCATTCAGTGTCTTATCATAGCCTACAAAAGCAATGTATGTGTCTGGCTTATGCTGCATGCAGAATATGATATGACCGCGCTACCCTGAAGTGAACACTGATCTCAGCGCCTGTGAACATGTGTTTTGCTTTGCCACGGCTCTGGGGAAGAATAAGGGAGCGAATGAGCAGCCTGGAGAGAGACCAGAGAGAACATGTCTGTTGATTAGATGTGTATCTGCCACTATAGATGTCATTAGAGCTGTGAACAGTCAGTCCGGGTCTAGCGTCTCTCTCTTGTTCCAGTCCACACCCTTTCTGCTTTCACAATATGCAGCACGTGTTCAATGTACAATATGCCAATAATGTCACTGAAGCTCATTTGAATTGAAATGAGCTGAAGTGAGATTAAGACAAAGGCAGAGGAAGAGAGGGACACACAGTACAGAGACTCATACTGTGGGAGAGAGAGCATGAAAATAGATATTCATCATTACAATCTGCACTTTTGTTTCTGCAGCAGGATCTGACTGTCTGCTCCGCTCAGTCCTGGTTCTCCCGTGACAAGCATTAAGAATAATAGTCATATCCAATCTTCTTGCTGATGGTCTTTGTAACTTACGTAGGTCATAGAGGTCAGATCAGTAAAAGCACCAATACAACAACGTTCTGTGTCTCTGTCCCTCCTCTCCCCTCTCAGGCCCCGTCATTGCCATTTTCCATCCATCCACCAGATGCCCTCAGACTTTTCCGTCTATCCCGATCAGCTGACTGCCCCGCCCATCTACTCACCTCTTCCCACTTTCCTCATCAGCCCTGCAGTTATGTCATCAGCCCTTTCCCACTCCCTCCTCGGCAGTTTGTCAAAGCTGCCATGTGCCTCGTGCTTTTGCTTCCTAACATTTGTAATGTGTGTTTCCTGGATCCTTGTCACCTGCCTGCCTGACCCTCTGCCTGATACTTTGACTTCTAAATTATTTGCCCAAAGGTTTGCCTGTCTGGACTGCCTTCCTGGTTTTGACCCTTGCCTACCTAATGGCCTTTTAAGTTTTTGCAATTTCCCCATTAAATTACCAAACTGATCCTGCCTGCTTTCATCTGCCTTTGGCGCCTTCCCTTGTTACTATATATTCACCAGCTGTGACAAATGTAAAGTCCTGCATTACAAATCTTAAGTAAAAGTATAATCAGTTAAATGTTGTCATACAGTATGTTGAATTATTAGATTGTCCATTCTTTCACTTACAGTCATAGTTCAGACTAGTGGTTTCCAACCTAGGGGTCGGGCCCCCTCCACAGGGACACACGATGAATCTGAGAGGTCGTGAGATGAATATAAGAAAAACTACACAAACCTTTATTTATTCTTTGGACTTTTCTCTTTTCGCAGCGTTTTTGTGAAATAATGGGTCGCTTATTAAAATGAAACTATTTTTTAAATGAGCCACTAGCCAAAACAATTAGGAACCCCTGATTTGAATCTTAAACAATGCATTGTATATCATTATTATCGTAAGTACAAGTACCACAAAATTGTACTTAATCACAGTACATGGGTAAATACACGGACATACGTTACACAGGTTTAAGTCCAGCTGAGGAAGTGTTGCATGTCATTTCTCATCTCTCTCGCTTTCCTCATTTCCTGTAATCTCCTTGTCTTCCCTCAAATAAACGCGAAACAAAATGCCCCCCAAAATAGACAGTTCTAATTATAACATGTGCTGCTCACAATATCACTAACCATCATGAACTCATATATATCTCATATAGGTAAGCCAGCTTACAATGTTCTCACCATACTCATCATATACATAATTGACTTTCACACATTAAACACACACATTAAATGGCACGCACATTACTCTTGCTGATTCGTACAAATACTTATCTCCTGTCATCCACGATTCATATTCAACATTTGACTCAAAAAAGATCAAAAATCAAACAAGGCTTCTTAGAATTAAAGGATGTTTATTCTTCCAGCTGTACAACTGTTGTACAGTCAACCTTCATGTTTGTCCCTGACGATGGGCATATTCTGTATTTTCATGCTGCCCGATCAAAACTTTTAACCCTGTGCATCATACCAAATTAAGCTTTCCCACAAATGACAAATGTCAGACTCATCATTGTTCTCTGTGCCACACGGTTGGTTGGATGGACCGCCTTCCAGTCAAGAAGTGGTCATCTCATGTCATTCACTTATAAAGCTCTACTGTTGAAGCTTCCAAACTACCTCACATCTCTTCTCTCATTTAAATGAAGTAACTAATTAAGCTTAGATATCATGTAATACGCACAATAGGTTTTTAATTCCTGTCTTGTTGTGTTCTTCTGTTTTGCTGAACGTTTCTTGTTCTGAGCTCTCTGATGGAAAAGAGATCTGTATCTCAATGAGATGCCTGATTAAATAGAGATTACATTTACAAAAATAATACTAATAAAGGTTGCATAATGACAGAAAACTAATTTAGAATTTTAAAAGTACTATAAACAGTATAAAAAGGGTCCGGAAAATGGCGTCTGGTCTTACTAACATTTTTCTCCCACAGACCTCTATTAAGCAATATTAACAACTACAACTCAGTCTGACTCATGTAGCTTCTGAGGAATAATGCAACGGGTAGGTGGAGAGAGAGAGAGAGAGAGAGAGAGAGAGAGAGAGAGAGAGAGAGAGAGAGAGAGAGAGAGAGGGGAAGGAAGTGGTGAGGATGCTCTACAGTTGCTGCAGCACTTTGCTCCCCATCTCAACACAGTCGGTCAGTCTGCCACAGAGTTCACATCGGAGCATCATTGTACTGACCTGCAATCTTCGCTGTGATCATACCACACTGCCCGTTAAGGTAAGAATGCAGAGAGCGTACATTTCTGCCGAGCAGCTTTTCTTCCTGCCAACCCTATCATACAGTGAGGATGGAGCCGCCTGTTTTACTTTTGTCTGTTTAACCCTAAGCTTGTGGGTTTAGTGGTTTACTTCCTGTTGTGAATACAAATAATCATTATAGTGTCCGTTTGTGTGTTGTTCAGGGGGAAAATGGACTGATGATAGTATCACAAGAGGATAAAGGGCTCCACTTCCCTTAATGTCAGAGAGAGAAAGTAAAATGTCTGCAATAAGCTTGCAGTGGTTGTCAACGTTTACATGTATGCAAAAGAGCTGCAGTGTGCATGTCGAGCGAGTGTGCTGGTATAAACACTCACCTAAGTACACCTGAGTTACATCTAAACGACAGGATATAGCTGAAGCTAATGCAATCTTCAACAGCCCTGTGATAAATCCTCCTTTGTGATGGCCATAACGTTCAAAATGTTAAAGGTTCTAATGTTTTCAGTCATTTTGGAAGCTGTATGTGGTTATGTTGAACTGCATTGCATTATATTGAGAGGTGTCTATAATATTTAGAGTTATCCTCATTGATGGAATGATCGCGATAATATTAAGTTCATGTTAAAATGAAAGACCGTCTCCTCTGAGAATGGATTATGTTGTATTTTAAATGCTTTTCTTGTGTTTTATTTGGTATTATTTAGCAGTCTTATATTAGGGTTGTTAATCAGCAATTAGCAGGCTATGAATGAACATTTTGTCATTGTTTTGAATGGGAAGCCATAGAACTAATCTTTCTAATATGCTGAAGGAAAGCTAATTTTCTGATGAAAGCTTAATCCAACATGTTTTTAGCCACATTGAGCTGTTACGTCATTCTGTGTGATTTCTATATGTAAAGTGCTGCAGAGGAAACCTGAAATGAACTGTCAAAGACTCTACGTACATATCATTAATCCCATTCACTCTATAGCCACTAATCACAAAGTCTCTCTATGAGAAAGATTCAACTTTAGCAGGTTTCGTGATCTCTTCAGCCACTCAAGCACGCAAACGACGTGGAGAACTGAGTACCTCCTCATCATGAACCTCATGAAACAGTTTCATTCTCCCCGAGTCAGACCACAATTCCACATGCTGAGGCGGATTTATAATAATAATCAGGGGCTTGTCTGTTAGGATCTGCAGGTTTGTTCGAGACATAAGATGTTTTCAAAATAACGTTTTATGTTTCACAAGCCAACATTTGTGTAATTTGAGCCAGTACAGGCCCTAAAGATAAACAAACAATTTAGGAAGAACACCTTCAGCACTCAGGCACTCTCTGTAATACCCAAGTAGCCAGGTAAATACAGCACCCGTGGCGTGAGACGGGTTGCACAATTAGGTGTCAATATGTTCAGATAAATAACAATAATTCAAAATGATTAAAGGTTACTTGTGGAGTTCCTCAAGGCTCAGTGTTAGGCCTATTATTGTTTATTTATGATTCAGTGTTTATGATAAATGGTTGGCAAAACATAATTTTTTTTTATTGTTGTCTAGATACTGTTTCATTTTTTCCTGTGAATAATTTAAAACGTTTTGAAACTGTGGAAAAGAATTGAAACTTCGAAAGAGTCTGTTCGACTACATCGGAATTTAAGCAAGACTTAACACAACGTCTTTGGCAACCTTTAGACAGATTTAGATAACTTATAGGTGATGTTGAACTGATAAGTGATTATTAATAATAGACTACTTCACGTAACACGTAAAAAAATCCAAATCCATTTTTTATACTTCAAAAGAGGGTCATAATTGTTGACTTGGTAGATTTTAAAACTGCACAGTTCACGTATGAGGTCAAAAACAAATGAGTCCCTGAAAGTATGCAAAAGTTGTTTAAAATGAGAAAAGTCAATGTGATTTTCGACAAATGTGCACGTTTCTTTATGGAAAAGCTAGTGAGGAACTAGATGTGAGGCACACTATATAAGTTTAAAGAAATCTTGAAACACAATTTACAAATTTAATAATGTAAAAGAAGAAAATGTCTGGCATTATGCAAAAAGGTGTCAAACTAAATTTTGCTGTTGCATTATTTTCTTTGCGGAACTAAACAGACGGAATAATATCAGTGCAATGTCGTAGGCACACAAAAGACAAACAAAACAATTAACACTTTACAGCTTTTTTGAGAGAAACAAGCAATTTTTAAATACCACTTCTGGTTAGTTTCAACTGTACTGCTCCTCGATGAGTGCATTTTGCCAATACACGTACCTGATTGGCATAATAAGTCATCAATAAGTTTTAACGACCAATTAAAAGCATTTTGGACACTGATTTGGACACTGATTTGTAGATCCTGCAAGCCACAGCAGCAGTGTTTTTATCTACAACGTGTTATTATTTATATAAACCTTTCTCGAGCTTCCAGAATGCTAGAATAAAGAAATGTTGACAAACTCCACGAGTTGTTCACATTGACTGACATTGAATCTATCCCCCTGCAAATGTATGACAGGAGGAATTGTTTTTAATTTCATGAACACATGGATTGTTCCAGCAATATCTCTGCGGCAGCAATCCCCACAACTACCCCTCCAAATGTGTTGTTGCTGTCTCCGTAATCACTCCCGGCTTGTTTCAGAAGTTGAGGATCATACGTGAGCAAGAACACACGAAGCCCTTTTTGCTTACTGTTATAAAACAGGGGAATTTGACATGTAATGGTTTTCCAATCCTTCCTAATGAGGATCAGGGGTTGTTGGGAGGGATGCTGGAGTTAAAGACTGAAACAAACACTGGTGGTCCCTCAGAACTCGGCAGTGCCGGAGAGAGAGGTCTGCACATTTCAAGACTCTGTGAGTCATATGTGTTCTACAGACAAACTGTAGAAGAGATTGTTTTAAAAACTAAAATGCGAATGCGCCTTGCACCTCAGAAGAGCAGGTTTTGACTGGGTGAAATGGGCTCTGCACTGACATGCATGCAAATGTTGCATGTTGTGTAAATCCTCTTCTCTCTAACTCACCTACACAGGAGCGGTGCACCTGGAAAATGCAGTTTCGGTAAAGCCTATTCGAGGTGAGTTACTGCGTCTGGTCGTTCATCATTGTGAGGAAAGAAGGAAGTCAACCTCACAGTTGGAGGAAGGACTGCTGAGCTTCCCTCTGATCAAGTTCTCTTAGTCTGAAAGATGTCAACTGCCACCGCAGACAGTGTAGGAAGAGGAACCAAACCCTCTGAAGCGTCAAAGGATCATAAAAAGGTAAGCAGCCGTCAGTATTAAGTCATGTAATGCTTTCCAATTAAGGAAGGGAATATCTCAAAACATCCCCTGTTCTAAAAAAAAGTGACGATTCCTTTTCCCAGAATCATTGCTGATATCAAAACAGAAAATAATTATGTAAAGTCATTCAAATACTAAGAACATCATATTACAGTGTATTGCACTGGACTTATCTACCTCCTAAATATGTATGAGACTGAGAATACAACCTCTCAGTATATTTCATACTATAAGACAGGAAAGCATTTTTTTGTTCAGAAATGTGAAGAGGGAAAAAAATCTTTCATTTCCTGGTATGAGAGCTCCAAAGAGCAACACCACACCTGCAGCTCAGTGATGTTTTTGTTGGTCAGTTATGTAACAGCTGTTTAGTGATGGAGGGGAAAGAGCGGTGGTGAAAGAGATGATTGGGTTGATTCTCTTCAGTTTCAATTTGTTGGAGGGAAATTACTTTACAAGATCAATGAAAAATGTCACGTACTGTACTTTTTTGTATCTAGCAATACTATATTAGGTGCCTCATGCTTTGGTCAAATTGTCTTCGTTTTAAAGTACTTTTCTGTTGTTGTTATCAGGGGCTTCTTGTCGACTTATTACCATCAAAACATTTGATTCTCTCTTAACAAATTCATTTATTAATTATCACAAATGTTTTTTTGTTTTGTGCTAGGAATGTAGATGTCAGTTTGTTTGTCAGTCCACCACTTTGGTCTAGACTGAGATATCTCAGCAGCTATGGATAAGGCCCACTATTGAAGGCTGGGCTCACATGATGAGCAACACAGCAACAAGCTACGAGTCATGTTCAATAGAAGCCGGTGACATGAAGCTACAAACTGACGCCCGGAAGGTTTAGTTTGTGGCGTGACACGTCACAAAGTTGAGCTGATCTCAATTGTCAATAGAAGAACGAGTTCATTCCTTTTTTTCAAACAAATATGTTTTCCCATTCAGCCCACGGCAGCTGCCCTGAAAGGAGCCATTCAGCTGGGTATTGGTTATGCTGTGGGAAACCTCAGCTCTAAACCGGACAGAGATGTTCTCATGCAGGACTTCTCTGTGGTGGAGAGCGTGTTCCTGCCCAGGTAGGCCTCTCATTTTTACACTTTTTTTTTTGTTCAGTGGTATCTAGACATTCAGAGAGTCTGGTTGTATTTGGTGAGGTTTTGAAATATCTGTCCCTGGTTCACCACAGCGAAAAAGAGGGGAATGTTGTTGTGTTTGTACGGCTGGAAGAATTGCAAATGTTTTTAAATGATTTCCTATAGTTTTCAACAAAGAGCAATTTTTACATTTACAAAAGGAAAGACAAACTTATCTTAACCTAAACAAATACTTTGTCATGCTTAATTTTACAGGTTCCTTTTCAGGAAATTATTAAGATCCTATGGGATCCTTAAAATAATATATGACCAACTATTTAACAAGCTTAATTAATTGCATGAATATATACAGATGTAACAAGCATGCATACGTTTGTCTTAATGTTAAGAAATGAAGGAAGTCACTTCTTTGGAAGTTTACAACCGGATTACCGTGCTTGTGGTTTGGTAGATAACCACACATTTCAGCAACTGGTCTTTTTCACAGCATTTTGACATCACACGTCGGTGTTACTAATAGCATTAACAATGGCTCTGGTCTATTCAAGTGTCCCAGTAAGCCATGACAGTGTGAAAGTGAGCCAGCATGAACAATAGCAGGACCCTGAAACTGAAGAAGCTGAGTGTAATTTATCCATCATTAATCATATCATCATCATATCATCTGTGCCATGTGAAAATATCGTCTGTGAAAAATGCCTTTTTGTTGCAAACAGCTACTGATCTGTTATTGTGCACTGATATGTGTTTATTAGGGGTGTAACGGTACACATACTCGTATTGAACCGTTCGGTACGAGGCTCACGGTTCGGTACGCATGACGAACCGAATACGTTTGAATAAAAGAAAAAAGAAAAAATAATAATTTCATTTTTATTTTTTAAAAACCTTTATTTAACCAGGTAGTCCCATTGAGATTAAAAGTCTCTTTTGCAAGATGTAAGTAACAATACAAGATGTAAGCAAGATGTAAGTAACAACACTACATAACATTAAGGAGCAGTTTTTGTTTTTTATGCTTATGTGTTGCTAAGAAGACACCCCAGAAGATGGGTCACTCGGGTATAGTTCCATCATTGTTCAAAGTCAAAGAATAACTTCATGATGTTAGTTGTAATGAATAAATATATTTTAAAATCAAGTACATTTCTCTGGCATTTATAGTTTTCTACTGTACCGAAACGTACCGAACCGTGAATTTTGTGAACCGTTACACCCCTCGTGTTTATTTTCCTATAACGTACACACGTATATTGTTCTGTTGTCCAGTGAGGGCAGCAACCTGACTCCAGCACACCACTACCCAGATTTCCGTCTGAAAACGTACGCACCGCTGGCCTTTCGCTACTTCAGAGAGCTGTTTGGCATCAAGCCAGACGACTATCTGGTCAGTGTGGAAATTCACAGCTTCATTCTGATTCAGCACGATGTGGCGGAAGATTCTGTTGATGCCATTGCAATACTTTTTCCTGCTAAGACTGTTGCATCATTCTGAATTGCAGTACTCCATGATTAATGAGCCACTGATCGAGCTGTCCAACCCCGGCGCCAGCAGTTCCTGGTTCTACCTCACCAGCGACGATGAGTTCATCATTAAGACGGTGCAGCACAAAGAGGCCGAGTTCCTGCAGAAGCTGCTTCCTGGTTACTACATGGTGAGTTCCTCAAACACAAACTCTCTCTCTCTCTCTCTCTCTCTCTCTCTCTCTCTCTCTCTCTGTGTTGACATGCACACTAGCGTATATTTTTAGCAAACATGCTGAAAGTGACATTTCGGACATAAAGGTGCACTGTGGCACAGAAGGCTCCATGATACAAGTCACATATTATGGGGATTCCACCCCCGCCTGACACCAACTTATATCTTCAAACTTTCCATGTTTTTGGAATAACAGTCATCACATTATAACCTAAAACATTTTATTCTATACTTATCACGTCATAAATAGTATATTTGTGTGTAAAAAAATATCTTTTTAAAACGCTCAACCTTTCACGTTGTGACGTGATACTGCCAATGATGTGCTTTTGTAGTGAAAACTCGTTCCTTCCATTTGTTTGCACATTGCTCCGTGCCTTTGTGTGGTAGCACCGGCAACTGTCGATCAACGGAAAAGCATGAAAGCCGCTGCAGGAATATGTATCACATGTGCATCTTCTTCTTCTTGCACAAACAAGGCTACTAATGGTCAAAACACACTGCACAGGGCACCTCTAAAGTGAGAGACAAATGTAAAAACTTTTCCTCCCACCAACAACATTTCAAATAATTGTCAACTTTCATGTCACCTAAATGCAGTTTGACTTGATTACAAGCCAAACAATAGCATGAGTAATGTCTTTACATTTCTATTGAACATGTTATCCTGAAAGTCTCTTTCTTTGTTCTTGTAGAATCTGAATCAGAATCCGAGGACGTTGCTGCCCAAGTTCTACGGCCTCTACTGCATCCAGTCCAGCGGCGTCACCGTCCGCGTGGTGGTGATGAACAACGTGCTGCCGCGCGCCATGAAGATGCACTACATGTACGACCTGAAGGGTTCCTCGTACAAACGACGCGCCTCACGCAAAGAGCGCGTCAAATCCTCGCCCACGTTCAAAGACCTGGACTTCCAGGAGATGCACGAGGGCCTGCACTTCGACCCGGACACCTACAGTGCCCTGATGAAGACCCTGCAGAGGGACTGCCGGGTGTGTTCACGTCACCATCTTATATATATTAGCAGTAGGGGTGGGGGGGGGGGGGGGGGAATCGATACAGCATAGAATCGTGATATTTTGCGTGCCGATATTATATCGATACACGGACGCCAAGTATCGATACTTTATTCGATAAACTATTTAAAAACCAGTCCACTAGATGGTGCTGAGTTGTTTTCTGGTGAGGTCAGCAGAGGTGCCGGGTCTGCGTGCGTGATTGGTAGGAAGTTGGTCGAAACAAAGATGGAGACATCAGAGAAAGAACTCAGATAAAACATGTTGCTGACACAGCTTTCCTTTGGGGACATAATTTGAAGTTGAAAAAAGTAATAAATCGCAATATATGTTATCACAATACTCAGAATATCGCAGTATCGTGAAAGTATCGTGATAATATCGAAGTATCGCGATAATATCGTATCGCGAGATCTCTGGCGATTCTCACCCCTAATTAGCAGTAGGTCATGATGTTGGTTTTCTGGGTAATGTCTGGTCCGTTCAAAGTGTCATCATATTTCAGCAACAGTGCAGAGTGTCTCAGAATCTGTCGCCACAAGAAATAGAATTTAGTATGGGTGGTTTTTCAACATGTACGCACAGCATACTGTATTGTGTCCAAGTACAAGATTGTTACAAAGAGTCCAAAAGGAAAGCTCAATACAGTAGTTTCATAACAGTGGGTTTAAATCTCTCAGCCTGAACTGTATTCGGCCAGTGATCAGGGCACCACTCCGCTCCCTTAGAAATACACAAAGTGGCCCGTCTGGGGTGTAACATGCTCTTATTGGGTCTCTTTGCATGACCTCAGTTACTGTATTAGGTAACACGGTGGAAAGTAAAGGCCTCTTTGTTTACAGGAGTTACTTCGTGACATCAGTGTTTAGTCAGAGGGATTGAGGATTATGTTGTGTTGTACTTTTGGTTTGCAGATCAAGGTTTAGTCCTTATAATTTGGACCAGCTTAGGTGTGGGACAGGTCAATATAAAGCTTGTTTAAGGTCAGAGGTCACGCTTGATGAGCTGTATCCCACACCTTCTGTATCCCATACTATTTTGTATGTCAGAAAAAGATTTAGTGTGTCTCAATACATAGTATGCCAAATGCAGAATGTCAAAAATAACAGGATATCCTTCTGCATCCTGTTGCATTCTGCAGTTTACCAGCATGCTTTTCTGGCTATTCTGACCCACAACCCTTGTTGCAGTGAGTATATGAGCAAGAGGGCATATACTAAATCTAACCATAAACATATGTGGTATTTTCTCACTGAAATAGACGTCATTATGCGTACTAAATATGTTTGATGCTGCCTTTGAGAGACAGCTCGAGGATATTCTGACTAACAAAAAAACAAGCATTCAAATTACTTGTTAATGAAACGGGACAGGTTTGTCAGCCCCATTATGACTTTTTTGTGTTTACTTTTGCTTCCGTCCACTTTCCGTCTCTCGCCAGGTCCTCGAGAGCTTTAAGATCATGGACTACAGTCTCCTGCTGGGGATTCACGTTTCAGACCGGAAGCCGCTGAGCAGAGAAAGCCGATGTGACAGCAGGAAGGGACAGAAAGTCCTCTACTCCACCGCCCTCGAGTCCATCCAGGGGAACGCGAAGGCCCCCGAACCGGTGGCTGATGACGACACGTGAGAAAATGTGTTTCCTGTGTAAACACCATTCCTCTGCTTTTTTTTGGGGGGCACGTAATACAGAAAAATACAGTTTTTTTAACATCACATTTCTCAGTTTGGTTTCATATCAGGGTTCTTTATGCAGCTACCTGAAAGCTATTTTTGGTAACAGTCTGCTTACACGCTTACAAACATATGGAAAGGTGTGTTTGACAGTGTGAAGTAAAGTAATATGCTTTAAAAACTTTCCAAACATTTAACTGTTGTTAAAGTTTGTATGAGGTCGGTCTCTTCTTCTGCTCTTTCTTCTGTTCTCTTACACAAACTGCTCTCCCATGAACAAAAGCTCACTGTTGAGAAGTTTGCCACAATAGTGTGATCCGGTCCAATTTGATTATGGGGATGATTTACCTGCTGACAGCATTATAGCTGTATGAATTATATAAATGTGTACTGTTAACTATTTCACCAAAATGAGAAAATTATACATTCCATGATGTTTCTGTTTTGTCATCAACTCATCTTTCTTTTTCTTCAGATTGGGTGGAATTCCTGCCAAAAATAAAGATGAGAACCTTCTCATCTTTTTAGGAATCATCGACATCCTTCAGTCCTACAGGTGAGCTCACACTGTACACACCTTTAGTCTTCATTTATTCATGTGGCCACTGGTTTTCAGTTATGTATTCATGTGCACGGACACATTTGTTCATTTGGACACGTTTTTTTGAACCAATTGTAATATTTAAATGAAATCACATTCAAATGTGTAAAATATTTCGTTTTGCCGAATTTAAGTATTCTGTATTCAACAATTAATTAGAAATAACATTGTAAAATGTTTTAAATGCTTTTAATCTATTCATTATTAAATCTTCAAGGTTCATCAAGAAGGTGGAACACTCCTGGAAAGCTCTTGTACATGACGGGGTAAGTAACTGCTCATCTGTGTGTTTTTATGTCCATATAACAGCGTTCATGTGTGTGTGTGTGTGTGTGTGTGTGTGTGTGTGTGTGTGTGTGTGTCTGACGGCATTCTTTGCTTCTCAGGACACGGTGTCGGTTCACAGGCCCAGTTTTTATGCGGACAGATTTTTGAATTTCATGGGCTCGACCGTATTCAAAAAGATTCATCGTAAGTCGCTGAGCGAACACAACTCCTGTATTCTTCGTCCTGCATAAAGTGTGAGATTAGTGAAAAATCTCTCTTTCTTCGTGTCCCTCAGCCTTAAGAGGAGCGTCTTCAAGGAGGAAGAAGAATTCCTTCTATGTGGCAAAGTCTGCCTCTCAGGAGTTTCTGTCCCCACTGAAGGAAGAGAAGAAGGATGAGAAGAAGGCCCATAGCTTGGACAACCTGGATGGAAACTGTAAGCGTATGGAATGCTTTTCATATGATATTCTCGTAGACATTTTTAAAGAGGAGGCTTTGCTTGATTTGCTTATTGATGATTTGCTTCTCACAACAGTTTACAGCTCCTCCAAGCAACCAGATCTCCTTCCGAGAGTTTCTTTTGAGTCCACAGGAAACGATGAGGAGGACATTGAAAACAGGTACGTTACACTTAAGTTCTGTATCTTTTGTCAGATTTCAAAGAATTCACAAAGTTGAGATTGTTTGATTGCTTCACATTCACAAAAAGGCTGGAAGAACTGAGCAGTGACAATATAAAAAACTGTGCAACAGGAAAATACATTCGTTTTTTATTTGCATCCTTTACAGTCTATGCTCATTTCTCTACACGACTAAATATTTTGTGTATTTTGATGCTGCAGTGAAGCCCGGCGAGCCTCCAGTTCAACAATCGCTCTGGACGATCCTCTGCCGTCTCTCAGCGAGAGCCTGCCAGACTCTGAACTGGACGTCTATTTGGTATGAGGTGATTTTAAATACATGGCATTGATCAACATACATCATTCAACCTTCTCCTGTATTACCAGCAGACCCCACAGCAGAGTGGCTGAAACTCCTGGAGTGTTTTGGCTTTGTCTAAGTCATGACATCTTAAACGGAAGCATAAAGTCCTGCGAGCAAATGTTTTAACCTGTATTTCAATTAGACAGAAATTATGAGTTTTTGAAGGCCTGCTGGAAGAACTGATGTTCTAACACTTTCACACTTGAAGCAATAGCCCAACGTGTCTTTTATTTGCTTTCCTACAGAGAGGTAGAGAAGATGGACACCCCTCTCATATTTCTGTGCTGGATATGAAGCTACACAGCAGTCGTTTAGCTCAGCAAAAAGACTGGAAGTAAAGGGGGAAACAGTTAACCAGGTTCCCCTTAAAGGTAAACAAATCTGCCTCTACCAGCACCTCTTTAGTTCAATCATTGTATTTCATTTGTTTAACCTGTACAAAAAACAAGTTTCTGGGAGAACTCATGGTGACAATAAGTCACTGCAATCCCCAAATTCAAATTCTCGCATTTAACTACAACTTGCTGTTTTTACACTTTGTGTTTTTTTACGCATTAAACTCACAAGATATAACTTAATTTGTGAGTTTTCGAGGTGCTGGTAGGTGGATTTTGTGACCATTGGACAGAACCAGACTTGCTGTTTTTCCCTGCTTCCAGTCTTTGTGCTAAGCTAAGCTAACCAGCTGCTGGCTATCAATATCCTCATCTCGGTGCAAGAGAGCAAAACAGCGCATTTCCCAAATTCTCTGACTTTTGCACAACACCATCTGAAATGATCTCGATGAGTTTCCTTTGGGGTGAATAATCAGGTATTTATTAGTATCAGCTCTTCCCTCATTGTGACAGCTCTCACCTGTTTACTTACAATACAATTATCAAATGGTTATTTTTAACATATTAAGATTTTTTTTATTCTTGTAATATTACAACTATATTCTCATAACTTTATGACTTTTTCTCTACAACGTTGAGGACAGTGGGCCTCGTACTTTGTTGCACTAGTGTATTTGGTGACATCATTCATGATGAATCCAGGGGTCACTGGGTGTCTCTGCATTTTCAGCGTCACACAGACTCACCCAGGGAACCCAGCTGGAGTTGAACAGTCGTTTGTGTCCCAGCATCCACAAACTGTCAGCAGCCAATGACACCCATTTTGATTTTGTTATATATATTTTCTTTTGGGAAAAGACAGTTTCTGCCTATGCATCAACAAAAAGCACAGGGGTCCCGATGATGACTCGCATCAGCAGAGGACACTGAATAATCTTTTGCCGCTGTCCCAGCATGCGATTTCTCACGTCTTCCTGGAACTTTCTTCTTCGGTGGTGGTAGCGCTTGGGTACTAGAGGCCCCACTGGCATCCTGTGACGTCAATACTGCATAACCAACCCCAACGGCCCTCAGTCCTTAAGTCTGTGTCAGCCTGAGAAACCTCCGTGAATCCCCTTTTCTACAGCACTTCTCTTACGTAACCACCAAATCCTCATTCGGGCTTATATGAAGCGATTCTTCAGCCCACATTAAGTAGTTCTACTCAGGCGCTGTGGGAAGCCTGCAGATGCTGGACTTAATCTGATCTGAAAGCCTCCGACCAAAAACTAAAGTACAGTGAGGGTTAAAGGGAAATCTAGGCCTTGGACTTCTCTGACAGCCATATGTCTTCTTGACTCTTATTTTTAACTGGTTCCCAGCTGTTTTTAACCTTTAACCAAAAATGACACGCACTTTTCCATTACTGCTGACCCTTTTCCCAAAGTTATCTCAGTGTTTTAAATATCAGAATATGTGTTTCCTTCCTCTCAGGCGGCCACTGGTTTTCAGTTATTTTAGTAAGGTATGAAAATCAAGGTGTAAATACATGAAACTTGCTTGAGCATTAATATATATATGATATTCCCTTTGACGGTATCCCATGCATGTCTATGGAAACCATTTGCAGCCTGAAGGGGGAAAGAAATACTTAAAAAAAAAACTCCAACAAAACTTCTGCTGTGCCCGACCCGACTAAACCCAGAGGGCAAAGTTGAGACCAGAACCTGATCCGATGCCTAAAGCTATATTTTTGCTTTATGTCATCTATTACTGACCATTAGCATATTTTAGTTTTGCATGCTACTTTTGTCCTGCACCTTTTCACAACTGGGATTGGATGTGCACACAATCCGCTGTTTTTGCTTTGAATAATTGCGCTGCTAAATCATCCAAAAACAGCTTCTTTGAATTGAATTGTTTGACTCTCCAAATAGAAATAACAATGTCTCTTCAAACATTTTGCCTTGTGTAAATGTTCGAGTGTTAATTAGTTTGACTCGAAACGCCAACTGTTGTGCTTTGGTACCTAAATGACAAAAGGGAACGAATAACCTTTCTTTGTTTTCTAGTGAGGAGCCACCTGGACGTCTGACCTTTGACCTCCCAGTCCCACAGTGTCGAGACATCCGGACCCCACAGCAGTGTAAATGTGACACAAACTACAAGCAGCAACATGTCGATGTCAGTTGCACCACTGTGAGCATCACCTTGTGCCTCTATGACTTCCCTTTTTTAGTCAAAGTACATTATGCCAAATCACTGGCTCTTGATTATAAATGAATAAGAGATGGGGATACAGTCTGTGTTTCTGTGTGTTAAGCTCACTGAACCACTGTATTAATATAAAACACTAAGATGCCGTTTCATCTCTTGTTATTTGCACTTTGCTGCTAATTTAACAGTGCTAACAAAGAAAATTGAGTTTGACCTCCCCTCTTGGATGTCTGAATTGCCGTGCAAATGTTCTCAGCGGCTGGATCCCTGAGGAAATAGATTGTCTTGTAACTTAATCAGCTACGGGGAAAAAATAATTCTGTCATTTTTAAATCATACAATTACATGGAGTCGATTTGAGATCATTCAGGAGTCAGGAATCCGAATGAAAGATTCTTCTGTCGAGGCATTCAAATATGAGTAAAACAGAGTTTATACCCTGATCAACTTTATGTGTAACTCATTTTAGAATCCCAATTTGCATAAAACAACACATTTATATCACAATAGACAATTATTCATTTGTTCTATTTTTAAACTTGTAGAATCCGCTGTGTTCCTGTGTCATTACTAGAGAATGAACATTTCATCTTCACTGGGATTTATTAAAACGAATGCCTGCTTTCAACTCTTTTGAATCCTGGAGGTAAATAATGACCATATTGTACTTTGATCAACTGTCTTCGTTTGGCCTTCAAATGTTTGAAAATCTGTGCTTTTATGTGATTTATAGGCCCACAACTGTATTATAGCAATACTTTGAACTTGTATCTGTGAAATTAATTCATAAATTATGTTCCTATATCTTCACTCTTTTTTGAGAATTAATATTTAGTGTACATGTATTACCCAACAAATCACTGCAGTATCTGTAATGACAATGAAACGCTAACATCAGTTGCCATATTTTATTAAAACACAAGGGGGCACAGAAATGATACAATCATCCTAACTACAGTATGAGGATACATAGGTGGTGAATCTAAGGTTTGCCTGTACTTTGCATTTTACGCACGTGTTTCCTGTCCACTACTGCATACTGTGGATCACATGAGCTCTCTTTGGTTGGCAGGCCGACTGCTTGATAACATTACTGATTCGATTAAATGTAATATATGATGTGTAGATGTCTGTCTCCTCCCGCTGGTGGCTTTACAGAGCAGAGTGTGAAGCCACCACTGCAGGTTTAGAGGATTTAGGTTAATCTGACTTCGATCAAAACATCTGTAGTCGGCACTTAAATTGCGGATTTACATTTTGTGAAACTTAAAACTTTAAAACAAATATAAAAACACATTTTTCTACATGACTGAAGAATTTGTTGAGGGATTTAATTTGTGTATGTTTCTCCTCTGAACCTAGTGTTTCATCAGATCAACTTTTACTCAAATTGACGACATGATACAGTGGCTGGTTTGAGAATCAGAGCTGTTGCCGACTCGAGGTTCACTGTGACAGTGTTACCAGCTTTTACTGGGCTTCTCTGTTGTAGGGTCTGAACCTGAACAGGTTAAACCAGTCAGACCAGCACGGAAATCCGCTTTTGTACCATGGCCATGTATACTACATGAGTAATACAGTAAACAATAGAGTACATGTGTGCGCAGGTGGCACCATTTGGTTAATAAATAGTGCCACTATCAGTGAGTATGTGCATTGGTATTCAAAGTGATTTGTAAAAGAAAAAAAAGAGGAAGGTGAAGAGGAAAGAAAGAAAGAAAGATATTAATTCATTGGCATTCATCATTATCTTTTATCATGTTTATCATTCATTGTTTGAATCAATTGTATTTATGGACTAGAACATTCTTCTTTTATTGCCCATTTAAGGATCAATAAATGAAATACCTTTATTCTAAACAGGTTGTTGACGGTTTATTTTTGTTGTTTTGTTTGTCCAGTTAGATATCAATTAATAAAATGCTTTATAACATCTCACCTGTGGTCCTCTATCTGGGAAACACATGTGAAAACGTCAAATTCTGTCGAGGAAGTGATAATACCACCAGTCCATTTATTATAAAATGTCACCATGACATTTTTTTTGTCTATTTGTTTTATTGTATTTTAATTTTGCGTTGTTGTTGCTGTCATTATTTTCAAATAATATATACGTTTTCGGCCACCCACAACAAGTTATTTATTAATTACTGGTGTTAATTACAGATTCCCCATTAGTCTTGGATGAAGAACAGCAGCTTTGTGATACATTTTCTAGTACAGAAGATTCAAATGCTTTTTGTTTTGTTACTATTTGATTTGTCGTTAGTGAACTGAGTCATCGTGTCACTTTCAGGTCAGAGGATGGGTGACTCAGTAGAATGTCACCATCTTCCGCACCCACAGGGAGTCACATGTTGAAACGAGAGTTGTGGCTGCAGCCCTGCACACAGCACACCTGCTGTTCGTAAAACACGCCCACATACCTGCGAGAACCAGGAAGTGGCGTTTTCTTGTAGACCGGACGAAACCGAAATACGAACCAGAGTTTCGTCCCGTTGTAATTCTCATCGTCCTCTGCATCCTTCACTTCCATCCAAACTGTTCGGCTTAATGTGATCTGGACACATAACAAAAACAGGAAACAGACGGAGGTTCACCTGGTAAGTCGAACGTGTTTTGTTTGACCTGAATGTCGACATGTTTTCACCGTGTTTCGTCGCGCTCATTACCATATTAGGGCATTACACCGATGCCTACTAGAGCCACACAGGTTTATTTTGGCGGTTAAAGTAATAAACAACAATTTAATTTGCTCTTAATGGCAGCAGGCTTTCATTTGTATCGGGTTACTGTTAGCCGAATGTGACTTGCTGTGTGTGTGTGTGTGTGTGTGTGTGTGTGTGTGTGTGTGTGTGTGTGTGTGTGTGTGTGTGTGTGTGTGTGTGTGTGTGTGTGTGTGTGTGTGTGTGTGTGTGTGTGTTCGTGCATTGTGTTCGCTGCTGTGTAAACACAGGAGGCACTGCTGCTTGAAAGCTAGTGTTTATTCAGTGTGTGTTGTTACCAGCGAGCAGTGTGAGCAGCCAATTTGGGTTTCCAGTGGTGCAACTGATTTAGAGTATCCCAACATAAGTCCAGGCGTGTAAAGTAGTTAAGCTGGCTTCACTGAAGCTTCTTCTTTATTTATTTTTTATAGACGGCAGGAGTTACTGGTTTCACTCAGTTGCCAGTTTACATCATTAATCTACAGACTAAAACATGGTGATCAAAGGTTTTTGTTGGAACTGTTTTGGAGACTTTGTGTTGCATTTTTTACATAACCTTTTGGATTATATTTCCCTATACTATCATAAAGGTTTGTAATATTTAGTCTACCCTACCTTAATATGCACGTTACCAGTTTAGTAGGTCCACCCAGCTAAAATTAATGCTGTCTGATACAACAGTCCTGCAGTAAATCGTTCCCCCGTGGAGGTTGTGATGTTCAGTATTTGTTGAAATTCTTGATTCAACAATAATGTCACTTTGGATGAAGTCGTTTGTATTGCTTCTATTTGACCTACCATCCACAATGATTGGGGTGGACAAAATATTAGAAACACCTGTATGTATAACGCAATACGATTCTACAACGCCACAAATTACAGGCTCCTCCCGTCCACAAGTCGAGTTGTCCTTGGGCAAGAAGCTCAAACTGCTCCCAAGCAGGCATCTTGTTGGCAGATACTGACTCAGAATCAGCCTAAAAAAAAGTGTAATATGTATTTGTTTTTCACGACATGTACCCTGATGATCCAGATTATACATGTGGAGGGCACGTGCACACACTGACTCTCTTTCCTCTGCCATATATATATATATATATATATATATATATATATATACATACATACATACATACATACATACATACATACATACATACATATACGTTTAATCTGTGCTGCGGTGTGGCGTGCCACGGTCTGGCTCAGGTGTGGGAGTGGAGATGGGCGCTCCTTATCAAGGAGAGGGAGTTGGGGGGGGGGGGGGGGTATATTACAGAGATGTATTAAAGACAAAACTAATAAATGGTTGTCAGAAAATCGGGTTCAGCTTTATCCCAAGCCACCACATGTGTATTTTGCTGGAATCCTCTGCATCTGTCATTTCAGTGGCCTCATTTACGGCTCATGTAGGAAGTGACTCATGTTGTTCCTGTGGGCGGTTAATGAGTCGATAAATGATATGATAACGTGATATCGGATCGGTCCATGAACTTGCATAGTCACTCGCTGATACCAGGTCTCTGAGGTATTTACGATACGGGTATCGGTATCGAGCACTGTGGTGATTGGTAAAAGTGTTGGAAACAATCTGTCAGATTGACTATTTCTTGGCAGACAAGGTGCATCTGGAGGAATTGTAAGATCTCACAAATATTGTGTTGATTGGGTGAAGCTGTTTTATAAGATAAGTCTGGTGATATTCTATATTTTTTGCATGAAAAAGCAACAAGGTTCTGATGTGACTAACACACAGCCGGATATATCTTCTCCCTCTGTGCCGTAGAGCTCCGTCGTTAAAAACACATCAATGAGCCACACTGGGTCACATGCATGCAGCATTCCTTTTATATGTCGCCAAATATGGTATTTTGTTTGACAAAAAGAGAAATACTGTTGTGAGATTGTGAGTCAGAATACACCAGAGCAGCTGCAGACAGTGATGAGAGCAGATTTCAACCGAGGCGTTCACAGAATCAGGGCATTGCTCTGAAAACAGGTTTTGTACTCTGAAATCTTGAAGTGCAGCTTGATTCCAGCTTAAATTACTTTAGTCGTAGTTGTCATTTAATAAACCCCGGCGGAGGGGTGTGTGAGGGTGAAGTAGATGGGTCTGTCTGGGTGTAAATGGTGAGGAGACTAAGCCTGGATGGGGTATTATAGGAGAAGGGGGCAGGGAGCATCCATGATCTGTCGGGGCTTAGTACCACAATTATTCCAGTGGCTGCAGAAGCAGCAGCAGCAGCGGCGGTGGTGGTGGTGGTGGTGGCAGAGGCTGTGTTTTCATTAGTGTAATGCCCAGAGAAGCTCCAGAATTATGTAAGAGTGACGTGCTGTCATCCTCTCTCGGCCGGCCCACCGCCTGGTTGGAACGTGGCCGTTTGTTTCCCTTTTATCCTCCCTCGCTTGGGGGGAAAAGCCAAAAAAGGACATCTGTCGGAGTCGGCAGTAAGAGGGACAGGACTCGTAGTCGCTCAGCCGCGGGGACCTCGCCGCTCCGGGTCCCTGAAGCCGCGGCTCGTAAGCATGGCGAGGACAAATTTGCCACGTTGAGGATGCGGGAAAGGAGATGAGCAAACGTGGAGACGTCGAATGTGCCGCTGGCCTTGCACTTCGTTTAGAAGATGAGTGTAGCAGCAGCAGTGTGACACTGTCGCCGTCAGAGGAGAGTTAGACGATGAAGTTTAAGAAGTTCATCACGATCATGCAGGCGGCCATAGGGGTTGTGCCCCTGAACAAACGGGAGCTTCTGCCGCCCGGCAGGAAACTGTGGAGACCCCAGGGGTGAGTTGGATCACATCGTGTCGTCACCTTTAAACGTGCATAGAGAGCTTCTGCACAGCAGTAGTGAACTGCATGTTGTAACAACTGCTGCAGCGTTTTTTATTCGAACAGATCTACTTTTAAATCCTGATAATGTTTCAGAAATGATGGTTTCTTGTTCGTGCCTAGTTCAGGGAAGCGACGGATGAATGTAAAACAGAAGTGGTGTGTGGTCGTGCAGATAGTTTTGGTTTTATATGACCAGGTTGTGAGTGTCTGATAAATATACCTCACAGCGTTGGAAATTGACATCAACCAGAAACAATCTCTCTGTTATTCAGAATAATCCGGGGTAGTCGAGGACAAAATCTCAGATAAAGACGTCTCAAAAAAACCGGCACAAATAAAAACCAAAGTATCTGCAATGCTGGGCATCACCAGCAGTAAACAAACAAAGTGTTTTGAATGCCCTCTTTTCTGGGTGGTCTGACTGGATCAAGACAAATTGACTATTTCATTGGACCCTTCTGATGCATTTGGACATAAAGCTTTCAGGGATTTATTACATTGGTGCCCTTACTGCTTTGAGAGAGACACCATATTTTTTTAAGGTCAAGGTGTTTACCCTGCTGCGCATCGAGATGGACGATGATGGATCCTGAAGACGTCCATATTTCAGGCGAACCGCAGAGATCGTAGTCAATTCAATCAATGTCCTCTTACTTCTGTTTTCAAACTTCACATTACCTCACCGACGAGCGGATCCGCGCTACGAGAACAAACCTATAGATTGATGTAGCCAACTAGATTGCTATGCTAATTGGACGAAATACTTTACACGGCTCTCTTCCTTGTGTGATGTATTGGAAACCGTGCAATACGCTGATGCTTATCTTGTGTTTATTAAGTATATATCACAGTTATATCCCTTCTTACTCCACTCCCCCAATTCTTTATTCTACATTCTGTACATTCAGTCATCTTTATATCTCTATGCACAATGTTCACTAATGTCGAATTAGGTGCTAAACTGCCTCACGCTTTACTGGTACTGTGTGCATTGACAGTTGAGCCCAATCTACTAGACATCCACGTGTTAAAAAAAAAATCAAGATTGCTGTTCATTGCATATAAATACTCCATTCATTTCAAATAAACAACTACTAAAAGTACTTTAAAAAACTTCTTTTAGATGCACCAATTGTGCGTCCCCACATCCGCGACCAATGTTCCCTCTAAGCTGCGCGCTTGAGCAATCGCGCACTGCTCGCACATTCTCAGCGCACAAGAAAATCTATGCAGCGCATAAAATAAAATTCAACATAAACGTATTAATTAATATCTAATATTAGTCCTAATCTTATCTAATCAATTAAACCAATAATAATAATAATAATTTTGTTTTCTGTACTATTTTGCAACGTAACTCAGTGAGTGACAGGTGTCCAGCCAATGATACGATTCGGTTCACTTACGCTACGCAGCCAATCATAGCATTGACACTATTGCCCTGCCCATTCGCGCCGTGCAGGTTAGCTAGCTAACAACAGTGCGGCGGAGTTACGAGACGCAAATGCTAACCCCTTATCATGGCGAAACGAACGGGCAGCGACACATCCACTCACCAAGCCATTGGAAAAAAGAAATGTGGTTCTTTTAAGATGGAATGGCTGTCGGAGTATGTTCAAATAGAAGAACAAGCGGTGAAACTGGGTGAGATTTTTTCTTTTTCGAGGGGGAAGGGTCTACTCTGCAAAACATGCAGCGAAGCTAAAGTAGCAAATGAGTTTTCCGAGGGAAAAATGTGGACTGAATGGAAGTTGGACTACCTCAAGCGTCACATTCAGCAGAAAAAAATAAAAATAAAATCAAAACAGCATCCAGAAATCGTCTTGAAGTGGCACATTTGGACCAGCTGATGCGCATAAAGTCAAAGCAAGAAGCAGACGAATCCATCAACCTGGACAAAGTGTACAACCATTGGAGAAGTGAGAAGGACAGACGTGAAAAATAAGGTAAAATTTAAGTCAGATTTGTGCATATTCTCGTGACATTTATTAAGATTTTTTACTTATGGATATTAATCATTAAATTATGTTACTACTAGATCATTTATGGGTAGTAGAAATGATAATAAAAAACTGAGTAATTACATATTTTACAGACAGAGTTACAGGAATTTACACTGTATCACAAGCTACAGCACACGTCATTGTGCAAAATGTGAATGTTTTAATGTGAACAAAATGTTATGTCTGAAAGGTGTATATGTATCATTTCTTCCAGAACAGGACCCTCACACAGGCCACAACAGGACTCTTCCCATGGCCAAAGCAAGACTCTCACATAAAACATACTACACATCTCATGAACAACAAGATTTTTGTCTTTTTCCTTTAAAGTTTGTCAAATCACTTATATTAAAAGTAAACTAGTGAAAATTGCTGCTGTAATTTGATTCTTTTAATAAGCCATGTAACTTGCTATGATCCAAGGTTTTGAACAGGTGTGATACTGGTGTGTGGCCACAGCGTGCACATCTGATGTTGCTCACAGTGGTCCTCAGTGTGCTCAGGGAGCTTGTGTGTATGCCCAGACACATGAAAAATTAGAGGGAACATTGTCCGCGACCCATCTTCACGACATCGAGATGTGATTCCACTGAAAGATGTCAAACAATATTATTGAATTATTGCCCAATAGGTTAAACAGGCACTTAAGTGGTTGACATGAACTGCATCACCTGTAAGGGAGGTCAGATATAATGTATTATATGTAAGTGTGATTGAGTAGATCAGTGGTGCCAGCTGAATGAACAGATGTTTAAAATCGATGGCGTTTGATATATTAGTGCAGAAACGATACCTGGGTTTTGCTCCTTAAATGATCTCAGGTTACGGTTGAGACGTGTGTTGACCAGACAGGAAGTGTCGAACATAAGACACGATGGAGTTTTAGCATGTGGGGTCCAGAGTTTTTGAAGCTTGACTTATATTGGGGACCGGGATATCTGCCTCTTGCTGCTTGGATCCGTCTCTTGTGAATCCCCCAACTTTACGAAAGTGCAATACTAAATGTCTTGAGTAAAACCTTCAATGGGAGCGTTGAGATGACGGGGTTCATACATATTGCTAAAGAGCAAGAAGTGAATGCTGCCGTACCCAGCCCGAGGTCTAAATCTTCTCTTTTTTAAATTTTTTTTATATGTCTTGGATTACTTAACTGCAACTGAATCTACAAGTCTGTGCTTAAAGGGCGTGTTTAGTCATGCCGGGGCGCTCGGCTTTCTTCACTTTGGACACATTTTCTGAGTATCGAGTGCATCCAGTCAGATGATCCAAATGCATCAGAAAGCTCACGTCTGACTCGCTGCTATGAAGTTGAGAACTGTAGTTTCAGCTGAGTGGAGAACTCCACATGTTGGGACACGTTAGAAGTGAGGCTGCAGATTATAGTATTACAGTCGGTAGTATCTGTGTGAGCCGGGTCTCCTCTGGCTTTACTCTGAGCCGTACATGGGTAGCTTAGTTCTGGGAAAACGTTGTATTCGCTATTTATAGCTCTACTTTTTGTTTCTGGTCCTGTAGTCTTTGAAGTATTTGGTTTATATCTCCAGTTTTTTTTTTTTTTTTTTACGGCTGCAACAAGTAGATAGTTTTAATCTTTAATGTGAAAGTGTGTCTCATCTACCAATACTTGTTACATGTCTAAAAGATGATTTGAAAAAAGTCAACAATGTGAAGAAATGTCCAACATCCCAGAGCCTACGCCGACATCTTCAAATGACTTGTTTTGATTGACCCAAAGGCAACGGAATAGTGTCTTTCATTGGACCCTCTCCAACAGGGAAATACTCGCATCTTACAGGCAACTTTTTCTCAAGCTGAGATAACCCTGATGACATCACTTTGACATCATCAGGGTTTTTCCTCAGAGTGAATGTTTGGTCTTATTAAAATATATATATATACTTTTAAGTGTAACACATTTTGCATTAAAGAGTTATCATTTAAAAGTGTGTGTTTCTCTCTGTGTGCGTAGGGACCAGCCTGGCTCCGACCAGACCGGCACTGACCTGCTCAAGTCCAACCGCAAGTTCCGCTGGTCCAGAGAAGCCCAGTACTTGTACCTTCGCCGCCTCTCTTCGCGCAGCTACTCGGCTATTACGATGGTACGTTGTCGACCGCGTGTTTAGTGTCGATGCTTTGTTTTCGGAGCGACGTACGTGTGGTCCCGTTGACCCCTCGCTGTGTGTTACAGTCTTAAAAATGCAGATCTATTTAGAGATTTTAGTTTTGAATCCAGTCACACGGAAGCACGAGGCAGCTATATTCATGAAGTCTGTTTTTCACACATACAATGTGATGTTTCAGTGAAGACTCGGCCTTTGCTTTTACTTCACATTTGAAACTCTCACAGCTTCGTGTAGCTTCAGTGATTTGCATGATTTCACATCATTTGGATGATTGTGTTTCTCTCTTGATGAAAATTTCATGAATTTTAATCTTGTGAAACTCTTTCATAATCCCGTCACTGAGTGAAATGAAAAACGGATACATGCTTTTTTTGGGGGGGGGGGTTTATCCAAAAATAATTTGTAAGCTGCAAAACATGGCTGCTTCTCGTCTGACACGCTGATGATTTGAAGATATGAGTTTTCCTGAGTTAGTGTTTCCCAGACTTCTATACAAATACGCTTTAGAAAATATTTTTTTAGTTACTTTGGAAAAAAAAATATTTTTTTAGTTACTTTGGAAAAAAAAATATTTTTTTAGTTACTTTGGAAAAAAAGTTACTTTTTTAGTTACTTTGGAAAAAAAATCTTTTTTTAGTTACTTTGGAAAAAAAAATATTTTTTTAGATACTTTGGAAAAAAAAAATGTTTTAGTTACTTTGGAAAAAAAAATATTTTTTTAGTTACTTTGGAAAAAAAAATATTTTTTTAGTTACGTTGGAAAAAAAAATATTTTTTTAGTTACTTTGGAAAAAAAAATATTTTTTTAGTTACTTT
Source organism: Melanostigma gelatinosum (assembly GCF_949748355.1). Taxonomy (NCBI): domain Eukaryota; kingdom Metazoa; phylum Chordata; class Actinopteri; order Perciformes; family Zoarcidae; genus Melanostigma; species Melanostigma gelatinosum. The sequence goes on from NC_136651.1 coordinate 15,357,840, forward strand.
GGAAAAAAAATATTTTTTTAGTTACTTTGGAAAAAAAAATATTTTTTTAGTTACTTTGGAAAAAAAATATTTTTTTAGTTACTTTGGAAAAAAAAATATTTTTTTAGTTACTTTGGAAAAAAAAATATTTTTTTAGTTACTTTGGAAAAAAAAATTTTTTAGTTACTTTGGAAAAAAAAAAAAAATTTTAGTTACTTTGGAAAAAAAAATTTTTTTTTAGTTACTTTGGAAAAAAAAAAATTTTTTTAGTTACTTTGGAAAAAAAAAATTTTTTTAGTTACTTTGGAAAAAAAAAATTTTTTTTAGTTACTTTGGAAAATTTTTTTTTTTTTTAGTTACTTTGGAAAAAAAAATATTTTTTTAGTTACTTTGGAAAAAAAAATATTTTTTTAGTTACTTTGGAAAAAAATATATTTTTTTAGTTACTTTGGAAAAAAAAAATATTTTTTTAGTTACTTTGGAAAAAAAAATATTTTTTTAGTTACTTTGGAAAAAAAAATATTTTTTTAGTTACTTTGGAAAAAAAAATATTTTTTTAGTTACTTTGGAAAAAAAAATATTTTTTTAGTTACTTTGGAAAAAAAAATATTTTTTTAGTTACTTTGGAAAAAAAAATATTTTTTTAGTTACTTTGGAAAAAAAGTTACTTTTTTAGTTACTTTGGAAAAAAAAATATTTTTTTAGTTACTTTGGAAAAAAAAATATTTTTTTAGATACTTTGGAAAAAAAAATATTTTTTTAGTTACTTTGGAAAAAAAAATATTTTTTTAGTTACTTTGGAAAAAAAAATATTTTTTTAGTTACTTTGGAAAAAAAAATATTTTTTTAGTTACTTTGGAAAAAAAAATATTTTTTTAGTTACTTTGGAAAAAAATATATTTTTTTAGTTACTTTGGAAAAAAATATATTTTTTTAGTTACTTTGGAAAAAAAATATTTTTTTAGTTACTTTGGAAAAAAAATATTTTTTTAGTTACTTTGGAAAAAAAATATTTTTTTAGTTACTTTGGAAAAAAAAAAAATTTTTTTAGTTACTTTGGAAAAAAAAATATTTTTTTAGTTACTTTGGAAAAAAAAATATTTTTTTAGTTACTTTGGAAAAAAAAATATTTTTTTAGTTACTTTGGAAAAAAAAATATTTTTTTAGTTACTTTGGAAAAAAAAATATTTTTTTAGTTACTTTGGAAAAAAAAATATTTTTTTAGTTACTTTGGAAAAAAAAATATTTTTTTAGTTACTTTGGAAAAAAAAATATTTTTTTAGTTACTTTGGAAAAAAAAATATTTTTTTAGTTACTTTGAAAAAAAAATATTTTTTTAGTTACTTTGGAAAAAAAAATATTTTTTTAGTTACTTTGGAAAAAAAAATTTTTTTTAGTTACTTTGGAAAAAAAAAATTTTTTTTAGTTACTTTGGAAAAAAAAATATTTTTTTAGTTACTTTGGAAAAAAAAATATTTTTTTAGTTACTTTGGAAAAAAAAAAATTTTTTTAGTTACTTTGGAAAAAAAAAATTTTTTTTAGTTACTTTGGAAAAAAAAATATTTTTTTAGTTACTTTGGAAAAAAAAATATTTTTTTAGTTACTTTGGAAAAAAAAATATTTTTTTAGTTACTTTGGAAAAAAAAATATTTTTTTAGTTACTTTGGAAAAAAAAATATTTTTTTAGTTACTTTGGAAAAAAAAATTTTTTTTTAGTTACTTTGGAAAAAAAAATATTTTTTTAGTTACTTTGGAAAAAAAAATATTTTTTTAGTTACTTTGGAAAAAAAAATATTTTTTTAGTTACTTTGGAAAAAAAAATATTTTTTTAGTTACTTTGAAAAAAAAATATTTTTTTAGTTACTTTGGAAAAAAAAATATTTTTTTAGTTTGGAAAAAAAAATATTTTTTTAGTTACTTTGGAAAAAAAAAATTTTTTTTAGTTACTTTGGAAAAAAAAATATTTTTTTAGTTACTTTGGAAAAAAAAATATTTTTTTAGTTACTTTGGAAAAAAAAATATTTTTTTAGTTACTTTGGAAAAAAAGTTACTTTTTTAGTTACTTTGGAAAAAAAAGTTACTTTTTTAGTTACTTTGGAAAAAAAAATATTTTTTTAGTTACTTTGGAAAAAAAAATATTTTTTTAGTTACTTTGGAAAAAAAAATTGTTTTAGTTACTTTGGAAAAAAAAAAAATTTTTTAGTTACTTTGGAAAAAAAGTTACTTTTTTAGTTACTTTGGAAAAAAAGTTACTTTTTTAGTTACTTTGGAAAAAAAATTTTTTTTTTAGTTACTTTGGAAAAAAAAATATTTTTTTAGTTACTTTGGAAAAAAAAAATTTTTTTTAGTTACTTTGGAAAAAAAAAAATTTTTTTAGTTACTTTGAAAAAAAAATATTTTTTTAGTTACTTTGGAAAACAAAATATTTTTTTAGTTACTTTGGAAAAAAAAATATTTTTTTAGTTACTTTGGAAAAAAAAATATTTTTTTAGTTACTTTGGAAAAAAAAATATTTTTTTAGTTACTTTGGAAAAAAAAATATTTTTTTAGTTACTTTGGAAAAAAAAATATTTTTTTAGTTACTTTGGAAAAAAAGTTACTTTTTTAGTTACTTTGGAAAAAAAGTTACTTTTTTAGTTACTTTGGAAAAAAAGTTACTTTTTTAGTTACTTTGAAAAAAAAATATTTTTTTAGTTACTTTGGAAAAAAAAAAATTTTTTTAGTTACTTTGGAAAAAAAAATATTTTTTTAGTTACTTTGGAAAAAAAAAATATTTTTTTAGTTACTTTGGAAAAAAAAATATTTTTTTAGTTACTTTGGAAAAAAAAATATTTTTTTAGTTACTTTGGAAAAAAAAATATTTTTTTAGTTACTTTGGAAAAATTTTTACTTTTTTAGTTACTTTGGAAAAAAAGTTACTTTTTTAGTTACTTTGGAAAAAAATATTTTTTTAGTTACTTTGGAAAAAAAAAAAATTTTTTAGTTACTTTGGAAAAAAAAATTGTTTTAGTTACTTTGGAAAATAAAATTTTTTTTTAGTTACTTTGGAAAAAAAGTTACTTTTTTAGTTACTTTGGAAAAAAAGTTACTTTTTTAGTTACTTTGGAAAAAAAAATATTTTTTTAGTTACTTTGGAAAAAAAAATATTTTTTTAGTTACTTTGGAAAAAAAAATATTTTTTTAGTTACTTTGGAAAAAAAAATATTTTTTTAGTTACTTTGGAAAAAAAGTTACTTTTTTAGTTACTTTGGAAAAAATTTTACTTTTTTAGTTACTTTGGAAAAAAAAATATTTTTTTAGTTACTTTGGAAAAAAAGTTACTTTTTTAGTTACTTTGGAAAAAAAAATATTTTTTTAGTTACTTTGGAAAAAAAAATATTTTTTTAGTTACTTTGGAAAAAAAAATATTTTTTTAGTTACTTTGGAAAAAAAAATATTTTTTTAGTTACTTTGGAAAAAAAATTTTTTTTAGTTACTTTGGAAAAAAAATTTTTTTTAGTTACTTTGGAAAAAAAAATATTTTTTTAGTTACTTTGGAAAAAAAAATATTTTTTTAGTTACTTTGGAAAAAAAAATATTTTTTTAGTTACTTTGGAAAAAAAAATATTTTTTTAGTTACTTTGGAAAAAAAAATATTTTTTTAGTTACTTTGGAAAAAAAAATATTTTTTTAGTTACTTTGGAAAAAAAAATATTTTTTTAGTTACTTTGGAAAAAAAAATATTTTTTTAGTTACTTTGGAAAAAAAATATTTTTTTAGTTACTTTGGAAAAAAAAATTTTTTTTTAGTTACTTTGGAAAAAAAAATATTTTTTTAGTTACTTTGGAAAAAAAAATATTTTTTTAGTTACTTTGAAAAAAAAATATTTTTTTAGTTACTTTGGAAAAAAAAATATTTTTTTAGTTACTTTGGAAAAAAATATATTTTTTTAGTTACTTTGGAAAAAAAAATATTTTTTTAGTTACTTTGGAAAAAAAAATATTTTTTTAGTTACTTTGGAAAAAAATATTTTTTTAGTTACTTTGGAAAAAAAGTTACTTTTTTAGTTACTTTGGAAAAAAAGTTACTTTTTTAGTTACTTTGGAAAAAAAGTTACTTTTTTAGTTACTTTGGAAAAAAAGTTACTTTTTTAGTTACTTTGGAAAAAAATTTACTTTTTTAGTTACTTTGGAAAAAAAAATATTTTTTTAGTTACTTTGGAAAAAAAGTTACTTTTTTAGTTACTTTGGAAAAAAGTTACTTTTTTAGTTACTTTGGAAAAAAAAATATTTTTTTAGTTACTTTGGAAAAAAAGTTACTTTTTTAGTTACTTTGGAAAAAAAAATATTTTTTTAGTTACTTTGGAAAAAAAAATATTTTTTTAGTTACTTTGGGAAAAAAAATATTTTTTTAGTTACTTTGGAAAAAAAAATATTTTTTTAGTTACTTTGGAAAAAAAAATATTTTTTTAGTTACTTTGGAAAAAAAAAAATTTTTTAGTTACTTTGGAAAAAAAATATTTTTTTAGTTACTTTGGAAAAAAAAATATTTTTTTAGTTACTTTGGAAAAAAAAATATTTTTTTATTTACTTTGGAAAAAAAAATATTTTTTTAGTTACTTTGGAAAAAAAAATATTTTTTTAGTTACTTTGGAAAAAAAAATATTTTTTTAGTTACTTTGGAAAAAAATATATTTTTTTAGTTACTTTGGAAAAAAAAATATTTTTTTAGTTACTTTGGAAAAAAAGTTACTTTTTTAGTTACTTTGGAAAAAAAGTTACTTTTTTAGTTACTTTGGAAAAAAAGTTACTTTTTTAGTTACTTTGGAAAAAATTTTACTTTTTTAGTTACTTTGGAAAAAAAAATATTTTTTTAGTTACTTTGGAAAAAAAGTTACTTTTTTAGTTACTTTGGAAAAAAAAATATTTTTTTAGTTACTTTGGAAAAAAAAATATTTTTTTAGTTACTTTGGAAAAAAAATATTTTTTTAGTTACTTTGGAAAAAAAAATATTTTTTTAGTTACTTTGGAAAAAAAAATATTTTTTTAGTTACTTTGGAAAAAGAAATATTTTTTTAGTTACTTTGGAAAAAAAATATTTTTTTAGTTACTTTGGAAAAAAAAATATTTTTTTAGTTACTTTGGAAAAAAAAATATTTTTTTAGTTACTTTGGAAAAAAAAATATTTTTTTAGTTACTTTGGAAAAAAAATATTTTTTTAGTTACTTTGGAAAAAAAAATATTTTTTTAGTTACTTTGGAAAAAAAAATATTTTTTTAGTTACTTTGAAAAAAAAATATTTTTTTAGTTACTTTGGAAAAAAAAATATTTTTTTAGTTACTTTGGAAAAAAAAATATTTTTTTAGTTACTTTGGAAAAAAATATATTTTTTTAGTTACTTTGGAAAAAAAAATATTTTTTTAGTTACTTTGGAAAAAAATATTTTTTTAGTTACTTTGGAAAAAAAGTTACTTTTTTAGTTACTTTGGAAAAAAAGTTACTTTTTTAGTTACTTTGGAAAAAAAGTTACTTTTTTAGTTACTTTGGAAAAAAAGTTACTTTTTTAGTTACTTTGGAAAAAAAATATTTTTTTAGTTACTTTGGAAAAAAAGTTACTTTTTTAGTTACTTTGGAAAAAAAAATATTTTTTTAGTTACTTTGGAAAAAAAATATTTTTTTAGTTACTTTGGAAAAAAAAATATTTTTTTAGTTACTTTGGAAAAAAAGTTACTTTTTTTGTTACTTTGGAAAAAAAAATATTTTTTTAGTTACTTTGGAAAAAAAAATATTTTTTTAGTTACTTTGGAAAAAAAAATATTTTTTTAGTTACTTTGGAAAAAAAAATATTTTTTTAGTTACTTTGGAAAAAAAAATATTTTTTTAGTTACTTTGGAAAAAAAAATATTTTTTTAGTTACTTTGGAAAAAAAAATATTTTTTTAGTTACTTTGGAAAAAAAAATATTTTTTTATTTACTTTGGAAAAAAAAATATTTTTTTAGTTACTTTGGGAAAAAAAATATTTTTTTAGTTACTTTGGAAAAAAAAATATTTTTTTAGTTACTTTGGAAAAAAGTTACTTTTTTAGTTACTTTGGAAAAAAAAATATTTTTTTAGTTACTTTGGAAAAAAAAATATTTTTTTAGTTACTTTGGAAAAAAAAATATTTTTTTAGTTACTTTGGAAAAAAAAATATTTTTTTAGTTACTTTGGAAAAAAAATATTTTTTTAGTTACTTTGGAAAAAAATATTTTTTTTTAGTTACTTTGGAAAAAAAAAATTTTTTTAGTTACTTTGGAAAAAAAAATATTTTTTTAGTTACTTTGGAAAAAAAAAAAAATTTTTAGTTACTTTGGAAAAAAAAAAAATTTTTTAGTTACTTTGGAAAAAAAAAAAATTTTTTAGTTACTTTGGAAAAAAAAATGTTTTAGTTACTTTGGAAAAAAAAAAAATTTTTTAGTTACTTTGGAAAAAAAAAATTTTTTTTAGTTACTTTGGAAAAAAAAAATTTTTTTTAGTTACTTTGGAAAAAAAAATATTTTTTTAGTTACTTTGGAAAAAAAAAATTTTTTTTAGTTACTTTGGAAAAAAAAATATTTTTTTAGTTACTTTGGAAAAAAAAAATATTTTTTTAGTTACTTTGGAAAAAAAAATATTTTTTTAGTTACTTTGGAAAAAAAAATATTTTTTTAGTTACTTTGGAAAAAAAAAAATTTTTTTAGTTACTTTGGAAAAAAAAATATTTTTTTAGTTACTTTGGAAAAAAAAAATTTTTTTTAGTTACTTTGGAAAAAAAAAAATTTTTTTAGTTACTTTGGAAAAAAAAATATTTTTTTAGTTACTTTGGAAAAAAAAAATTTTTTTTAGTTACTTTGGAAAAAAAAATATTTTTTTAGTTACTTTGGAAAAAAAAAATATTTTTTTAGTTACTTTGGAAAAAAAAATATTTTTTTAGTTACTTTGGAAAAAAAAATATTTTTTTAGTTACTTTGGAAAAAAAAAAATTTTTTTAGTTACTTTGGAAAAAAAAATATTTTTTTAGTTACTTTGGAAAAAAAAAATTTTTTTTAGTTACTTTGGAAAAAAAAAAATTTTTTTAGTTACTTTGGAAAAAAAAAATTTTTTTTAGTTACTTTGGAAAAAAAAAATTTTTTTTAGTTACTTTGGAAAAAAAAAATTTTTTAGTTACTTTGGAAAAAAAAAAAAATTTTTAGTTACTTTGGAAAAAAAAATATTTTTTTAGTTACTTTGGAAAAAAAAATATTTTTTTAGTTACTTTGGAAAAAAAAATTTTTTTTTAGTTACTTTGGAAAAAAAAATATTTTTTTAGTTACTTTGGAAAAAAAAATATTTTTTTAGTTACTTTGGAAAAAAAAATATTTTTTTAGTTACTTTGGAAAAAAAAAATATTTTTTTAGTTACTTTGGAAAAAAAATATATTTTTTTAGTTACTTTGGAAAAAAAAATATTTTTTTAGTTACTTTGGAAAAAAAAATATTTTTTTAGTTACTTTGGAAAAAAAAATATTTTTTTAGTTACTTTGGAAAAAAAAAATTTTTTAGTTACTTTGGAAAAAAAAAAATTTTTTAGTTACTTTGGAAAAAAAAATATTTTTTTAGTTACTTTGGAAAAAAAAATATTTTTTTAGTTACTTTGGAAAAAAAGTTACTTTTTTAGTTACTTTGGAAAAAAAAAAAAAATTTTAGTTACTTTGGAAAAAAAGTTACTTTTTTAGTTACTTTGGAAAAAAAAATATTTTTTTAGTTACTTTGGAAAAAAAAATATTTTTTTAGTTACTTTGGAAAAAAAAATATTTTTTTAGTTACTTTGGAAAAAAAAATATTTTTTTAGTTACTTTGGAAAAAAAAATTTTTTTTAGTTACTTTGGAAAAAAAAATATTTTTTTAGTTACTTTGGAAAAAAAAATATTTTTTTAGTTACTTTGGAAAAAAAAATATTTTTTTATTTACTTTGGAAAAAAAAATATTTTTTTAGTTACTTTGGAAAAAAAAATATTTTTTTAGTTACTTTGGGAAAAAAAATATTTTTTTAGTTACTTTGGAAAAAAAAATATTTTTTTAGTTACTTTGGAAAAAAAAATATTTTTTTAGTTACTTTGGAAAAAAAGTTACTTTTTTAGTTACTTTGGAAAAAAAGTTACTTTTTTAGTTACTTTGGAAAAAAAGTTACTTTTTTAGTTACTTTGGAAAAAATTTTACTTTTTTAGTTACTTTGGAAAAAAAAATATTTTTTTAGTTGCTTTGGAAAAAAAGTTACTTTTTTAGTTACTTTGGAAAAAAAAATATTTTTTTAGTTACTTTGGAAAAAAAAATATTTTTTTAGTTACTTTGGAAAAAAAAATATTTTTTTAGTTACTTTGGAAAAAAAAATATTTTTTTAGTTACTTTGGAAAAAAAAATATTTTTTTAGTTACTTTGGAAAAAGAAATATTTTTTTAGTTACTTTGGAAAAAAAATATTTTTTTAGTTACTTTGGAAAAAAAAATATTTTTTTAGTTACTTTGGAAAAAAAAATATTTTTTTAGTTACTTTGGAAAAAAAAATATTTTTTTAGTTACTTTGGAAAAAAAAAATTTTTTTAGTTACTTTGGAAAAAAAAATATTTTTTTAGTTACTTTGGAAAAAAAAATATTTTTTTAGTTACTTTGAAAAAAAAATATTTTTTTAGTTACTTTGGAAAAAAAAATATTTTTTTAGTTACTTTGGAAAAAAAAATATTTTTTTAGTTACTTTGGAAAAAAATATATTTTTTTAGTTACTTTGGAAAAAAAAATATTTTTTTAGTTACTTTGGAAAAAAATATTTTTTTAGTTACTTTGGAAAAAAAGTTACTTTTTTAGTTACTTTGGAAAAAAAGTTACTTTTTTAGTTACTTTGGAAAAAAAGTTACTTTTTTAGTTACTTTGGAAAAAAAAGTTACTTTTTTAGTTACTTTGGAAAAAAAAATATTTTTTTAGTTACTTTGGAAAAAAAGTTACTTTTTTAGTTACTTTGGAAAAAAAAATATTTTTTTAGTTACTTTGGAAAAAAAATATTTTTTTAGTTACTTTGGAAAAAAAAATATTTTTTTAGTTACTTTGGAAAAAAAGTTACTTTTTTTGTTACTTTGGAAAAAAAAATATTTTTTTAGTTACTTTGGAAAAAAAAATATTTTTTTAGTTACTTTGGAAAAAAAAATATTTTTTTAGTTACTTTGGAAAAAAAAATATTTTTTTAGTTACTTTGGAAAAAAAAATATTTTTTTAGTTACTTTGGAAAAAAAAATATTTTTTTAGTTACTTTGGAAAAAAATATATTTTTTTAGTTACTTTGGAAAAAAAAATATTTTTTTATTTACTTTGGAAAAAAAAATATTTTTTTAGTTACTTTGGGAAAAAAAATATTTTTTTAGTTACTTTGGAAAAAAAAATATTTTTTTAGTTACTTTGGAAAAAAAAATATTTTTTTAGTTACTTTGGAAAAAAGTTACTTTTTTAGTTACTTTGGAAAAAAAAATATTTTTTTAGTTACTTTGGAAAAAAAAATATTTTTTTAGTTACTTTGGAAAAAAAAATATTTTTTTAGTTACTTTGGAAAAAAAAATATTTTTTTAGTTACTTTGGAAAAAAAATATTTTTTTAGTTACTTTGGAAAAAAATATTTTTTTTTAGTTACTTTGGAAAAAAAATTTTTTTTTAGTTACTTTGGAAAAAAAAATATTTTTTTAGTTACTTTGGAAAAAAAAAAAAATTTTTAGTTACTTTGGAAAAAAAAAAAATTTTTTAGTTACTTTGGAAAAAAAAAAATTTTTTTAGTTACTTTGGAAAAAAAAAAATTTTTTAGTTACTTTGGAAAAAAAAAAAATTTTTAGTTACTTTGGAAAAAAAAAATTTTTTTTAGTTACTTTGGAAAAAAAAAAATTTTTTTAGTTACTTTGGAAAAAAAAATATTTTTTTAGTTACTTTGGAAAAAAAAAATTTTTTTTAGTTACTTTGGAAAAAAAAATATTTTTTTAGTTACTTTGGAAAAAAAAAATATTTTTTTAGTTACTTTGGAAAAAAAAATATTTTTTTAGTTACTTTGGAAAAAAAAATATTTTTTTAGTTACTTTGGAAAAAAAAATATTTTTTTAGTTACTTTGGAAAAAAAAATATTTTTTTAGTTACTTTGGAAAAAAAAAATTTTTTTTAGTTACTTTGGAAAAAAAAAAATTTTTTTAGTTACTTTGGAAAAAAAAAATTTTTTTTAGTTACTTTGGAAAAAAAAAAATTTTTTTTAGTTACTTTGGAAAAAAAAATTTTTTTTAGTTACTTTGGAAAAAAAAAAAATTTTTTAGTTACTTTGGAAAAAAAAATATTTTTTTAGTTACTTTGGAAAAAAAAATATTTTTTTAGTTACTTTGGAAAAAAAAATATTTTTTTAGTTACTTTGGAAAAAAAAAATATTTTTTTAGTTACTTTGGAAAAAAAAAATATTTTTTTAGTTACTTTGGAAAAAAAAATATTTTTTTAGTTACTTTGGAAAAAAAAAAATTTTTTTAGTTACTTTGGAAAAAAAAATATTTTTTTAGTTACTTTGAAAAAAATAAATATTTTTTTAGTTACTTTGGAAAAAAAAAAAAATTTTTAGTTACTTTGGGAAAAAAAATATTTTTTTAGTTACTTTGGAAAAAAAGTTACTTTTTTAGTTACTTTGGAAAAAAAGTTACTTTTTTAGTTACTTTGGAAAAAAAGTTACTTTTTTAGTTACTTTGGAAAAAAATTTACTTTTTTAGTTACTTTGGAAAAAAAATATTTTTTTAGTTACTTTGGAAAAAAAGTTACTTTTTTAGTTACTTTGGAAAAAAAGTTACTTTTTTAGTTACTTTGGAAAAAAAATATTTTTTTAGTTACTTTGGAAAAAAAAATATTTTTTTAGTTACTTTGGAAAAAAAAATATTTTTTTAGTTACTTTGGAAAAAAAAATATTTTTTTAGTTAATTTGGAAAAAAAAATATTTTTTTAGTTACTTTGGAAAAAAAAATATTTTTTTAGTTACTTTGAAAAAAAAATATTTTTTTAGTTACTTTGGAAAAAAAAATATTTTTTTAGTTACTTTGGAAAAAAAAATATTTTTTTAGTTACTTTGGAAAAAAAAATATTTTTTTAGTTACTTTGGAAAAAAAAATATTTTTTTAGTTACTTTGGAAAAAAAAATATTTTTTTAGTTACTTTGGAAAAAAAAATATTTTTTTAGTTACTTTGGAAAAAAAAATATTTTTTTAGTTACTTTGGAAAAAAAAATATTTTTTTAGTTACTTTGAAAAAAAAATATTTTTTTAGTTACTTTGGAAAAAAAAATATTTTTTTAGTTACTTTGGAAAAAAATATATTTTTTTAGTTACTTTGGAAAAAAAAATATTTTTTTAGTTACTTTGGAAAAAAGTTACTTTTTTAGTTACTTTGGAAAAAAAATATTTTTTTAGTTACTTTGGAAAAAAAAATATTTTTTTAGTTACTTTGGAAAAAAAAATATTTTTTTAGTTACTTTGGAAAAAAAAAATTTTTTTTAGTTACTTTGGAAAAAAAATTTTTTTTTAGTTACTTTGGAAAAAAATATATTTTTTTAGTTACTTTGGAAAAAAAAAATTTTTTTAGTTACTTTGGAAAAAAAAATATTTTTAGTTACTTTGGAAAAAAAAAAAAATTTTTAGTTACTTTGGAAAAAAAAAAAATTTTTTAGTTACTTTGGAAAAAAAAAATTTTTTTTTAGTTACTTTGGAAAAAAAAAAAAATTTTTAGTTACTTTGGAAAAAAAAAATTTTTTTTAGTTACTTTGGAAAAAAAAAATTTTTTTTAGTTACTTTGGAAAAAAAAAATTTTTTTTAGTTACTTTGGAAAAAAAAAAAATTTTTTAGTTACTTTGGAAAAAAAAATATTTTTTTAGTTACTTTGGAAAAAAAAATATTTTTTTAGTTACTTTGGAAAAAAAAATATTTTTTTAGTTACTTTGGAAAAAAAAAATATTTTTTTAGTTACTTTGGAAAAAAAATATATTTTTTTAGTTACTTTGGAAAAAAATATATTTTTTTAGTTACTTTGGAAAAAAAAATATTTTTTTAGTTACTTTGGAAAAAAAAAAATTTTTTTAGTTACTTTGGAAAAAAAAAATTTTTTTAGTTACTTTGGAAAAAAAAAAATTGTTTTAGTTACTTTGGAAAAAAAAAATTTTTTTTAGTTACTTTGGAAAAAAAACATTTTTTTTAGTTACTTTGGAAAAAAAAAAATTTTTTAGTTACTTTGGAAAAAAAAAAAATTTTTAGTTACTTTGGAAAAAAAAATATTTTTTTAGTTACTTTGGAAAAAAAAATATTTTTTTAGTTACTTTGGAAAAAAATATATTTTTTTAGTTACTTTGGAAAAAAAAAATATTTTTTTAGTTACTTTGGAAAAGAAATATATTTTTTTAGTTACTTTGGAAAAAAAAATATTTTTTTAGTTACTTTGGAAAAAAAAATATTTTTTTAGTTACTTTGGAAAAAAAAATATTTTTTTAGTTACTTTGAAAAAAATAAATATTTTTTTAGTTACTTTGGAAAAAAAAAAAATTTTTTAGTTACTTTGGGAAAAAAAATATTTTTTTAGTTACTTTGGAAAAAAAGTTACTTTTTTAGTTACTTTGGAAAAAAAGTTACTTTTTTAGTTACTTTGGAAAAAAAGTTACTTTTTTAGTTACTTTGGAAAAAAAGTTACTTTTTTAGTTACTTTGGAAAAAAATTTACTTTTTTAGTTACTTTGGAAAAAAAATATTTTTTTAGTTACTTTGGAAAAAAAGTTACTTTTTTAGTTACTTTGGAAAAAAAGTTACTTTTTTAGTTACTTTGGAAAAAAAAATATTTTTTTAGTTACTTTGGAAAAAAAAATATTTTTTAGTTACTTTGGAAAAAAAAATATTTTTTTAGTTACTTTGGAAAAAAAAATATTTTTTTAGTTACTTTGGAAAAAAAAATATTTTTTTAGTTACTTTGGAAAAAAAAATATTTTTTTAGTTACTTTGAAAAAAAAATATTTTTTTAGTTACTTTGGAAAAAAAAAATATTTTTTTAGTTACTTTGGAAAAAAAAATATTTTTTTAGTTACTTTGGAAAAAAAAATATTTTTTTAGTTACTTTGGAAAAAAAATATTTTTTTAGTTACTTTGGAAAAAAGAAATATTTTTTTAGTTACTTTGGAAAAAAAAATATTTTTTAGTTACTTTGGAAAAAAAAATATTTTTTTAGTTACTTTGGAAAAAAAAATATTTTTTTAGTTACTTTGAAAAAAAAATATTTTTTTAGTTACTTTGGAAAAAAAAATATTTTTTTAGTTACTTTGGAAAAAAAAATATTTTTTTAGTTACTTTGGAAAAAAAAATATTTTTTTAGTTACTTTGGAAAAAAAAATATTTTTTTAGTTACTTTGGAAAAAAAAATATTTTTTTAGTTACTTTGGAAAAAAAAATATTTTTTTAGTTACTTTGGAAAAAAAAATATTTTTTTAGTTACTTTGGAAAAAAAGTTACTTTTTTAGTTACTTTGGAAAAAAAAGTTACTTTTTTAGTTACTTTGGAAAAAAAAATATTTTTTTAGTTACTTTGGAAAAAAAAATATTTTTTTAGTTACTTTGGAAAAAAAAATATTTTTTTAGTTACTTTGGAAAAAAAAATATTTTTTTATTTACTTTGGAAAAAAAAATATTTTTTTAGTTACTTTGGAAAAAAAAATATTTTTTTAGTTACTTTGGAAAAAAAAATATTTTTTTAGTTACTTTGGAAAAAAAAAAAATTTTTTAGTTACTTTGGAAAAAAAAATATTTTTTTAGTTACTTTGGAAAAAAAAAAAATTTTTAGTTACTTTGGAAAAAAAAAAAATTTTTTAGTTACTTTGGAAAAAAAAATATTTTTTTAGTTACTTTGGAAAAAAAAAATTTTTTTTAGTTACTTTGGAAAAAAAAATATTTTTTTAGTTACTTTGGAAAAAAAAATATTTTTTTAGTTACTTTGGAAAAAAAATTATTTTTTTAGTTACTTTGGAAAAAAAAATATTTTTTTAGTTACTTTGAAAAAAAAATATTTTTTTAGTTACTTTGGAAAAAAAAAAAATTTTTTAGTTACTTTGGAAAAAAAATATATTTTTTTAGTTACTTTGGAAAAAAATATATATTTTTAGTTACTTTGGAAAAAAAAATATTTTTTTAGTTACTTTGGAAAAAAAAATATTTTTTTAGTTACTTTGAAAAAAAAAAATATTTTTTTAGTTACTTTGGAAAAAAAAAATTTTTTTTAGTTACTTTGGGAAAAAAAATATTTTTTTAGTTACTTTGGAAAAAAAGTTACTTTTTTAGTTACTTTGGAAAAAAAGTTACTTTTTTAGTTACTTTGGAAAAAAAGTTACTTTTTTAGTTACTTTGGAAAAATTTTTACTTTTTTAGTTACTTTGGAAAAAAAATATTTTTTTAGTTACTTTGGAAAAAAAGTTACTTTTTTAGTTACTTTGGAAAAAAAGTTACTTTTTTAGTTACTTTGGAAAAAAAATATTTTTTTAGTTACTTTGGAAAAAAAAATATTTTTTTAGTTACTTTGGAAAAAAAAATATTTTTTTAGTTACTTTGGAAAAAAAAATATTTTTTTAGTTACTTTGGGAAAAAAAATATTTTTTTAGTTACTTTGGAAAAAAAAAAAATTTTTTAGTTACTTTGAAAAAAAAATATTTTTTTAGTTACTTTGGAAAAAAAAATATTTTTTTAGTTACTTTGGAAAAAAAAATATTTTTTTAGTTACTTTGGAAAAAAAAATATTTTTTTAGTTACTTTGGAAAAAAAAATATTTTTTTAGTTACTTTGGAAAAAAAAATATTTTTTTAGTTACTTTGGAAAAAAAAATATTTTTTTAGTTACTTTGGAAAAAAAGTTACTTTTTTAGTTACTTTGGAAAAAAAAGTTACTTTTTTAGTTACTTTGGAAAAAAAAGTTACTTTTTTAGTTACTTTGGAAAAAAAAATATTTTTTTAGTTACTTTGGAAAAAAAAATATTTTTTTAGTTACTTTGGAAAAAAAAATATTTTTTTAGTTACTTTGGAAAAAAAAATATTTTTTAGTTACTTTGGAAAAAAAAAATATTTTTTTAGTTACTTTGGAAAAAAAAATATTTTTTTAGTTACTTTGGAAAAAAAAATATTTTTTTAGTTACTTTGGAAAAAAAATATTTTTTTAGTTACTTTGGAAAAAAAAATATTTTTTTAGTTACTTTGGAAAAAAAAATATTTTTTAGTTACTTTGGAAAAAAAAATATTTTTTTAGTTACTTTGGAAAAAAAAATATTTTTTTAGTTACTTTGAAAAAAAAATATTTTTTTAGTTACTTTGGAAAAAAAAATATTTTTTTAGTTACTTTGGAAAAAAAAATATTTTTTTAGTTACTTTGGAAAAAAAAATATTTTTTTAGTTACTTTGGAAAAAAAAATATTTTTTTAGTTACTTTGGAAAAAAAAATATTTTTTTAGTTACTTTGGAAAAAAAAATATTTTTTTAGTTACTTTGGAAAAAAAGTTACTTTTTTAGTTACTTTGGAAAAAAAGTTACTTTTTTAGTTACTTTGGAAAAAAAAATATTTTTTTAGTTACTTTGGAAAAAAAAATATTTTTTAGTTACTTTGGAAAAAAAAATATTTTTTTAGTTACTTTGGAAAAAAAAATATTTTTTTAGTTACTTTGGAAAAAAAAATATTTTTTTAGTTACTTTGGAAAAAAAAATATTTTTTTAGTTACTTTGAAAAAAAAATATTTTTTTAGTTACTTTGGAAAAAAAAAATATTTTTTTAGTTACTTTGGAAAAAAAAATATTTTTTTAGTTACTTTGGAAAAAAAAATATTTTTTTAGTTACTTTGGAAAAAAAATATTTTTTTAGTTACTTTGGAAAAAAAAATATTTTTTTAGTTACTTTGGAAAAAAAAATATTTTTTAGTTACTTTGGAAAAAAAAATATTTTTTTAGTTACTTTGGAAAAAAAAATATTTTTTTAGTTACTTTGAAAAAAAAATATTTTTTTAGTTACTTTGGAAAAAAAAATATTTTTTTAGTTACTTTGGAAAAAAAAATATTTTTTTAGTTACTTTGGAAAAAAAAATATTTTTTTAGTTACTTTGGAAAAAAAAATATTTTTTTAGTTACTTTGGAAAAAAAAATATTTTTTTAGTTACTTTGGAAAAAAAAATATTTTTTTAGTTACTTTGGAAAAAAAGTTACTTTTTTAGTTACTTTGGAAAAAAAAGTTACTTTTTTAGTTACTTTGGAAAAAAAAATATTTTTTTAGTTACTTTGGAAAAAAAAATATTTTTTTAGTTACTTTGGAAAAAAAAATATTTTTTTAGTTACTTTGGAAAAAAAAATATTTTTTTATTTACTTTGGAAAAAAAAATATTTTTTTAGTTACTTTGGAAAAAAAAATATTTTTTTAGTTACTTTGGAAAAAAAAATATTTTTTTAGTTACTTTGGAAAAAAAAAAATTTTTTTAGTTACTTTGGAAAAAAAAATATTTTTTTAGTTACTTTGGAAAAAAAAAATTTTTTTAGTTACTTTGGAAAAAAAAAAAATTTTTTAGTTACTTTGGAAAAAAAATATTTTTTTAGTTACTTTGGAAAAAAAAAATTTTTTTTAGTTACTTTGGAAAAAAAAATATTTTTTTAGTTACTTTGGAAAAAAAAATATTTTTTTAGTTACTTTGGAAAAAAAAATATTTTTTTAGTTACTTTGGAAAAAAAAATATTTTTTTAGTTACTTTGAAAAAAAAATATTTTTTTAGTTACTTTGGAAAAAAAAAATATTTTTTTAGTTACTTTGGAAAAAAAATATATTTTTTTAGTTACTTTGGAAAAAAATATATATTTTTAGTTACTTTGGAAAAAAAAATATTTTTTTAGTTACTTTGGAAAAAAAAATATTTTTTTAGTTACTTTGAAAAAAAAAAATATTTTTTTAGTTACTTTGGAAAAAAAAAAATTTTTTTAGTTACTTTGGGAAAAAAAAAATTTTTTTAGTTACTTTGGAAAAAAAGTTACTTTTTTAGTTACTTTGGAAAAAAAGTTACTTTTTTAGTTACTTTGGAAAAAAAGTTACTTTTTTAGTTACTTTGGAAAAAAATTTACTTTTTTAGTTACTTTGGAAAAAAAATATTTTTTTAGTTACTTTGGAAAAAAAGTTACTTTTTTAGTTACTTTGGAAAAAAAGTTACTTTTTTAGTTACTTTGGAAAAAAAAATATTTTTTTAGTTACTTTGGAAAAAAAAATATTTTTTTAGTTACTTTGGAAAAAAAAATATTTTTTTAGTTACTTTGGAAAAAAAAATATTTTTTTAGTTACTTTGGGAAAAAAAATATTTTTTTAGTTACTTTGGAAAAAAAAAATTTTTTTAGTTACTTTGAAAAAAAAATATTTTTTTAGTTACTTTGGAAAAAAAAATATTTTTTTAGTTACTTTGGAAAAAAAAATATTTTTTTAGTTACTTTGGAAAAAAAAATATTTTTTTAGTTACTTTGGAAAAAAAAATATTTTTTTAGTTACTTTGGAAAAAAAGTTACTTTTTTAGTTACTTTGGAAAAAAAAGTTACTTTTTTAGTTACTTTGGAAAAAAAAAAATTTTTTTAGTTACTTTGGAAAAAAAAATATTTTTTTAGTTACTTTGGAAAAAAAAATATTTTTTTAGTTACTTTGGAAAAAAAAATATTTTTTTATTTACTTTGGAAAAAAAAATATTTTTTTAGTTACTTTGGAAAAAAAAATATTTTTTTAGTTACTTTGGAAAAAAAAATATTTTTTTAGTTACTTTGGAAAAAAAAAAATTTTTTTAGTTACTTTGGAAAAAAAAATATTTTTTTAGTTACTTTGGAAAAAAAAAATTTTTTTAGTTACTTTGGAAAAAAAAAAATGTTTTAGTTACTTTGGAAAAAAAAAAATTTTTTTAGTTACTTTGGAAAAAAAAAATTTTTTTTAGTTACTTTGGAAAAAAAAATATTTTTTTAGTTACTTTGGAAAAAAAAATATTTTTTTAGTTACTTTGGAAAAAAAATTATTTTTTTAGTTACTTTGGAAAAAAAAATATTTTTTTAGTTACTTTGAAAAAAAAATATTTTTTTAGTTACTTTGGAAAAAAAAAATATTTTTTTAGTTACTTTGGAAAAAAAATATATATTTTTTAGTTACTTTGGAAAAAAATATATTTTTTTAGTTACTTTGGAAAAAAAAATATTTTTTTAGTTACTTTGGAAAAAAAAATATTTTTTTAGTTACTTTGAAAAAAAAAAATATTTTTTTAGTTACTTTGGAAAAAAATTTTTTTTAGTTACTTTGGGAAAAAAAAATTTTTTTTAGTTACTTTGGAAAAAAAGTTACTTTTTTAGTTACTTTGGAAAAAAAGTTACTTTTTTAGTTACTTTGGAAAAAAAGTTACTTTTTTAGTTACTTTGGAAAAAAATTTACTTTTTTAGTTACTTTGGAAAAAAAATATTTTTTTAGTTACTTTGGAAAAAAAGTTACTTTTTTAGTTACTTTGGAAAAAAAGTTACTTTTTTAGTTACTTTGGAAAAAAAAATATTTTTTTAGTTACTTTGGAAAAAAAAATATTTTTTTAGTTACTTTGGAAAAAAAAATATTTTTTTAGTTACTTTGGAAAAAAAAATATTTTTTTAGTTACTTTGGGAAAAAAAATATTTTTTTAGTTACTTTGGAAAAAAAAATATTTTTTTAGTTACTTTGAAAAAAAAATATTTTTTTAGTTACTTTGGAAAAAAAAATATTTTTTTAGTTACTTTGGAAAAAAAATATTTTTTTAGTTACTTTGGAAAAAAAAATATTTTTTTAGTTACTTTGGAAAAAAAAATATTTTTTTAGTTACTTTGGAAAAAAAAATATTTTTTTAGTTACTTTGGAAAAAAAAATATTTTTTTAGTTACTTTGGAAAAAAAAATATTTTTTTAGTTACTTTGAAAAAAAAATATTTTTTTAGTTACTTTGGAAAAAAAATTATTTTTTTAGTTACTTTGGAAAAAAAAATATTTTTTTAGTTACTTTGGAAAAAAAAATATTTTTTTAGTTACTTTGGAAAAAAAAATATTTTTTTAGTTACTTTGGAAAAAAAAATATTTTTTTAGTTACTTTGGAAAAAAAAATATTTTTTTAGTTACTTTGGAAAAAAAAATATTTTTTTAGTTACTTTGGAAAAAAAGTTACTTTTTTAGTTACTTTGGAAAAAAAGTTACTTTTTTAGTTACTTTGGAAAAAAAAATATTTTTTTAGTTACTTTGGAAAAAAAAATATTTTTTTAGTTACTTTGGAAAAAAAAAATTGTTTTAGTTACTTTGGAAAAAAAGTTACTTTTTTAGTTACTTTGGAAAAAAAGTTACTTTTTTAGTTACTTTGGAAAATTTTTTACTTTTTTAGTTACTTTGGAAAAAAAAATATTTTTTTAGTTACTTTGGAAAAAAAGTTACTTTTTTAGTTACTTTGGAAAAAAAAATATTTTTTTAGTTACTTTGGAAAAAAAAATATTTTTTTAGTTACTTTGGAAAAAAAAATATTTTTTTAGTTACTTTGGAAAAAAAAATATTTTTTTAGTTACTTTGGAAAAAAATATATTTTTTTAGTTACTTTGGAAAAAAAAATATTTTTTTAGTTACTTTGGAAAAAAAAAAATTTTTTTAGTTACTTTGGAAAAAAAATATTTTTTTAGTTACTTTGGAAAAAAAAATATTTTTTTAGTTACTTTGGAAAAAAAAAAAAATTTTTAGTTACTTTGGAAAAAAAAATATTTTTTTAGTTACTTTGGAAAAAAAAAATTTTTTTTAGTTACTTTGGAAAAAAAAATATTTTTTTAGTTACTTTGGAAAAAAAAATATTTTTTTTAGTTACTTTGGAAAAAAAATTATTTTTTTAGTTACTTTGGAAAAAAAAATATTTTTTTAGTTACTTTGAAAAAAAAATATTTTTTTAGTTACTTTGGAAAAAAAAAATATTTTTTTAGTTACTTTGGAAAAAAAATATATTTTTTTAGTTACTTTGGAAAAAAATATATTTTTTTAGTTACTTTGGAAAAAAAAATATTTTTTTAGTTACTTTGGAAAAAAAAATTTTTTTTAGTTACTTTGGGAAAAAAAATATTTTTTTAGTTACTTTGGAAAAAAAAATATTTTTTTAGTTACTTTGGAAAAAAAAATATTTTTTTAGTTACTTTGGAAAAAAATATATTTTTTTAGTTACTTTGGAAAAAAAAATATTTTTTTAGTTACTTTGGAAAAAAAAAAAATTTTTTAGTTACTTTGGAAAAAGAAAATTTTTTTTAGTTACTTTGGAAAAAAAAAAATTTTTTAGTTACTTTGGAAAAAAAAAAAATTTTTAGTTACTTTGGAAAAAAAAAATTTTTTTAGTTACTTTGGAAAAAAAAAAATTTTTTAGTTACTTTGGAAAAAAAAATATTTTTTTAGTTACTTTGGAAAAAAAAAATTTTTTTTAGTTACTTTGGAAAAAAAAATATTTTTTTAGTTACTTTGGAAAAAAAAAATTTTTTTTAGTTACTTTGGGAAAAAAAATATTTTTTTAGTTACTTTGGAAAAAAAAATATTTTTTTAGTTACTTTGAAAAAAAAATATTTTTTTAGTTACTTTGGAAAAAAAATATATTTTTTTAGTTACTTTGGAAAAAAAATATATTTTTTTAGTTACTTTGGAAAAAAAAATATTTTTTTAGTTACTTTGGAAAAAAAAATATTTTTTTAGTTACTTTGGAAAAAAATATATTTTTTTAGTTACTTTGAAAAAAATAAATATTTTTTTAGTTACTTTGGAAAAAAATATATTTTTTTAGTTACTTTGGAAAAAATATATATTTTTTTAGTTACTTTGGAAAAAAAATATATTTTTTTAGTTACTTTGGAAAAAAAAATATTTTTTTAGTTACTTTGGAAAAAAAAATATTTTTTTAGTTACTTTGGAAAAAAATATATTTTTTTAGTTACTTTGGAAAAAAATATATTTTTTTAGTTACTTTGGAAAAAAAAATATTTTTTTAGTTACTTTGGAAAAAAAAAAATTTTTTTAGTTACTTTGGAAAAAAAATATTTTTTTAGTTACTTTGGAAAAAAAAATATTTTTTTAGTTACTTTGGAAAAAAAAAAAATTTTTTAGTTACTTTGGAAAAAAAAATATTTTTTTAGTTACTTTGGAAAAAAAAAATTTTTTTTAGTTACTTTGGAAAAAAAAATATTTTTTTAGTTACTTTGGAAAAAAAAATATTTTTTTTAGTTACTTTGGAAAAAAAATTATTTTTTTAGTTACTTTGGAAAAAAAAATATTTTTTTAGTTACTTTGAAAAAAAAATATTTTTTTAGTTACTTTGGAAAAAAAAAATATTTTTTTAGTTACTTTGGAAAAAAAATATATTTTTTTAGTTACTTTGGAAAAAAATATATTTTTTTAGTTACTTTGGAAAAAAAAATATTTTTTTAGTTACTTTGGAAAAAAAAATATTTTTTTAGTTACTTTGAAAAAAAAAAATATTTTTTTAGTTACTTTGGAAAAAAAAAAATTTTACTTTGGGAAAAAAAATATTTTTTTAGTTACTTTGGAAAAAAAAATATTTTTTTAGTTACTTTGAAAAAAAAATATTTTTTTAGTTACTTTGGAAAAAAAAATATTTTTTTAGTTACTTTGGAAAAAAAAATATTTTTTTAGTTACTTTGGAAAAAAAAAATTTTTTAGTTACTTTGGAAAAAAAAAAAATTTTTTAGTTACTTTGGAAAAAAAAATATTTTTTTAGTTACTTTGGAAAAAAAAATATTTTTTTAGTTACTTTGGAAAAAAAGTTACTTTTTTAGTTACTTTGGAAAAAAAAAAAAATTTTAGTTACTTTGGAAAAAAAGTTACTTTTTTAGTTACTTTGGAAAAAAAAATATTTTTTTAGTTACTTTGGAAAAAAAAATATTTTTTTAGTTACTTTGGAAAAAAAAATATTTTTTTAGTTACTTTGGAAAAAAAAATATTTTTTTAGTTACTTTGGAAAAAAAAATTTTTTTTAGTTACTTTGGAAAAAAAAATATTTTTTTAGTTACTTTGGAAAAAAAAATATTTTTTTAGTTACTTTGGAAAAAAAAATATTTTTTTATTTACTTTGGAAAAAAAAATATTTTTTTAGTTACTTTGGAAAAAAAAATATTTTTTTAGTTACTTTGGGAAAAAAAATATTTTTTTAGTTACTTTGGAAAAAAAAATATTTTTTTAGTTACTTTGGAAAAAAAAATATTTTTTTAGTTACTTTGGAAAAAAAGTTACTTTTTTAGTTACTTTGGAAAAAAAGTTACTTTTTTAGTTACTTTGGAAAAAAAGTTACTTTTTTAGTTACTTTGGAAAAAATTTTACTTTTTTAGTTACTTTGGAAAAAAAAATATTTTTTTAGTTGCTTTGGAAAAAAAGTTACTTTTTTAGTTACTTTGGAAAAAAAAATATTTTTTTAGTTACTTTGGAAAAAAAAATATTTTTTTAGTTACTTTGGAAAAAAAAATATTTTTTTAGTTACTTTGGAAAAAAAAATATTTTTTTAGTTACTTTGGAAAAAAAAATATTTTTTTAGTTACTTTGGAAAAAGAAATATTTTTTTAGTTACTTTGGAAAAAAAATATTTTTTTAGTTACTTTGGAAAAAAAAATATTTTTTTAGTTACTTTGGAAAAAAAAAAATTTTTTTAGTTACTTTGGAAAAAAAAATATTTTTTTAGTTACTTTGGAAAAAAAAAATTTTTTTAGTTACTTTGGAAAAAAAAATATTTTTTTAGTTACTTTGGAAAAAAAAATATTTTTTTAGTTACTTTGAAAAAAAAATATTTTTTTAGTTACTTTGGAAAAAAAAATATTTTTTTAGTTACTTTGGAAAAAAAAATATTTTTTTAGTTACTTTGGAAAAAAATATATTTTTTTAGTTACTTTGGAAAAAAAAATATTTTTTTAGTTACTTTGGAAAAAAATATTTTTTTAGTTACTTTGGAAAAAAAGTTACTTTTTTAGTTACTTTGGAAAAAAAGTTACTTTTTTAGTTACTTTGGAAAAAAAGTTACTTTTTTAGTTACTTTGGAAAAAAAAGTTACTTTTTTAGTTACTTTGGAAAAAAAAATATTTTTTTAGTTACTTTGGAAAAAAAGTTACTTTTTTAGTTACTTTGGAAAAAAAAATATTTTTTTAGTTACTTTGGAAAAAAAATATTTTTTTAGTTACTTTGGAAAAAAAAATATTTTTTTAGTTACTTTGGAAAAAAAGTTACTTTTTTTGTTACTTTGGAAAAAAAAATATTTTTTTAGTTACTTTGGAAAAAAAAATATTTTTTTAGTTACTTTGGAAAAAAAAATATTTTTTTAGTTACTTTGGAAAAAAAAATATTTTTTTAGTTACTTTGGAAAAAAAAATATTTTTTTAGTTACTTTGGAAAAAAAAATATTTTTTTAGTTACTTTGGAAAAAAATATATTTTTTTAGTTACTTTGGAAAAAAAAATATTTTTTTATTTACTTTGGAAAAAAAAATATTTTTTTAGTTACTTTGGGAAAAAAAATATTTTTTTAGTTACTTTGGAAAAAAAAATATTTTTTTAGTTACTTTGGAAAAAAAAATATTTTTTTAGTTACTTTGGAAAAAAGTTACTTTTTTAGTTACTTTGGAAAAAAAAATATTTTTTTAGTTACTTTGGAAAAAAAAATATTTTTTTAGTTACTTTGGAAAAAAAAATATTTTTTTAGTTACTTTGGAAAAAAAAATATTTTTTTAGTTACTTTGGAAAAAAAATATTTTTTTAGTTACTTTGGAAAAAAATATTTTTTTTTAGTTACTTTGGAAAAAAAATTTTTTTTTAGTTACTTTGGAAAAAAAAATATTTTTTTAGTTACTTTGGAAAAAAAAAAAAATTTTTAGTTACTTTGGAAAAAAAAAAAATTTTTTAGTTACTTTGGAAAAAAAAAAATTTTTTTAGTTACTTTGGAAAAAAAAAAATTTTTTAGTTACTTTGGAAAAAAAAAAAATTTTTAGTTACTTTGGAAAAAAAAAATTTTTTTTAGTTACTTTGGAAAAAAAAAAATTTTTTTAGTTACTTTGGAAAAAAAAATATTTTTTTAGTTACTTTGGAAAAAAAAAATTTTTTTTAGTTACTTTGGAAAAAAAAATATTTTTTTAGTTACTTTGGAAAAAAAAAATATTTTTTTAGTTACTTTGGAAAAAAAAATATTTTTTTAGTTACTTTGGAAAAAAAAATATTTTTTTAGTTACTTTGGAAAAAAAAATATTTTTTTAGTTACTTTGGAAAAAAAAATATTTTTTTAGTTACTTTGGAAAAAAAAAATTTTTTTTAGTTACTTTGGAAAAAAAAAAATTTTTTTAGTTACTTTGGAAAAAAAAAATTTTTTTTAGTTACTTTGGAAAAAAAAAAATTTTTTTTAGTTACTTTGGAAAAAAAAATTTTTTTTAGTTACTTTGGAAAAAAAAAAAATTTTTTAGTTACTTTGGAAAAAAAAATATTTTTTTAGTTACTTTGGAAAAAAAAATATTTTTTTAGTTACTTTGGAAAAAAAAATATTTTTTTAGTTACTTTGGAAAAAAAAAATATTTTTTTAGTTACTTTGGAAAAAAAAAATATTTTTTTAGTTACTTTGGAAAAAAAAATATTTTTTTAGTTACTTTGGAAAAAAAAAAATTTTTTTAGTTACTTTGGAAAAAAAAATATTTTTTTAGTTACTTTGAAAAAAATAAATATTTTTTTAGTTACTTTGGAAAAAAAAAAAATTTTTTAGTTACTTTGGGAAAAAAAATATTTTTTTAGTTACTTTGGAAAAAAAGTTACTTTTTTAGTTACTTTGGAAAAAAAGTTACTTTTTTAGTTACTTTGGAAAAAAAGTTACTTTTTTAGTTACTTTGGAAAAAAATTTACTTTTTTAGTTACTTTGGAAAAAAAATATTTTTTTAGTTACTTTGGAAAAAAAGTTACTTTTTTAGTTACTTTGGAAAAAAAGTTACTTTTTTAGTTACTTTGGAAAAAAAATATTTTTTTAGTTACTTTGGAAAAAAAAATATTTTTTTAGTTACTTTGGAAAAAAAAATATTTTTTTAGTTACTTTGGAAAAAAAAATATTTTTTTAGTTAATTTGGAAAAAAAAATATTTTTTTAGTTACTTTGGAAAAAAAAATATTTTTTTAGTTACTTTGAAAAAAAAATATTTTTTTAGTTACTTTGGAAAAAAAAATATTTTTTTAGTTACTTTGGAAAAAAAAATATTTTTTTAGTTACTTTGGAAAAAAAAATATTTTTTTAGTTACTTTGGAAAAAAAAATATTTTTTTAGTTACTTTGGAAAAAAAAATATTTTTTTAGTTACTTTGGAAAAAAAAATATTTTTTTAGTTACTTTGGAAAAAAAAATATTTTTTTAGTTACTTTGGAAAAAAAAATATTTTTTTAGTTACTTTGAAAAAAAAATATTTTTTTAGTTACTTTGGAAAAAAAAATATTTTTTTAGTTACTTTGGAAAAAAATATATTTTTTTAGTTACTTTGGAAAAAAAAATATTTTTTTAGTTACTTTGGAAAAAAGTTACTTTTTTAGTTACTTTGGAAAAAAAATATTTTTTTAGTTACTTTGGAAAAAAAAATATTTTTTTAGTTACTTTGGAAAAAAAAATATTTTTTTAGTTACTTTGGAAAAAAAAAATTTTTTTTAGTTACTTTGGAAAAAAAATTTTTTTTTAGT
Source organism: Melanostigma gelatinosum (assembly GCF_949748355.1). Lineage (NCBI taxonomy): Eukaryota > Metazoa > Chordata > Actinopteri > Perciformes > Zoarcidae > Melanostigma > Melanostigma gelatinosum. The sequence continues at coordinate 15,383,571 of NC_136651.1, forward strand.
TACTTTGGAAAAAAATATATTTTTTTAGTTACTTTGGAAAAAAAAAATTTTTTTAGTTACTTTGGAAAAAAAAATATTTTTAGTTACTTTGGAAAAAAAAAAAAAATTTTAGTTACTTTGGAAAAAAAAAAAATTTTTTAGTTACTTTGGAAAAAAAAAATTTTTTTTTAGTTACTTTGGAAAAAAAAAAAAATTTTTAGTTACTTTGGAAAAAAAAAATTTTTTTTAGTTACTTTGGAAAAAAAAAATTTTTTTTAGTTACTTTGGAAAAAAAAAATTTTTTTTAGTTACTTTGGAAAAAAAAAAAATTTTTTAGTTACTTTGGAAAAAAAAATATTTTTTTAGTTACTTTGGAAAAAAAAATATTTTTTTAGTTACTTTGGAAAAAAAAATATTTTTTTAGTTACTTTGGAAAAAAAAAATATTTTTTTAGTTACTTTGGAAAAAAAATATATTTTTTTAGTTACTTTGGAAAAAAATATATTTTTTTAGTTACTTTGGAAAAAAAAATATTTTTTTAGTTACTTTGGAAAAAAAAAAATTGTTTTAGTTACTTTGGAAAAAAAAAATTTTTTTAGTTACTTTGGAAAAAAAAAAATTGTTTTAGTTACTTTGGAAAAAAAAAATTTTTTTTAGTTACTTTGGAAAAAAAACATTTTTTTTAGTTACTTTGGAAAAAAAAATATTTTTTAGTTACTTTGGAAAAAAAAAAAAATTTTTAGTTACTTTGGAAAAAAAAATATTTTTTTAGTTACTTTGGAAAAAAAAATATTTTTTTAGTTACTTTGGAAAAAAATATATTTTTTTAGTTACTTTGGAAAAAAAAAATATTTTTTTAGTTACTTTGGAAAAGAAATATATTTTTTTAGTTACTTTGGAAAAAAAAATATTTTTTTAGTTACTTTGGAAAAAAAAATATTTTTTTAGTTACTTTGGAAAAAAAAATATTTTTTTAGTTACTTTGAAAAAAATAAATATTTTTTTAGTTACTTTGGAAAAAAAAAAATTTTTTTAGTTACTTTGGGAAAAAAAATATTTTTTTAGTTACTTTGGAAAAAAAGTTACTTTTTTAGTTACTTTGGAAAAAAAGTTACTTTTTTAGTTACTTTGGAAAAAAAGTTACTTTTTTAGTTACTTTGGAAAAAAAGTTACTTTTTTAGTTACTTTGGAAAAAAATTTACTTTTTTAGTTACTTTGGAAAAAAAATATTTTTTTAGTTACTTTGGAAAAAAAGTTACTTTTTTAGTTACTTTGGAAAAAAAGTTACTTTTTTAGTTACTTTGGAAAAAAAAATATTTTTTTAGTTACTTTGGAAAAAAAAATATTTTTTAGTTACTTTGGAAAAAAAAATATTTTTTTAGTTACTTTGGAAAAAAAAATATTTTTTTAGTTACTTTGGAAAAAAAAATATTTTTTTAGTTACTTTGGAAAAAAAAATATTTTTTTAGTTACTTTGAAAAAAAAATATTTTTTTAGTTACTTTGGAAAAAAAAAATATTTTTTTAGTTACTTTGGAAAAAAAAATATTTTTTTAGTTACTTTGGAAAAAAAAATATTTTTTTAGTTACTTTGGAAAAAAAATATTTTTTTAGTTACTTTGGAAAAAAGAAATATTTTTTTAGTTACTTTGGAAAAAAAAATATTTTTTAGTTACTTTGGAAAAAAAAATATTTTTTTAGTTACTTTGGAAAAAAAAATATTTTTTTAGTTACTTTGAAAAAAAAATATTTTTTTAGTTACTTTGGAAAAAAAAATATTTTTTTAGTTACTTTGGAAAAAAAAATATTTTTTTAGTTACTTTGGAAAAAAAAATATTTTTTTAGTTACTTTGGAAAAAAAAATATTTTTTTAGTTACTTTGGAAAAAAAAATATTTTTTTAGTTACTTTGGAAAAAAAAATATTTTTTTAGTTACTTTGGAAAAAAAAATATTTTTTTAGTTACTTTGGAAAAAAAGTTACTTTTTTAGTTACTTTGGAAAAAAAGTTACTTTTTTAGTTACTTTGGAAAAAAAAATATTTTTTTAGTTACTTTGGAAAAAAAAATATTTTTTTAGTTACTTTGGAAAAAAAAATATTTTTTTAGTTACTTTGGAAAAAAAAATATTTTTTTATTTACTTTGGAAAAAAAAATATTTTTTTAGTTACTTTGGAAAAAAAAATATTTTTTTAGTTACTTTGGAAAAAAAAATATTTTTTTAGTTACTTTGGAAAAAAAAAAATTTTTTTAGTTACTTTGGAAAAAAAAATATTTTTTTAGTTACTTTGGAAAAAAAAAAAATTTTTAGTTACTTTGGAAAAAAAAAAAATTTTTTAGTTACTTTGGAAAAAAAAATATTTTTTTAGTTACTTTGGAAAAAAAAAATTTTTTTTAGTTACTTTGGAAAAAAAAATATTTTTTTAGTTACTTTGGAAAAAAAAATATTTTTTTAGTTACTTTGGAAAAAAAATTATTTTTTTAGTTACTTTGGAAAAAAAAATATTTTTTTAGTTACTTTGAAAAAAAAATATTTTTTTAGTTACTTTGGAAAAAAAAAAAATTTTTTAGTTACTTTGGAAAAAAAATATATTTTTTTAGTTACTTTGGAAAAAAATATATATTTTTAGTTACTTTGGAAAAAAAAATATTTTTTTAGTTACTTTGGAAAAAAAAATATTTTTTTAGTTACTTTGAAAAAAAAAAATATTTTTTTAGTTACTTTGGAAAAAAAAAAATTTTTTTAGTTACTTTGGGAAAAAAAATATTTTTTTAGTTACTTTGGAAAAAAAGTTACTTTTTTAGTTACTTTGGAAAAAAAGTTACTTTTTTAGTTACTTTGGAAAAAAAGTTACTTTTTTAGTTACTTTGGAAAAAATTTTACTTTTTTAGTTACTTTGGAAAAAAAATATTTTTTTAGTTACTTTGGAAAAAAAGTTACTTTTTTAGTTACTTTGGAAAAAAAGTTACTTTTTTAGTTACTTTGGAAAAAAAATATTTTTTTAGTTACTTTGGAAAAAAAAATATTTTTTTAGTTACTTTGGAAAAAAAAATATTTTTTTAGTTACTTTGGAAAAAAAAATATTTTTTTAGTTACTTTGGGAAAAAAAATATTTTTTTAGTTACTTTGGAAAAAAAAAAAATTTTTTAGTTACTTTGAAAAAAAAATATTTTTTTAGTTACTTTGGAAAAAAAAATATTTTTTTAGTTACTTTGGAAAAAAAAATATTTTTTTAGTTACTTTGGAAAAAAAAATATTTTTTTAGTTACTTTGGAAAAAAAAATATTTTTTTAGTTACTTTGGAAAAAAAAATATTTTTTTAGTTACTTTGGAAAAAAAAATATTTTTTTAGTTACTTTGGAAAAAAAGTTACTTTTTTAGTTACTTTGGAAAAAAAAGTTACTTTTTTAGTTACTTTGGAAAAAAAAGTTACTTTTTTAGTTACTTTGGAAAAAAAAATATTTTTTTAGTTACTTTGGAAAAAAAAATATTTTTTTAGTTACTTTGGAAAAAAAAATATTTTTTTAGTTACTTTGGAAAAAAAAATATTTTTTAGTTACTTTGGAAAAAAAAAATATTTTTTTAGTTACTTTGGAAAAAAAAATATTTTTTTAGTTACTTTGGAAAAAAAAATATTTTTTTAGTTACTTTGGAAAAAAAATATTTTTTTAGTTACTTTGGAAAAAAAAATATTTTTTTAGTTACTTTGGAAAAAAAAATATTTTTTAGTTACTTTGGAAAAAAAAATATTTTTTTAGTTACTTTGGAAAAAAAAATATTTTTTTAGTTACTTTGAAAAAAAAATATTTTTTTAGTTACTTTGGAAAAAAAAATATTTTTTTAGTTACTTTGGAAAAAAAAATATTTTTTTAGTTACTTTGGAAAAAAAAATATTTTTTTAGTTACTTTGGAAAAAAAAATATTTTTTTAGTTACTTTGGAAAAAAAAATATTTTTTTAGTTACTTTGGAAAAAAAAATATTTTTTTAGTTACTTTGGAAAAAAAGTTACTTTTTTAGTTACTTTGGAAAAAAAGTTACTTTTTTAGTTACTTTGGAAAAAAAAATATTTTTTTAGTTACTTTGGAAAAAAAAATATTTTTTAGTTACTTTGGAAAAAAAAATATTTTTTTAGTTACTTTGGAAAAAAAAATATTTTTTTAGTTACTTTGGAAAAAAAAATATTTTTTTAGTTACTTTGGAAAAAAAAATATTTTTTTAGTTACTTTGAAAAAAAAATATTTTTTTAGTTACTTTGGAAAAAAAAAATATTTTTTTAGTTACTTTGGAAAAAAAAATATTTTTTTAGTTACTTTGGAAAAAAAAATATTTTTTTAGTTACTTTGGAAAAAAAATATTTTTTTAGTTACTTTGGAAAAAAAAATATTTTTTTAGTTACTTTGGAAAAAAAAATATTTTTTAGTTACTTTGGAAAAAAAAATATTTTTTTAGTTACTTTGGAAAAAAAAATATTTTTTTAGTTACTTTGAAAAAAAAATATTTTTTTAGTTACTTTGGAAAAAAAAATATTTTTTTAGTTACTTTGGAAAAAAAAATATTTTTTTAGTTACTTTGGAAAAAAAAATATTTTTTTAGTTACTTTGGAAAAAAAAATATTTTTTTAGTTACTTTGGAAAAAAAAATATTTTTTTAGTTACTTTGGAAAAAAAAATATTTTTTTAGTTACTTTGGAAAAAAAGTTACTTTTTTAGTTACTTTGGAAAAAAAAGTTACTTTTTTAGTTACTTTGGAAAAAAAAATATTTTTTTAGTTACTTTGGAAAAAAAAATATTTTTTTAGTTACTTTGGAAAAAAAAATATTTTTTTAGTTACTTTGGAAAAAAAAATATTTTTTTATTTACTTTGGAAAAAAAAATATTTTTTTAGTTACTTTGGAAAAAAAAATATTTTTTTAGTTACTTTGGAAAAAAAAATATTTTTTTAGTTACTTTGGAAAAAAAAAAATTTTTTTAGTTACTTTGGAAAAAAAAATATTTTTTTAGTTACTTTGGAAAAAAAAAATTTTTTTAGTTACTTTGGAAAAAAAAAAAATTTTTTAGTTACTTTGGAAAAAAAATATTTTTTTAGTTACTTTGGAAAAAAAAAATTTTTTTTAGTTACTTTGGAAAAAAAAATATTTTTTTAGTTACTTTGGAAAAAAAAATATTTTTTTAGTTACTTTGGAAAAAAAAATATTTTTTTAGTTACTTTGGAAAAAAAAATATTTTTTTAGTTACTTTGAAAAAAAAATATTTTTTTAGTTACTTTGGAAAAAAAAAATATTTTTTTAGTTACTTTGGAAAAAAAATATATTTTTTTAGTTACTTTGGAAAAAAATATATATTTTTAGTTACTTTGGAAAAAAAAATATTTTTTTAGTTACTTTGGAAAAAAAAATATTTTTTTAGTTACTTTGAAAAAAAAAATATTTTTTTAGTTACTTTGGAAAAAAAAAAATTTTTTTAGTTACTTTGGGAAAAAAAAATTTTTTTTAGTTACTTTGGAAAAAAAGTTACTTTTTTAGTTACTTTGGAAAAAAAGTTACTTTTTTAGTTACTTTGGAAAAAAAGTTACTTTTTTAGTTACTTTGGAAAAAAATTTACTTTTTTAGTTACTTTGGAAAAAAAATATTTTTTTAGTTACTTTGGAAAAAAAGTTACTTTTTTAGTTACTTTGGAAAAAAAGTTACTTTTTTAGTTACTTTGGAAAAAAAAATATTTTTTTAGTTACTTTGGAAAAAAAAATATTTTTTTAGTTACTTTGGAAAAAAAAATATTTTTTTAGTTACTTTGGAAAAAAAAATATTTTTTTAGTTACTTTGGGAAAAAAAATATTTTTTTAGTTACTTTGGAAAAAAAAAAATTTTTTTAGTTACTTTGAAAAAAAAATATTTTTTTAGTTACTTTGGAAAAAAAAATATTTTTTTAGTTACTTTGGAAAAAAAAATATTTTTTTAGTTACTTTGGAAAAAAAAATATTTTTTTAGTTACTTTGGAAAAAAAAATATTTTTTTAGTTACTTTGGAAAAAAAGTTACTTTTTTAGTTACTTTGGAAAAAAAAGTTACTTTTTTAGTTACTTTGGAAAAAAAAAATTTTTTTTAGTTACTTTGGAAAAAAAAATATTTTTTTAGTTACTTTGGAAAAAAAAATATTTTTTTAGTTACTTTGGAAAAAAAAATATTTTTTTATTTACTTTGGAAAAAAAAATATTTTTTTAGTTACTTTGGAAAAAAAAATATTTTTTTAGTTACTTTGGAAAAAAAAATATTTTTTTAGTTACTTTGGAAAAAAAAAAATTTTTTTAGTTACTTTGGAAAAAAAAATATTTTTTTAGTTACTTTGGAAAAAAAAAATTTTTTTAGTTACTTTGGAAAAAAAAAATGTTTTAGTTACTTTGGAAAAAAAAAAATTTTTTTAGTTACTTTGGAAAAAAAAAATTTTTTTTAGTTACTTTGGAAAAAAAAATATTTTTTTAGTTACTTTGGAAAAAAAAATATTTTTTTAGTTACTTTGGAAAAAAAATTATTTTTTTAGTTACTTTGGAAAAAAAAATATTTTTTTAGTTACTTTGAAAAAAAAATATTTTTTTAGTTACTTTGGAAAAAAAAAATATTTTTTTAGTTACTTTGGAAAAAAAATATATATTTTTTAGTTACTTTGGAAAAAAATATATTTTTTTAGTTACTTTGGAAAAAAAAATATTTTTTTAGTTACTTTGGAAAAAAAAATATTTTTTTAGTTACTTTGAAAAAAAAAATATTTTTTTAGTTACTTTGGAAAAAAATTTTTTTTAGTTACTTTGGGAAAAAAAAATTTTTTTTAGTTACTTTGGAAAAAAAGTTACTTTTTTAGTTACTTTGGAAAAAAAGTTACTTTTTTAGTTACTTTGGAAAAAAAGTTACTTTTTTAGTTACTTTGGAAAAAAATTTACTTTTTTAGTTACTTTGGAAAAAAAATATTTTTTTAGTTACTTTGGAAAAAAAGTTACTTTTTTAGTTACTTTGGAAAAAAAGTTACTTTTTTAGTTACTTTGGAAAAAAAAATATTTTTTTAGTTACTTTGGAAAAAAAAATATTTTTTTAGTTACTTTGGAAAAAAAAATATTTTTTTAGTTACTTTGGAAAAAAAAATATTTTTTTAGTTACTTTGGGAAAAAAAATATTTTTTTAGTTACTTTGGAAAAAAAAATATTTTTTTAGTTACTTTGAAAAAAAAATATTTTTTTAGTTACTTTGGAAAAAAAAATATTTTTTTAGTTACTTTGGAAAAAAAATATTTTTTTAGTTACTTTGGAAAAAAAAATATTTTTTTAGTTACTTTGGAAAAAAAAATATTTTTTTAGTTACTTTGGAAAAAAAAATATTTTTTTAGTTACTTTGGAAAAAAAAATATTTTTTTAGTTACTTTGGAAAAAAAAATATTTTTTTAGTTACTTTGAAAAAAAAATATTTTTTTAGTTACTTTGGAAAAAAAATTATTTTTTTAGTTACTTTGGAAAAAAAAATATTTTTTTAGTTACTTTGGAAAAAAAAATATTTTTTTAGTTACTTTGGAAAAAAAAATATTTTTTTAGTTACTTTGGAAAAAAAAATATTTTTTTAGTTACTTTGGAAAAAAAAATATTTTTTTAGTTACTTTGGAAAAAAAAATATTTTTTTAGTTACTTTGGAAAAAAAGTTACTTTTTTAGTTACTTTGGAAAAAAAAGTTACTTTTTTAGTTACTTTGGAAAAAAAAATATTTTTTTAGTTACTTTGGAAAAAAAAATATTTTTTTAGTTACTTTGGAAAAAAAAAATTGTTTTAGTTACTTTGGAAAAAAAGTTACTTTTTTAGTTACTTTGGAAAAAAAGTTACTTTTTTAGTTACTTTGGAAAAATTTTTACTTTTTTAGTTACTTTGGAAAAAAAAATATTTTTTTAGTTACTTTGGAAAAAAAGTTACTTTTTTAGTTACTTTGGAAAAAAAAATATTTTTTTAGTTACTTTGGAAAAAAAAATATTTTTTTAGTTACTTTGGAAAAAAAAATATTTTTTTAGTTACTTTGGAAAAAAAAATATTTTTTTAGTTACTTTGGAAAAAAATATATTTTTTTAGTTACTTTGGAAAAAAAAATATTTTTTTAGTTACTTTGGAAAAAAAAAAATTTTTTTAGTTACTTTGGAAAAAAAATATTTTTTTAGTTACTTTGGAAAAAAAAATATTTTTTTAGTTACTTTGGAAAAAAAAAAAATTTTTTAGTTACTTTGGAAAAAAAAATATTTTTTTAGTTACTTTGGAAAAAAAAAATTTTTTTTAGTTACTTTGGAAAAAAAAATATTTTTTTAGTTACTTTGGAAAAAAAAATATTTTTTTTAGTTACTTTGGAAAAAAAATTATTTTTTTAGTTACTTTGGAAAAAAAAATATTTTTTTAGTTACTTTGAAAAAAAAATATTTTTTTAGTTACTTTGGAAAAAAAAAATATTTTTTTAGTTACTTTGGAAAAAAAATATATTTTTTTAGTTACTTTGGAAAAAAATATATTTTTTTAGTTACTTTGGAAAAAAAAATATTTTTTTAGTTACTTTGGAAAAAAAAATATTTTTTTAGTTACTTTGAAAAAAAAATATATTTTTTTAGTTACTTTGGAAAAAAAAAATTTTTTTTAGTTACTTTGGGAAAAAAAATATTTTTTTAGTTACTTTGGAAAAAAAAATATTTTTTTAGTTACTTTGGAAAAAAAAATATTTTTTTAGTTACTTTGGAAAAAAATATATTTTTTTAGTTACTTTGGAAAAAAAAATATTTTTTTAGTTACTTTGGAAAAAAAAAAAATTTTTTAGTTACTTTGGAAAAAGAAAATTTTTTTTAGTTACTTTGGAAAAAAAAAAATTTTTTAGTTACTTTGGAAAAAAAAAAATTTTTAGTTACTTTGGAAAAAAAAAATTTTTTTAGTTACTTTGGAAAAAAAAAAATTTTTTAGTTACTTTGGAAAAAAAAATATTTTTTTAGTTACTTTGGAAAAAAAAAATTTTTTTTAGTTACTTTGGAAAAAAAAATATTTTTTTAGTTACTTTGGAAAAAAAAAATTTTTTTTAGTTACTTTGGGAAAAAAAATATTTTTTTAGTTACTTTGGAAAAAAAAATATTTTTTTAGTTACTTTGAAAAAAAAATATTTTTTTAGTTACTTTGGAAAAAAAATATATTTTTTTAGTTACTTTGGAAAAAAAATATATTTTTTTAGTTACTTTGGAAAAAAAAATATTTTTTTAGTTACTTTGGAAAAAAAAATATTTTTTTAGTTACTTTGGAAAAAAATATATTTTTTTAGTTACTTTGAAAAAAATAAATATTTTTTTAGTTACTTTGGAAAAAAATATATTTTTTTAGTTACTTTGGAAAAAATATATATTTTTTTAGTTACTTTGGAAAAAAAATATATTTTTTTAGTTACTTTGGAAAAAAAAATATTTTTTTAGTTACTTTGGAAAAAAAAATATTTTTTTAGTTACTTTGGAAAAAAAAATATTTTTTTAGTTACTTTGGAAAAAAATATATTTTTTTAGTTACTTTGGAAAAAAAAATATTTTTTTAGTTACTTTGGAAAAAAAAAAATTTTTTTAGTTACTTTGGAAAAAAAATATTTTTTTAGTTACTTTGGAAAAAAAAATATTTTTTTAGTTACTTTGGAAAAAAAAAAAATTTTTTAGTTACTTTGGAAAAAAAAATATTTTTTTAGTTACTTTGGAAAAAAAAAATTTTTTTTAGTTACTTTGGAAAAAAAAATATTTTTTTAGTTACTTTGGAAAAAAAAATATTTTTTTTAGTTACTTTGGAAAAAAAATTATTTTTTTAGTTACTTTGGAAAAAAAAATATTTTTTTAGTTACTTTGAAAAAAAAATATTTTTTTAGTTACTTTGGAAAAAAAAAATATTTTTTTAGTTACTTTGGAAAAAAAATATATTTTTTTAGTTACTTTGGAAAAAAATATATTTTTTTAGTTACTTTGGAAAAAAAAATATTTTTTTAGTTACTTTGGAAAAAAAAATATTTTTTTAGTTACTTTGAAAAAAAAAAATATTTTTTTAGTTACTTTGGAAAAAAAAAATTTTTACTTTGGGAAAAAAAATATTTTTTTAGTTACTTTGGAAAAAAAAATATTTTTTTAGTTACTTTGAAAAAAAAATATTTTTTTAGTTACTTTGGAAAAAAAATATATTTTTTTAGTTACTTTGGAAAAAAAATATATTTTTTTAGTTACTTTGGAAAAAAAAATATTTTTTTAGTTACTTTGGAAAAAAAAATATTTTTTTAGTTACTTTGGAAAAAAATATATTTTTTTAGTTACTTTGAAAAAAATAAATATTTTTTTAGTTACTTTGGAAAAAAAAATAAATTTTTAGTTACTTTGGGAAAAAAAATATTTTTTTAGTTACTTTGGAAAAAAAGTTACTTTTTTAGTTACTTTGGAAAAAAAGTTACTTTTTTAGTTACTTTGGAAAAAAAGTTACTTTTTTAGTTACTTTGGAAAAAAATTTACTTTTTTAGTTACTTTGGAAAAAAAATATTTTTTTAGTTACTTTGGAAAAAAAGTTACTTTTTTAGTTACTTTGGAAAAAAAGTTACTTTTTTAGTTACTTTGGAAAAAAAATATTTTTTTAGTTACTTTGGAAAAAAAAATATTTTTTTAGTTACTTTGGAAAAAAAAAATTTTTTTAGTTACTTTGGAAAAAAAAATATTTTTTTAGTTACTTTGGAAAAAAAAATATTTTTTTAGTTACTTTGGAAAAAAAAATATTTTTTTAGTTACTTTGAAAAAAAAATATTTTTTTAGTTACTTTGGAAAAAAAAATATTTTTTTAGTTACTTTGGAAAAAAAAATATTTTTTTAGTTACTTTGGAAAAAAAAATATTTTTTTAGTTACTTTGGAAAAAAAAATATTTTTTTAGTTACTTTGGAAAAAAAAATATTTTTTTAGTTACTTTGGAAAAAAAAATATTTTTTTAGTTACTTTGGAAAAAAAGTTACTTTTTTAGTTACTTTGGAAAAAAAAGTTACTTTTTTAGTTACTTTGGAAAAAAAAATATTTTTTTAGTTACTTTGGAAAAAAAAATATTTTTTTAGTTACTTTGGAAAAAAAAAAATTGTTTTAGTTACTTTGGAAAAAAAAAATTGTTTTAGTTACTTTGGAAAAAAAGTTACTTTTTTAGTTACTTTGGAAAAAAAGTTACTTTTTTAGTTACTTTGGAAAAAAAATATTTTTTTAGTTACTTTGGAAAAAAAAATATTTTTTTAGTTACTTTGGAAAAAAAAATATTTTTTTAGTTACTTTGGAAAAAAAAATATTTTTTTAGTTACTTTGGAAAAAAAGTTACTTTTTTAGTTACTTTGGAAAAAAAGTTACTTTTTTAGTTACTTTGGAAAAAAAGTTACTTTTTTAGTTACTTTGGAAAAAAATTTACTTTTTTAGTTACTTTGGAAAAAAAATATTTTTTTAGTTACTTTGGGAAAAAATATATTTTTTTAGTTACTTTGGAAAAAAAAATATTTTTTTAGTTACTTTGGAAAAAAATATATTTTTTTAGTTACTTTGGAAAAAGAAATATTTTTTTAGTTACTTTGGAAAAAGAAATATTTTTTTAGTTACTTTGGAAAAAAAAATATTTTTTTAGTTACTTTGGAAAAAAAAATATTTTTTTAGTTACTTTGGAAAAAAAAATATTTTTTTAGTTACTTTGGAAAAAAAAATATTTTTTTAGTTACTTTGGAAAAAAAAATATTTTTTTAGTTACTTTGGAAAAAAAAATATTTTTTTAGTTACTTTGGAAAAAAAAATATTTTTTTAGTTACTTTGGAAAAAAAAATATTTTTTTAGTTACTTTGAAAAAAATATATTTTTTTAGTTACTTTGGAAAAAAAATTTTTTTTTTAGTTACTTTGGAAAAAAAAATTTTTTTTTAGTTACTTTGGAAAAAAAATATTTTTTTAGTTACTTTGGAGAAAAAGTTACTTTTTTAGTTACTTTGGAAAAAAAAATATTTTTTTAGTTACTTTGGAAAAAAAGTTACTTTTTTAGTTACTTTGGAAAAAAAAATATTTTTTTAGTTACTTTGGAAAAAAAAATATTTTTTTAGTTACTTTGGAAAAAAAAATATTTTTTTAGTTACTTTGGAAAAAAAAATATTTTTTTAGTTACTTTGGAAAAAAAAATATTTTTTTAGTTACTTTGGAAAAAAATATTGTTTTAGTTACTTTGGAAAAAAAGTTACTTTTTTAGTTACTTTGGAAAAAAAGTTACTTTTTTAGTTACTTTGGAAAAAAAGTTACTTTTTTAGTTACTTTGGAAAAAAATTTACTTTTTTAGTTACGTTGGAAAAAAATATATTTTTTTAGTTACTTTGGAAAAAAAGTTACTTTTTTAGTTACTTTGGAAAAAAAAATATTTTTTTAGTTACTTTGGAAAAAAAAATATTTTTTTAGTTACTTTGGAAAAAAAAATATTTTTTTAGTTACTTTGGAAAAAAAAATTTTTTTTAGTTACTTTGGAAAAAAAAAATTTTTTTTAGTTACTTTGGAAAAAAAAATATTTTTTTAGTTTCTTTGGAAAAAAAAATATTTTTTTAGTTACTTTGGAAAAGAAAATATTTTTTTAGTTACTTTGGAAAAAAAAATATTTTTTTAGTTACTTTGGAAAAAAAAATATTTTTTTAGTTACTTTGGAAAAAAAATATTTTTTTAGTTACTTTGGAAAAAAAGTTACTTTTTTAGTTACTTTGGAAAAAAAAATATTTTTTTAGTTACTTTGGAAAAAAAAATATTTTTTTAGTTACTTTGGAAAAAAAATATATTTTTTTAGTTACTTTGGAAAAAAAGTTACTTTTTTAGTTACTTTGGAAAAAAAAATATTTTTTTAGTTACTTTGGAAAAAAAAATATTTTTTTAGTTACTTTGGAAAAAAAAATATTTTTTTAGTTACTTTGGAAAAAAAAATATTTTTTTAGTTACTTTGGAAAAAAAAATATTTTTTTAGTTACTTTGGAAAAAAAGTTACTTTTTTAGTTACTTTGGAAAAAAAGTTACTTTTTTAGTTACTTTGGAAAAAAAAATATTTTTTTAGTTTCTTTGGAAAAAAAATATTTTTTTAGTTACTTTGGAAAAAAAAATATTTTTTTAGTTACTTTGGAAAAAAAATATTTTTTTAGTTACTTTGGAAAAAAAAATATTTTTTTAGTTACTTTGGAAAAAAAAATATTTTTTTAGTTACTTTGGAAAAAAAAATATTTTTTTAGTTTCTTTGGAAAAAAAATATTTTTTTAGTTACTTTGGAAAAAAAAATATTTTTTTAGTTACTTTGGAAAAAAAATATTTTTTTAGTTACTTTGGAAAAAAAAATATTTTTTTAGTTACTTTGGAAAAAAAAATATTTTTTTAGTTACTTTGGAAAAAAAAATATTTTTTAGTTACTTTGGAAAAAAAAATATTTTTTTAGTTTCTTTGGAAAAAAAAATATTTTTTTAGTTACTTTGGAAAAAAAATTATTTTTTTAGTTACTTTGGAAAAAAAATATATTTTTTTAGTTACTTTGGAAAAAAAGTTACTTTTTTAGTTACTTTGGAAAAAAAAATATTTTTTTAGTTACTTTGGAAAAAAAAATATTTTTTTAGTTACTTTGGAAAAAAAATATATTTTTTTAGTTACTTTGGAAAAAAAGTTACTTTTTTAGTTACTTTGGAAAAAAAAATATTTTTTTAGTTACTTTGGAAAAAAAAATATTTTTTTAGTTACTTTGGAAAAAAAAATTTTTTTTAGTTACTTTGGAAAAAAAAAATTTTTTTTAGTTACTTTGGAAAAAAAAATATTTTTTTAGTTTCTTTGGAAAAAAAAATATTTTTTTAGTTACTTTGGAAAAGAAAATATTTTTTTAGTTACTTTGGAAAAAAAAATATTTTTTTAGTTACTTTGGAAAAAAAAATATTTTTTTAGTTACTTTGGAAAAAAAATATTTTTTTAGTTACTTTGGAAAAAAAGTTACTTTTTTAGTTACTTTGGAAAAAAAAATATTTTTTTAGTTACTTTGGAAAAAAAAATATTTTTTTAGTTACTTTGGAAAAAAAATATATTTTTTTAGTTACTTTGGAAAAAAAGTTACTTTTTTAGTTACTTTGGAAAAAAAAATATTTTTTTAGTTACTTTGGAAAAAAAAATATTTTTTTAGTTACTTTGGAAAAAAAAATATTTTTTTAGTTACTTTGGAAAAAAAAATATTTTTTTAGTTACTTTGGAAAAAAAAATATTTTTTTAGTTACTTTGGAAAAAAAGTTACTTTTTTAGTTACTTTGGAAAAAAAGTTACTTTTTTAGTTACTTTGGAAAAAAAAATATTTTTTTAGTTTCTTTGGAAAAAAAATATTTTTTTAGTTACTTTGGAAAAAAAAATATTTTTTTAGTTACTTTGGAAAAAAAATATTTTTTTAGTTACTTTGGAAAAAAAAATATTTTTTTAGTTACTTTGGAAAAAAAAATATTTTTTTAGTTACTTTGGAAAAAAAAAATATTTTTTTAGTTTCTTTGGAAAAAAAATATTTTTTTAGTTACTTTGGAAAAAAAAATATTTTTTTAGTTACTTTGGAAAAAAAATATTTTTTTAGTTACTTTGGAAAAAAAAATATTTTTTTAGTTACTTTGGAAAAAAAAATATTTTTTAGTTACTTTGGAAAAAAAAATATTTTTTTAGTTTCTTTGGAAAAAAAAATATTTTTTTAGTTACTTTGGAAAAAAAATTATTTTTTTAGTTACTTTGGAAAAAAAATATTTTTTTAGTTTCTTTGGAAAAAAATTTATTTTTTTAGTTACTTTGGAAAAAAAAATATTTTTTTAGTTACTTTGGAAAAAAAAATATTTTTTTAGTTACTTTGGAAAAAAAAATATTTTTTTAGTTACTTTGGAAAAAAAATATTTTTTTAGTTACTTTGGAAAAAAAAATATTTTTTTAGTTACTTTGGAAAAAAAATTATTTTTTTAGTTACTTTGGAAAAAAAATTATTTTTTTAGTTACTTTGGAAAAAAAATTATTTTTTTAGTTACTTTGAATTTTTTTTTATTTTTTTAGTTACTTTGGAAAAAAAAATATTTTTTTAGTTACTTTGGAAAAAAATATTTTTTTTTAGTTACTTTGGAAAAAAAAATATTTTTTTAGTTACTTTGGAAAAATAAATATTTTTTTAGTTACTTTGGAAAAAAAATTATTTTTTTTAGTTACTTTGGAAAAAAAATATTTTTTTAGTTACTTTGGAAAAAAAATATTTTTTTAGTTACTTTGGAAAAAAAAATATTTTTTTAGTTACTTTGGAAAAAAAAATATTTTTTTAGTTACTTTGGAAAAAAAAATATTTTTTTAGTTACTTTGGAAAAAAAAATATTTTTTTAGTTTCTTTGGAAAAAAAATATTTTTTTAGTTACTTTGGAAAAAAAAATATTTTTTTAGTTACTTTGGAAAAAAATATATTTTTTTAGTTACTTTGGAAAAAAAAATATTTTTTTAGTTACTTTGGAAAAAAATATATTTTTTTAGTTACTTTGGAAAAAAAAATATTTTTTTAGTTACTTTGGAAAAAAAAATATTTTTTTAGTTACTTTGGAAAAAAAAACATTTTTTTAGTTACTTTGGAAAAAAAAATATTTTTTTAGTTTCTTTGGAAAAAAAAATATTTTTTTAGTTACTTTGGAAAAAAAAATATTTTTTTAGTTACTTTGGAAAAAAAAATATTTTTTTAGTTTCTTTGGAAAAAAAAATATTTTTTTAGTTACTTTGGAAAAAAAAATATTTTTTTAGTTACTTTGGAAAAAAAAATATTTTTTTAGTTACTTTGGAAAAAAAAATATTTTTTTAGTTACTTTGGAAAAAAAAATATTTTTTTAGTTTCTTTGGAAAAAAAAAAATTTTTTTAGTTACTTTGGAAAAAAAAATATTTTTTTAGTTACTTTGGAAAAAAATATATATTTTTAGTTACTTTGGAAAAAAAAATATTTTTTTAGTTACTTTGGAAAAAAAATATTTTTTTAGTTACTTTGGAAAAAAAAATATTTTTTTAGTTACTTTGGAAAAAAAAATATTTTTTTAGTTACTTTGGAAAAAAAAATATTTTTTTAGTTACTTTGGAAAAAAAAATATTTTTTTAGTTTCTCTTTGGGAAAAAAAATATTTTTTTAGTTACTTTGGAAAAAAAATATATTTTTTTAGTTACTTTGGAAAAAAATATATATTTTTAGTTACTTTGGAAAAAAAAATATTTTTTTAGTTACTTTGGAAAAAAAATATTTTTTTAGTTACTTTGGAAAAAAAAATATTTTTTTAGTTACTTTGGAAAAAAAATATTTTTTTAGTTACTTTGGAAAAAAAAATATTTTTTAGTTACTTTGGAAAAAAAAATATTTTTTTAGTTACTTTGGAAAAAAAAATATTTTTTTAGTTACTTTGGGAAAAAAAAAAATTTTAGTTACTTTGGAAAAAAAAAATTTTTTTTAGTTACT